>NW_020664544.1:6964061-6979427 GCF_002925995.2 Terrapene triunguis
GGTTCATGTCTGGCAAAGTTCTAAGCAACTGAAAACAGGGTCTTCTAATGGAACATTTCAGACAACCTGAATTATAGGCAGAGCCGGTAGCGCTGCCGCCAATAGCCACCCAACTCGCCGAGCCTCTACAGAGGCTCAGGGACAGTGCTCGCCCCACATCACAATATGCAACACACACCCCTATGCTGCAAAGCCAGTCCTACAACAGCCTCCAACTCCCTTGCTCTATGGGTCCTCTGTTAGGCTCCCATTTCCCCATCATGTCAGTTACTGCAGTCCCATATTTACTTCCAGGAACTAAGGCAATCTTCTGCATGCTCCCGGCTCATACTCTCCAGCACTCACCAGCTGACTGTCCAACCTCCCACCTCCCCAGAGCTAGATGCTTCCAGCGGAAGCCTCTGGGTAAAGAGGAAAAGCGGAACGAGAAACAGGCAACTCCTGATGCCTTCGTGCACCTATTGTGTGTGCCTGAGCATGCGGGCACGTGCGTGTGGCCATTTGGGACAGGTGTGTGTCTGTGCCACCACATCTGCGCACCAATATTGGCACAAGTGCATGTGCGTTGCATGGGCGCACGTATATTTGTGGGCTCTCGTGCCTACATGTATGCACGGAATCTCCATCGTTGGAGGTTTTTAAGAACAGGTTCGAGCCAGCGGTTCTCAAACTGTGGGCTGGGACCCCAAAGTGGGTTGCGAGCCCATTTTAATAGGGCCGCCAGGGTTGGCTTAGACTTGCTGGGGCTCGGGGCCCAAGCCAGAGCCCAAGGGATTCAGCCCAGGTTACCAGCCCCCTGGGCTGCGGCCGAGGCCCTTGAGCTTTGGTTTTGACCCCTTCCGCACCCGGGGCAGTGGGACTCAGACGGGCTCAGTCTTTGGTCCCCCCCTCCTGGGGTCATGTAGTAATTTTTCTTGTCAGAAGGGGGCGCAGTGCCATGAAGTTTGAGAACCCCTGGGTTAGACAAACACCTTCAGGAAGGGTCTAGTTATGACTTTGTCCTGCCGGGGACTGGACTAGATAACCATCTTCTTTAAGCAGTAGCCGCATCCCTGCCCACGCGGTACACGGTCATCCCCCCCCCCGGGCAGTAATGTGGCTGTAACTCACCGCGCTGTCAGTCTCCAGCCTCCCCCGGGTTGTCTTTGCTACACGCTGCTCATCCCAGCTTGTTCGTTATAAACAGGGCACGCCAGGCGGGTGCCAAGCCAAGCGGGGGGAAATCAGAGCTGTGCCTCGGGGGCACTCGCCCCTTCACTTGCCAGCCGCTTCCTCCGCCCTGCTGCGCAGTTGTTGTTGTTTTTTTGGGGGGGGGGGGTGACTTTTCTCTTGCCGCAGACAGGAGCCAGCTTCAGCTGTCTGCAGATGGCACGCGGTCTTTCAACTCCAGCCCCCTGGGAGTCGAGGCAGTGGCCTTTGCAGTATGGCACGGCTCAGGCTCCTGTTAACCACAGGCACCATACGTGCACACGCGTGTGAGTGTGGACACACGTGCACCTGCCTGGGTGCTTATGGCCGTCAGTCAATGAGAGAGGCAGACGCACACTCTGAGGGAGCGATTCTGGCAAAGCCCTGCCTATACTGGCTTTGGTTGGCACCGAGTCGGCTACCACAGCACAAACGGGGTCGCGCTATCATGCCCAACTGGGACCAGCTGCCCCAGAGCCAGCCGTGCTTTGCACAACTGTCGTGCTTTGCACAACTGCCTACGCTAGGAGGTCCACGCGTGCAAACTGCCTGAGTGGATGCAAGCCCCAAGAGACACAAACACGTGACGGGCCCGATACTTCCTTCCTTCTGTGCACCAAACCCGCCTCGACCTGCCTGAGAGTCTCAGGCTGCCGAGGGATGCAGGGTCAGGCCCCGAGGAGGGTGCACAGGGCAGATCTTTGACCCCCACAGAAGGTGGATGGGAAACCGAGGCAAAGTAGGAGCCTGTACAAAGTTCTGCTGCCTGCTGGAGTGGGCGCTGCAGCACCTGGCCACTGAGGGACCGGAGAAGAAAGCAGCGAGGGATCAGAGAGAGAAAGGGAAGTGGAGGGGAGACCAGCTGGAGACAAGAGGGAGTAGTAGGAGTGTGAACGAGCAAGGCCCTGTGGAGTTGGCCAGGGGGCTCTTGCAGGATGCAGGGTCCCTGCAGGATCCCAGCAGCCGTAGGGGGCACGGGGTGGAGGGAAGTGGGGAGAGGCGCCTCTGGGGAGGCGGAGCCCCACGTGTACATGCTAGGGGGCCTCGCACCTAGGGCTCCACTTGCTCCTGGCTTCCTAGGTGTGTGCGAGAGAGGCAGCGTCCCGGGAGCCAGAGGGATGGGCGGCCGGGGACAGGCACTGATTCAGTAGGTGCTGCCCTTCCCCAGCACAGCGACCCCCCCATCCCCGGAGGGCAGCAGCAGGAGCCCCCACCAGGGGTGAATCCAGCCTAGGGCTGGAGGCCGGAGTCGAGGGGCCAGAAGCCTAGGCCAGCTGTCCCAGTCCATCTCCCAGGGATCCGGGCCCCTCTGGGGTGGGCGAACAGATCGCGGCTTTCAGGGGCGGGAGGGGATTCATTCCCAGACCCGCCCCGGGCTCCTGCGCTTGCTGATCTCCCCATCCTCCCTCCCCCCCGCCAGGCCCTAGCTCCCAAATTCCCCCCTCCCCCACATCCACCCCAACGCCCTGGCTCCCCAACGCTAGCTTCCCCCATCCCCAATCTCCAATCTCCCACCTCCCTGTCTCCAGCCACACCCTAGCTCACCGGCCCCCAGCTGCCAGGCCCTAACACCCCCGCCAACCTCCCTCCCACCAGACCGTCCCTCCCCGAGCCCCACATTCCCCCCAGCCTGGGTCCGTGCCGTCCCTGCTCCGCTCTGTAGGCCATCAGCGCCGGGGAAAGTCTCCCTTGGCTGGCGACGCCGGGGGCGAGCTTGCAGGCGCGAAGGGACGTGGGCTCAGAGAGACCGGGAGTGGGGGCGGGAAGAGGGTGGAGACCGTGCAGCGGACTTACCGAAAACCTCGTCCGCGTCTCGGCGTTTGGAGGACGACATGGCAGGGCAGCTCTGCGGAGAGAAGAGGGGAGGCAGGGTCAGAGCGCTGGAGATCCAAAGCCAAGTGGCTGGCACGGCTATCTCTGGGGAGGCGCGTGCGGCTGGGCCCCGGGGTCTCCAAGCACCCACCGGAGACTAGAGCACCCCCTATCCGTCTGGAGCGTGAGAGAGCTCTGGGGAGGGCCAGTGGGGGCCATCTGGGCCTGGCCCTGGTTGCAGTCTCCCCAGCAATGGTGTCTCAGCTGCCTACGTAGCAGACCCTGCGTTACAGAGGGGAATGGGGCAGCCGGTCAGGGTCACGTCGTCCAGCCCGGCCTGAGCTCTTACATGGGGTCAAGCCGGACGTGTCCGGAGCATGGAGCTGCAGCAGTGGGACCCGTAGGATCCCCACAGAAGCACCCTGGAGATAGCCAGGCTCCGGAGCTGGACCAAGCCGCTGGATCCTGGGGGCAGTGTGTGGGGGAGGGTGGTAGAGGGACCAAGTGGCATAGCAAGATCCCCCTTATCATCACACACGACTTCTCTCCCTCCCTTTCCCCCGGCCCTGCTGCCCCCTTCTCCCTCACCCCACAACCCCATCGCTCTACAAAAGTAACCAGGATGGATGATGCAATAGAAGACATGGACATTGATTGATCACCTGCTATTGTCCATCCATTTAAAGAGACAGGAGGCCTGATTCGCCTCTCCCTTCCCCACCATACAACTCCCTCAGGTTAGCGAGAGGAGATGCCCGGCTGGTATTTTCCTAACAGGCGGGGTGAAGGACGTACTTAAGGGACGTGGTGGAAATGTCAGTCACTCGGGGGTTTTAGAACTAGATCAGCCTGATAAGAGGAAATACTTTTTCCATACAGCCCCCAATTAATCTGTGGAACTCAGGGTCACAATGTTTCATTGAGGCCCAAGAGCTGAGCAGGACTCAAAAGAGGACTTGGCATTTCTGTGGAGGACAAGAGTATCCTGGGTTCTAGTAGAAAGAATGTGAAAAGCTAAGATTTGGGGGAGGGGTACAAACCCTCAGGCTTCAGGGCATGCCAACTATTAGGGGGTCAGGAGGTAACTTTTCACAGGGGCAGATTATCCCATAACTGCCCACTGCAGGGTTTCTTTCAGCTTCCTCTGGAGCAGCTGGGGCCAGCCACTCTTGGAGCAAGGATACCAGATGGAATGATCTGATCTAGCGTTCCAGTTCCCCTCTCTCTGTGACAATGGCAATCTTACCCAGCCCTTTCCCGCCAAAGATCTCCAAGCACTTTGAAAACAATGAATTCAGACCCACAGCACCCAGGGACGGGAAGGTCAGTGTGACTCCCAGTTTTGCAGACAGGGAAGCCGCTGGCCTGAAGTGACTGGCTCACAGCTAGGCAGAGAACCCAGGAGTCCTGATTCCCAGTCCTCTTTGCAGAGAGCCGTCCTGCCAGGGCAGAGAAAGCTGCACTAAATATAAACCACAGCGCTAATCCCGCTGGGCCCGATCCTGCCCGCTTTACTCTGCCAACTCTCCCTGTGACCGCAGAATCGGGCCCCCGGGGTCAGCGATTCGGTGCGAATTTCCACTGGGGCAGAGCGAGGAGTGTCCCAGAAAGGGGTGTAGGAGCAGTGCAACAGCGTGGGACTCACCCCTGCAGCGCCTCCTGCTGGTCATCTCAGGAAATTAGCTCTCCAGCCATTGGAGCGCCCTCTGTAGGCCAGTGTCCTGTACCGCTTGGCCCCCATGTCCCTCCCGGACTCCGGTGCCCCATTATCTGGGGTGCTGTCCCCTGGCAGTAACCCCTCATTCTCAGGGTCTCCCCTCCCTAGGGACCCCCAACCCCCTAATCCCACCTTGCCTCAGCCAGCAGCTACCAGTCAGCCATGAGCCCCTGCTCCTTGGAGCAGACTGCAGTATAAGAGCCAGGCAAGGGGGTAGGACCTGCTTTCTTCCTCCACCACCCAGTACCTCAGGGGTGGGCCTAGGACCAGGCCCTGCAGCCTGGGGAGTTGCCAGGCTGGAACTCCCCTGCTCCTCTGGCCTTTCCCCAGCCCTGCTTCACTCCCAGGACCTTTGCTACCAACAGCTAGGCCCTGCTCCCTCCGAGACCGGAGAGGCTACCCTAGCACCAAACTAGCAGCCTTTTATAAGGACCTGCTGTGCTCTGTTTGGGGCGTGGCCCCAGCTGGGCCTGCTTTTCCTTACAGCCCCAGCCCTCTCCTTAACCCTGTCAGGGCTGGAGCGGCTAACCACCCCGCTACAAGCGGGTATATGCCCCCACCTCACTGGGGGCTCCCCAGGTATCCTCACTGCTCCCCTTGGAGCGGTGCGCTTCCCCTGCCCCAGGCCGAACTCCCATTGAACCAGACCGGGGAGGTTTGCCTTTGCTCACAGCAGCCGTGACTTTAGAACTGGAAAGAAAATGACGCGTCTGGCTCGACGGCCCTGAACCGGGAAAGCGAAGGGACGGCGTCTCTGGGGAAAAGGCCACTTAGCAAGTGGGCATGTTTATCTTCCCCAGCTCTAGGGGTAGGACACTATGGGACTGCCCCTCAGCCGACCCCAGTCACGAATACACCAGCCCCGGGCCGGATTCTCCTCTCGCTCGCGTGAGGGTGAATGAGGAGCAAGGCAGCACCTCGCACCTCATACAAAGCCCTCGGGTGCCTCTGCCAGGGGATCAGCAGCAACATCCCTGTTTTTCAGCATGGGAAACTGAGGCACAGGCCAGCTCTCTTTAGACTGTAAGATCTTTCGGGCTGGGGATTAGGGGGTTGGGGGTCCCTGGGGAGGGGAGACCCTGAGTGTTTACTGGGCGTATGCACCACGGCTCGCCTGACAAAATGTGTCGCGCGCCCATGTCCGCTAGAGGATAGCAGCCTGCTACTGCTGACCGCTACGGTGCTGCTCCTTTAGCTCAAGGGGCAGGGGGGTTGGGCGGACAGTCAACGGTTCAAATCCAGGCTGGGGCGAGGGTTACTGTCACTGCTGTCTCCGCCCCCGCAGACCCGCAGTAGAGCCTTCATCTGGGTTAGCCTCTATGTGTCCCTTTCCCTACGGTTAGTGCTGGGGCGTTCCCTGGAGGCCCCAAAGCAGCCTCAGTGGTGGTGGAACCAAGCGGCAGGAGAGAGAGATGCTTTCATGACTGCAAATGTCTCCCAAGGGCCACCCCCCCAGCAGCTTGGTAACCCGCCTCCCTCTCCTCCTCCGGCTCCTGCCGGCCGCTGACCCGCACCACGAATCCTTTCAAGCAAGGCCCCTCCCTCCTCCTGAATTCAAAGCCGGGTCTCCCCTGGGACCCGCCACCCCACGTGGGGCGCATCAGCTGATTAAGGGCCCAGGCAGAGGAAAGACTCCTACCGGCCCAGCGCCTTTGAGGCCTGAGCGGCTGTTCTGCAATGAGCCAAGGGGCGAGAGCTTTTGACGGAACGGTGACCACGCCAGGGGCTTGTCCGTCGTGATCATCGAGTCTGAGCCCCTGGATAACACAGGCCCCAGGATTTCCCCCAAATAACCCCGAGACATGGGCGGCAGGCATCAAAGGCCAGGGGAGGATGAGCCTCCCCAAACAGCCCTGCGTGGCCCTGCCCACGTGCCATCCCCAGCCCCCTCCTGCTTCCCAGCGCTCTGCTACTGCCAGCTCTTCCCCCGTGCTGGGGTTAATGGGGGTCAGCCTGCAGCCAGGGACTCCACCCAGTGCTCTGGGGCTGGGGGGAGGGGGCGTGCTACCCGGCGCTCCGGGGCTGGGCCCGCGCCGCTCACTCCACGCTCCGGGGCTGGGGATGCTTGGGCAGGCCAGGGCCGGCGTGGCGTGGCAAAGGAGGGACACCTCGGGCAGAAGGGGCAGGCCGGGGTTAGCCTCCCCCTTCTCTTTGGTAAGCTAAACAGACTGAGCTGTGTGAGTCTCTCACCCTGTTTCCTAATCCTGTAATCATTCTCAGGGCTCTTCTCTGAACCCTCTCCAGTTTATCAATACACTTTGTAGAGGCAGCTCAGATGGGGAAACTGAGGCACAGAGACGTGACTTGCCCAAGGTAACCCAGCAGCTCAGTCTCAGAATGACCACAGCTGGATTCGTTAGCCACTCAGTCATATCGGGTTTTTTAGCATACACCATTCAGTGCAGGAGACCACCCAGACTTTGGAGAGCCCGGTGGGGAGTCGTGCACAGCCAAGGAGATGGGTAAAACCAGATGCCTCGAGCCAAACCCTCAGCTGTTAATCAGCACAGCACTGAAATGAAGAGAGCCTCACCGCTTTACACCCCTTGTCTACAGATCAGCATTACAGGCTGCAGCTCGAGAGTCACGGCCACAGACCCTGCTGGAGCATGGGCCAGGACGCGTCCCTTGGACATCACCCCAACAGGGCACAAGGGGGCATTTTTCAGGTGACACCGTGACGGTCAGCAAAAATCCTGCTGCCCTGCCTCCACTTGGGTCACTCCACTCGGCCTCCCTACGTCCTCCCTCCACTGCACCGTGGGTCAGATCCTGATCACCAGGAAGTCAGCAGCAAAACTCTCCGAGGGGCCAGGAGAAAAGGCGCCGGGACAGGGAGCTAAGCTTTTTGCAATGGGACAACATGCTGAAGAGGTGCTTGACCACAGAGGCCCGGCCTTTCCCCTGCAGCGGGGCAGCGAGGTTGTCCAGCACACGGAGACACCGCGCAGGGGGGCCGCTGCTGCTGGGTACCAGACTAGGGCAGCAGGGGAACAATGACGAGTGAATCCAAAGGCTGGCTTGAAAGGGAAGTCAGAGCGCCTGGCCCAGAGAAGGGAGCCAGATCCTATCACTGGCTCCTGAGCGCCGCCTGGGAGGGGACACCGATTCCTGCTGCCTGGCCCTCCCTCATGGACCCATTTCCTTTCCCACCCTAAATTTTCCTCTTGCCTTCTGTTTAGAATCTGCCTTAGCTGGGCACGCCTCTGAACTGCAGCGTGATCTCGGGCAAGCCGCTTTGCTCGGTTTCCCCTCCCCACTCTTTGGCTAATGAAGTGTAACAACATGGGCCCGGACTGTCCCTCACTGCGCCCAGCATAATGAGGTTTCAGTCTAGAGCCAGGGACTGTCAAGAGGCCAAATTTTGCCTGGTAGCAGCTCTGTTGATTTCAGTGGGGTTTTCATATAGAGTCATAGATTCAAGGACTGGAAGGGACCTCGAGAGGTCATCGAGTCCAGTCCCCTGCCCTCATGGCAGGTCCAAATACTATGTAGACCATCCCTGATAGACATTTATCTAACCTACTCTTAAATATCTCCAGAGATGTAGATTCCACAACCTCCCTAGGCAATCTATTCCAATGTTTAACCACCCTGACAGTTAGGAACTTTTTCCTAATGTCCAACCGAAACCTCCCTTGCTGCAATTTAAGCCCATTGCTTCTTGTTCTATCCTCAGAGGCTAAGGTGAACAAGTTTTCTCCCTCCTCCTTATGACACCCTTTTAGATACCTGAAAACTGCTATCATGTCCCCTCTCAGTCTTCTCTTTTCCAAACTAAACAAACCCAATTCTTTCAGCCTTCTTCATAGGTCATGTTCTCAAGACCTTTCATCATTCTTGTTGCTCTTCTCTGGACCCTCTCCAATTTCTCCACATCTTTCTTGAAGTGCAGTGCCCAGAACTGGACACAATACTCCAGTTGAGGCCTAACCAGCGCAGAGTAGAGCGGAAGAATGACTTCTCGTGTCTTGCTCACAACACACCAGTCCGGAAGTTAGCCCAGCATCCTGGTACCACTACAAGTTCCCAAGGCAGCTGCCCCGTGCCTGGAAGGGCATGACAAAGGAGACGCCCCTGTGCAATTAATCCGAGAGCTGCCGACAAGGGGATAATCAGCATCAAGGGAGACAATGGTCTTTATGGGAGAGACGCCTGCCTGCTAGGACACTGACAGGCACCCATCAAATCATCCCCTACAGACCTCCAGCAGCTCCCCCAGCCATCGGCTTTAAATCCCTGCTGAGCTGTATTTGAACCCCTGGTGACCTAGAGGTGAAAGGTCGCTTAGGGCATGTCTGCACTGTAATTAAATACCCACAGCTGGGCAGGCCCCTGTCAGCTGACTCAGGCTGTGGGACATTCTGGTTCGGGCTGGAGCCCGGGCCCTGGGACCATGCGATGGGGGAAGAGTCTCAGGGCGCAAGCTGACCCGGGCCAGGCACGGGGGTTGAATCGCAGGGTATGTCTACACTACAGGATTAATCCGAATTTAGATAATTCGAATTTGGGAAACAGGTTGTATAAATTCGATTGTGCGCGGCCACACTAAGCACCTTAATTCGTTTTTTAACCACATTAATTCGGTGGTGTGCGGCCACACTACCCCATTAACTTAAACACAGTAATTCGGTGGTGTGCGGCCACACTAACCCTAATTCGAATTAACAAAATCGATTTAGGCGCTACTCCGCTCGTCGAGGTGGAGTACAGAAATCGATTTTAAGTGCCCTTTAATTCGAATTAACTGGCTCTGTAGTGTGGACGGGTGAAGGGTTAATTCGGATTAACGCAGCTAAATCCGAATTAAAGTCGTAGTGTAGACCAGGCCGCAGTGTAGCCACCCCCCGGGTCTCTTAGCGATCCTCCGAGCCAGCCAGTCCCACTGCCCCACTGGCGGGAAATGCGTGGACCAGACCATCCTTGGGTGGGGACTTCGACGGCCATGTGCCCAGCCTGGAGCGAATGTTCGCAGACGAGTTACCCGCCTTTCAGAAGCGAGGTACCTAGCACACGCTGTCACGGGGGGGTGGGGAGGAAGCACCCGGCCGCAGGGAGGTTTATCTGCCCCAGGCGGATGCTACTCTTAAGGGCCCCTCTGGATCAATAAACCTGCCTTCCCCAATGGGATATTACACAGAACCTCCAATGTGTCTCTAGTGGTGAGAGCCGGGGGCTGGGAGTCGGGACTCTGGGGCAACCCCAGCTCATGTGGGCTGCTGGTTACCGCAGGGGGCTGGGAGTCGGGACTCCTGAATTTCATCCCTGGCTCTGCCCCCAGTTCAGTGTATGACGCTGCACAAGTCATTGGGCCGCTCTCATTTCCCCATCTGTTTGATGCAGCGGTTTGCAGCCTTTTTTCATTTGCAGCCCCCTAACAAAGTTTGAGAGGAGGTACGGATCCGGATGTAAATCTTAGGCACGGTCTGTGCGGACCAGAGGTTGCAAACCACTATGGGAACAACAACCTTTTGCAGACCTATTAGAAAGACTCTGCAGATCCGCAGGGGTCCGCAGACCACAGGTTGAAAACCACGGGTTTAATGGATATAATTAGGCTTGGAAGGATTCGATTCTTATCGGTAAATGTCAATTTCACGGCAGACACGCCCAATATTTCCATTGCTAATCATCAAAGTGTACAGCGAGGCAAAGTAGGGAAAACGCGGCTTGAGAACGGATTCGCGTTTCATTTACTTCGGATGTTTCGACGTGGGACGCCGACCAGGTGTGTAGGGATGGTTATAGAGCTTTCACTTTTTGAATCTCAACATTAAATCATCACCGTCCGACCCCACCCCCTAATTTCCCGTAACTGAACATTTAAATGAATAAAAATTAAAAATGCATAAAAAAATCGATATCCATCAAATGATAACAAAAAAAAAGATTGAATTGTGCAAAGCCCAGAGGCAGGGATTAGGAGATGTAATGCTGTCATGTTTATGAAGGATGTCAAACTCCTCCAAGAGAAGTTCCTCTTAGCCGGCCAAAGTGGCCAATTCTTTTATCGGATGAAAGGGCCTTCTGGTTAATATCTGGGAAGCCCTCCAAGGCCTTGAGGGGCAAGACTGACCAGGCTCACAGATCTGGCTGCACCACAAGGAACACAAATAAGATGGGCGTAGAATAAAACACCCCCAAACTCCCTAGACATGCGAGGCTCAATTCATTGTTGCCCATTGCCCCAGCGAGGGTGGTACCAAGGGGCTCTGAGGTAGAAGGGGGGGCCCTGGACCCCATTACACCCAGGTACAGAGGAAGACTCTGCCAGTTTAGAAGTGAGCCGGGGGGGGATTCCGGGGCCGTTCCAGGTGGGTGGAAGCGTGGCCAGGGTTGACCTGTGCTCCCGTGATTCGACAGCCCTGAAAAGCCCCTAGGAGCCCCCTGGAGCAGGGATAGAAGTTAGGCCCAGGGCTGTGCAGGCCTGAGTGTAGGGCAGGGCCAAATTCCTTCCCCGCTGTCCCTGCCCCACTGCAGGCTCCTTGGCGTTATCAGAAGGGAAGCGTCTAATGCCACGTGGGGTCTGCGTTGCTCCCATCACCGTTACCAGGAGGCACGCTAATGGGAGGCGCGACCTTTCGATGCCTATGGATTTTCAGTCCCCAGGAAGAGCAGTCAGGAGGCAGAAAGAGACCGAAAATTACAGCCCAGTGGCTCATCCGTCTGCTTTGGCAGCGATTCATATCGATCTCGGACAGCTCCCTTAGTGTCAAAGTGGTTCGCAAATGGAGCCGCTTCATCCGCCACTGAAATGCAGCCACCTCTGGGGTGGGGGCGCGGCCGCTGTTTGAAACAGCAGCACGGCTAGCCCAGCCCAGCCGTTTAAGATGGGAAGTGAAGAATACTAGATCCAGCGGAAAGCTGCAGCGCGCATGTAAGGGAGCGGAATGCTGTTTGCTCAAGGATTGAACCAGGACCCTGCGGCTAGCCTCCTTGACTGCCATGGAAATCCCCAGGGGATCTCGAATGCAACAGAGAGGCTCAGGCCCCTGGTTTTGTGTCCGTACCTCCAGCAGCAGTGACCAGAGCCCCCAGCGGGGGCGTTGGGGTCAGTACAGACTTGGGGGTGCGGGAGAGCGCCCCCTGCTGAATCACCACTACCTGCAGCACCTGGGATCTCTCTCCTCCAGCTAACTGCTTTGGGGAAGGAACAAGTTCCCAGCCTGGGGAGGTGGGAGCCCAAAGCCAATGTCAAATAATGGATCTGGGGAGGGGTCTGATGGCTCCGAGAGGCAATTGTCCTTCCCTTCCAGAGGCACTTCCATTATTGTCCTGCAAACTAATCCCCCAACACACACTCACATCTAGGAGAGCCTCCTTCCAGCCATAAGAACACAAGGGTGTTAGAGACACACACACACCCCGTGGGTTCTGAGACAGAGGCCAGAGCATTAGCCAGGGTCCACTCCAGGGGCAACGGGTCAATTTCAGTTCAAGCAGAGAGGGGAAGGGTGCACATGTGGGGGAGGGGAGAGGTCTGTCCATTTTAGCCCTGGATCCAATGCCTCAAAAGGGCAGAAAAATCTAAACCAGCATGGGCCTAGTGCTCCGGTCTAATGAGGAAAGAAAAGGCTCGTGGAAAGGAGGGAAAGAAGAAGAGAGAGGGGAAAGGAAGTGTGTGTGTGTGTGTGTGTGTTGGGGGGAGGGGGAAGACAGAGAGAGAGGGAAGTGGGATTCTGGAGGAAGAAAGAGGGGAGAGGAGAAAAGAGGGAAGAAATCAGGGTCTATGGAGGAGAGCAGAAAGCCTGTAAAAGAGGAGAAGGAGAGCGAGCGAGAAGGGATGCGCGGGGCTGCCAGGGAATGAAGGGCAGAATGGAGGCAGGGTGGACGTAGCGAGTCCCAGGGATAAAACAAACCAAGGTGAGAAGGTGGGAAACAGCCAGGGACCCTGCCCAGGGCCGGCGCAGCAGGGACCTGCCAAAGGCCTAACTCTCCCAACCCAGCCCAGGAGGCAGCCAATCCCACTGAACCCGAACCAGCCTGGGAACCCAGCCAGGCGTGTGGGGCTGCAGACCCCCTAGCACGGCCCCATCGAGGGAAGGACACTGCTTCAGCCAGCTGGCTGTGGGGCAGGCTCCCCCTACCCTGGAGAAATACAGCCCCACCAGACCCCAGAGGGGAGAGGCAGGCGGCTGCTGAACGCTGGGTGGGGTTTTTTTTTATTATGGTTATTAATTTATTGATCGAAAACAGGAGGGGGAGGGCGGCTTATTAATGTTTAAAGCGTTGCTAGCCTGGTGCTGGGAGGGGGGTTTTAATAACCCAGGGTGGGTTCAAACCTGGGGGTTGGACTCGACCCAGCACAGCTAACAGCATGGGCATTTATCTCTCTAACCAACCCCCCACCCCACTCCGTCTTTCAGAGAGGTTGATAAACACCCCAAGTTGAAGACACTTTCCACCATCATAACCCCCCCTTCTCCCCCCTCCCCGCCCCCCCCCATCGCTCCGTTTCCACCCCGAGCGGACCGTCAGGAAAACACCAAATATGCCGTTCTCCTCCCCCCATGGTTGCATCAAAACAGGCGAGGGAGTGGGGCGGGGGGGGGCTATTTGGATCGGGACTGCAGCCTTAAAGCCGCTGCGATCCACGCAGCCTCGAGGCAGGCAGGGCTGGAAATAAATAAACAAACAAACAAGGAGCCCCCCCCCAAAAAAACCCACCAACAACAACCACCACCACCCAGCCGGCAGCCGAGAAGGAAAGCCCGGCCCTGAAACTGACACGAGATGCTGATGGGCAAGGCTGAAATTGACACACACTCACCGACGGCACCCTGGCATCCTTAGCCGCGTCCGATTGCGTCCATGCTGGGCTCCAGAGGCATCTCTTCTGGCTCCCCCCTCCCACGCCCCTTTCTCTCCCCCCCCCCGCCCCCTCCCCTCTTATTTGGATCCAACAAGCTTTCAAAAATTCAAGGAGGGAGCGGAGAGGATCAAGGAGGCAGCGGGAGTATCCGGAGAGGTCTGCAAGGGGGAGGTTCTGCAGAGAGACATTTCATACTGACCTCTGGATTCTCCAGGCTGGGATGGTCCCAGGGACTGGAGGGAGGGGAGGGGAAGGGGGGGGAGGGAAAGGCAAAGGGAGGGGGGGATTCACAGGAACCCGGAAGCAGCTCAGGCCGCCTGGCTTGAAGTCAGGGAAGCAGGATGCAGCCTTGGCCGGATCTCCCAGCTGCTGGCTTGGCTTGGCTGGGAGCGGTGGTGATGCAGTGCTGAGCTGGCCCCGTGTAGCCATTCCCTGGGGCGGGCAGATCCAGAAAGACGGGGAGGGGGGAAGCAGATGCGAGGAGAGAGGCAGGGAATGAGAAATCCCAGGCTCACCGAGGTTTAAAGGGTTTCCAGAGCGCCTTGCAGCCCGGCTCCCCCAGCTCGGCTCCTTTATGTCGGCACCGAAACGAAGCCTGATTTTCAGAGGTGCTGACCACCCGCGGGGCAAGGGGAGACGTGATGCTCAGCACCGCGGAAGAAATCAGGCTGGTTCAATGGGGACTTGAGCGACTGACTTTATGCACCGGGGTTTGAGCAGTCTGGCCTAGACACAATTGCAGCACCCGGCTCTGAACTGCAGCCACCTCTGGCTTGGAGCACAGAAGCCAGCGTTCTGCAACAGTGGAAGGCGGCGACTCTTTCTTAAATCCACTGGGGGGACATCCTTGATCCCACAACAAAGAAACCCTGTGGGATCTTTGCTGCCCAGGCGGAGCAGAGAAGGGCCTTAGGGTCTCATCTGAAAGAGAGTCCCACTCATCTGCCCACTACTCCAGTATACTTGTGTGATTCCATTTGAGACCTGATTTTCCAGGGCTGCCAACCCACTGTGTTCCCTGGATCACAAAGGTTTTGAAAGGCAGGTCAGGGGGTCCCTAGATGGGTTGGGGGAGCAGATGGGCGGTGTCATTCTGGGCATGGGCAGTGACCGCACTGGCTGGCGTGGCACAAGGGTGCGGCGGGTAAGGTGATGATCTGGGACTTGTGAGACCTGGGTGCGCATCCTGATTCTGCTTGGTCAATTGGCTTCTCCGTGCCTCAGTTTCCCCACTGTCTGCCTCGTTTGGAAGATCCTTGGAGCAGGGAATGTCTCTAAGCGTTTGCCAAGCACTTAGCCCACAGAGGCCCATGCTGGGGGGGCACAGGATAGAAATAACATTAGAGACCTGGACCTTGCCAGGACTCCCCCAAATCTCCATTGACGTAACCGCCCCTCGGAGGGGAATGATCCTCCCCGCCCCCTTTGCATGGGGAGGAAGGGGAGAGGCGGATGAAGCTCTCCCGAGAGTTGCAATGGCTGGTGGTGCTGAATGGACAGCTCCCTGGAGCCTGGCTTGTGAGGGGGAAGGAGGCTCCTGCCTGGGCGAGCTTGGGGTGGGGGAGAGAACCTGGGGGGAGAAAACTGGCTCCTTCCCAGGACAGACGGATTCAGCTGGAAGGAGTCGGGTCTGGGGCGATTTCATTAACCACAGGAGGCCACTGGGTCAACGAGCAAGGCCAAGGCTGAGGCTGGAACCGCTCTGCTCCTTGTCACGTTCTTCACTTGGATGCAGAAGAGTCCGTTTAGTGTTAGGGGCAAGAAAGGCCCAGAGCCGGCCCCATCCTGGGGGGAGAGATGAGCCGGGCCCATCCTGGGGGGAAGAGAGACCCAGAGA
>NW_020664544.1:6979437-6986572 GCF_002925995.2 Terrapene triunguis
CCCAGAGCCGGCCCCATCCCGGGGGCAAGAGGGGCCCAGAGCCGGCCCCATCTGGGGGGAAGAGAGGCCTAGAAAATAGGGATTTTCAATTCACGTTTCATTGAGTCTCTCTTGGCAGAAGAGGGGTTTTTAGGAGGGGCTGGTGGTTGCATCCAGGGGGCCATCAGCACAGAGACAACAGTGGCTGGAAGGTGAGGCTAGGGTGAGGCAGGTGAGACTAGGGACACTGCCTGAGCACCGGGGAAGGGGTGGGGGGGTCAGTGCTGAGGAGGGTGGGGCAGAGCTTTGAGACGGTGGCAAGAATCTGTCGCCACAATGGACGGGGAGTCGGGGAGGGGTCCTGGGACTTGGGCAGAGAGGCAGAGAGGGGCCCCTCCTGGAGTGAGCGACGAAGAGGCCACCCCATCCCAGCGTGGGGCAGGACGGATTCGAGCGAAGGCCCCGGCACCCGAGCTGTGCCAGGGCCTGCTAGTGGCCCCTTTGCACATTGCTGCTGGGCTAGAAAATGAGACAGAAGCTTCTTCCCCCCGCGCCCCCCAGCCCCACGTCTCTGCCCCTCCCTGGGAGCACCAGAATCCCAGGTTGCCATCCCTAGAGTAGCAGCAACATCACTGCCTGGATTAGCAACATGTTGATGCACGTCCCGGACGCCGTGTGTGTTTTAATCCAAATACACATTCGCACACAATCTCTCTCTCACACACACACAGCTTCCTGGCTCCAGCAGTCACAGCAAGGAGGCTGCCAGCCTGGGGGAGGACTGGAGACGGCACAGGCACGGTCTGGTGCCTTCGCAAACCCGACTGCAGAAAGTAGGGCAGTGGGAGGCAGCGGTCCCCATGCCAGCCACTCTCACTCCCAGTGCCAATGTCAAACTGCCGGGCATAACAGGCAGGAGAACTCTCTTCCAGCTCATGTTCCTGGGGGTTATGATGTGGCAGAGATGGTTAGAAACAAAGCTCAGGTTGGCATCCATCTCGCTTCTGACACAGAGATCGCCGCAGCAACCAGGACATCCCACTACCCCCACCATCACCCCAGGAATGGTCAATGTAAAGGGACAGGACCGGCCCAGATACTACGGTGAGGGGCACTTTGAAAAGACATGATAACTATAGCCAGGTGGGAAACTAGTTTCTGCATGAGAATTTTTGAAATTCCAGACGGGGATGAAAAATCAAAATCTCGGAGGTTTTTCAAGAACAGAAAATAAAATAAAAAAATGGGATCAGGTCAACTGAAGGATATTTTTTTTTACCTTCAATCAAGGTATGTTTCTAAATGAAAAATGGGTTTGAACTGAAAAACAAACTCTTTTTTCCCCCAAAACTTTTTTAAATGTCTTTTTTCGAAATGAGTCCAAACCGAGCCTTTCCCGCAAACAGTTTCAGTTTTGACGAACGGACATGTTCCGATGAAAAAAATATTTTGTTGAAAAAGTCCTGACCAGCTTTAATGATAATTGAATCTTAATTTTATTCTGCATGTGCCTTCCTCAAGAGCAGTTTAGCTCCTAGGACAGGGTGTAGGCTCCCGCCAGATAGAGATCAGGAACAAAAAGGCAACAGAAAATAAATAGGTGATGCAATGAAAATGCAATGGCAAAATAACTCATCAAGAGCTCACGTAATCTTAGAAGCCAGAGGA
Organism: Terrapene triunguis; assembly: GCF_002925995.2. Taxonomy (NCBI): domain Eukaryota; kingdom Metazoa; phylum Chordata; order Testudines; family Emydidae; genus Terrapene; species Terrapene triunguis. Next base: position 6,981,085 of record NW_020664544.1, read on the forward strand.
GGAGACCCAGCAGACCAGCTCTTCCTTCTCCTGCTACTTATTATTAATTATTATTATGATTTGTTTCACCCTAGAGCCTAGGAGCCCAGTTCTGGAGCGGGCCCCCGTTGTGTCAGGCGCTGTACGAACACAGAACAAAAAGCCAGTCCCTGCCCCATATATAATAATAAATAATGGTCATGTCTCCTCCCTGCCACTTAGCCACCATGCGGCCTGGGTGGGGCGACAGCAGGGCTACGGTGCTTGTTTCCCACCCATGGAAGTATCCCAAAGATCGTAACCGACCGCATTTCCATCAGCCCCACAGGGGTGTGAGCTTCCTACCTACCCCGATCTCTGGTGGGACCCAGCCTAGCATGAGCAGTCTCCTTCTCAACAGCCCCCGATCCTCATACCAATCGTCCGGCTTGAATGTCAGAAGACACTTGAGGAGGCAGGTGGCTGGCTGAGATTCTGGCGTGTGTGTGTGTGTGTGTGTGTGTGTGTGTGTGTGTTCCGGTCGCACACATGCTCAGGCTCACTTGCACACACAGAGTCCAGTAGCTCACTCCCACACAGGCGCTCACCCAATCGCTCGCACACGCGCGGAGTCATGCCTGCAGACACACGCCGGTCCGTCGCACGCCCAGAATTCCTCGCACCAGCGCGTCTTCGCTCCCTTTTTGTCCTCCATTTAGTTACGGCAGCTTCAGCAGAGGGGGGCTGGGACAATGTGTACAGTGGGGGGGCTGAGAGCCATTGAACCAAACGGTAAAGCGTGTATATGATGGAACCCACTTCCAGCCCGGGGGTGTGAGCACCCCTAATTCCAGCACCGATGCTCCAGAACGAGCCTCCGGTGAGGATCTAGCAACCTCGCCCAGCCCTCCCTGCGACCCAGCAAAGAGCAACGGCTCCGGAAGCCGCCCTGGGTGCCAGGCACCGCTCTGCCAACTGCCGTGTTGAGAAAGACTTGGGCAGCGAGCAGGAGGCAGAGTGACGTAGCGGGCAGAGCAGGGGCTCTCAACCTTCCCAGACCGCTGGGTCCCTTGCAGGAGTGTGATTGGGCCTGCGTACCCCCGAGGTTCACCTCCCTTAAAAACGACTTGCAAAATCAGACCGAAAAATACAAAAGGGTCACAGCCCCCGGCTGTAACTGAACAATCGCTGACGTTCCCACCTTTACCATGTAATGATCAAACAACTCAATGGGAACGTAACGATTGTCCTTACAGTTCAGTGGCTAGTCTATAGAGCCGTATAAACAAGTCATTGTCTGGATGACATTGTAGTTTGTACTGGCTTCGCTAGTGGTTTTTATGTCGCCTGTTGTAAAACTGGACAAGTATCTAGCTGAGCTGATGTACCCCCTGGAAGACCTCTGCGTACTCCCTGGGGTACACGTGCCCCTGGTTGAGAGCCACTTGGGCAGAGCACTGAACTGGGATTCAGGTGAGCTGGGTTCTCTTCCACAGAGCTACAAGATAACCCTGGGCAAGTCACTTTCTCCTCTTCGTGCCGTAGTTTCCCCTCCCATCCGTTGTCTGTTTTGATTGCAAGCTCTCCAGGGCAGGGATTCATCCCTTATCTCTGTACAGCACCCAGCTGTCGGTGCTCCTGTAATACAAAGAACCTGGGGGATGAGGTTAAACACCCGAGGGGCTGAACGGAGACCCCTCAGATTCAACTCAGCTACAGACGTGAACCCAGGTCCCTGCGGGCAAGAGGCAAACCCGGAGCTTATGCTTCTTTCTGTGCAACACAGAGTTATTTTGCTTCGCTAAGGCTGGTGCTGCGTGCTTCCTTCTAACAGTGCCCGGTTAACCCTATCACTACTGAATGCAAAACACACCCCGCCTCGGAAGAGTTTTCAGCCCAGCTCAGCCTGCTCCCAGCAGTGCCCTGTTAACTCCCTGCCACACCCTTCCCCCCAGCAGATCTAACACTTCACAGCACCACGTATGGATGGTCAGATAATCCTTTGTCCTGCCCTGAGTGCAGGGGACTGGACTAGCGACCTCTCGAGATCCCTTCCAGTCCTACCTGCAGCCTGGCTCCTGGACTCAGTTCTCAGCCCGTCTGGGCTACCTGCAGCCTGGCTTCTGGACTCAGTTCTCAGCCCGTCTGGGCTACCTGCAGCCTGCCCCCTGGACTCAGTTCTCAGCCCGTCTGGGCTACCTGCAGCCTGGCTCCTGGACTCAGTTCTCAGCCCGTCTGGGCTACCTGCAGCCTGCCCCCTGGACTCAGTTCTCAGCCCGTCTGGGCTACCTTTACGCCGTCCCCTGCTCAGGCTGCTTTCCCTGGAGTCTCTTCCGCAGTTTGCCAGTGCCCAGCAGACCCCACCTCAGGGGCCCAAATACTCCCTCTGGGTCCTCTCCCAAGCGCCGTCTCTCTGCTGAGGCCCAGGGGTGCCTCCCCTGACCCCGTTAGTCCTGGACCCTCAGCTGGGAGGCAGCTAATTCTGGCACGGGCCTGGCTGATTCACTAGGGCTGGCTGGCCCAAGCCTCCTGGGCCCGTCAAGGGGCAGGCTGCCATTCCACACACACATGTACACACCCGTGCACATGCCCATGAAAATGCCCACCTGCAGGTATGCACACACGCATGCCCAAACATAGACCCAGGTGCACCCCTCCCCTCACAAACACGACCCCCACCCCGGCAGCTCTCCCGTACACCTGTGTCACCGGGCTCCACAAACACAGCGTTTAGGCTCTGTCCGAGGGGAAATATCCATCCAGCCCCCATCAGGGAGCGGTTGGTTCATGCCCGTAGGAATCCTTCCTCCCCTTCCCATGCTGAGACGTGCCGGCCACGTTCCACCCTCTCTGGGGTGCAGCCGATGTTAACGGTGGATTCTGGCTAGAATCATCTAAGGCAGTGTTTCTCAAGGACCGGTCCGTGGACCGGCGCCACTCCCTGAGATCTCCCTGGCACCGTTTAGGAAGGCAGCAAGCCGGTCCCTGATATCCAAAAGGTTGAGAAACACTGAGCTAAGAGGTTTTTGAGAAGGGCTATTTTGGGGGGGGGTGTCTCTGGGATTCCTGATCTTCTGCACTGCTGGAGAATAAACCACACACCTCTTTTTCGAGAGCTTAAAGCCAATCACAAATACTGCTGAGGAGTGCCCGGGCCTTCTTTCCCTTCCCGCCGTCCCCTCGGATGATTTCTTATACCACCCTTTGAATCCCCGTTCAGTTTCATTGGAGGGCGGAGGAGAAATAGGAGGTTATTTGTCATGCTGTCCTTAATCCGATACCCCGTCCAACCCAGAACGTGCACCACCACGAACCTGGGCTGTTCGTGACACGGATCCGGGGACTTGGGTGGATGGAAGAGCATCAACTATAGAATTTAAACATACAGGAGCAGCTCAGAGTGACAAACACCAGAGTGACAAACTGACCCGTCAACCACACACCTCATTTGGAACCAGAAGTATGAAACCAGGGAGCAGCAGAGAAAAAACAACACCCCCCACCCCGTAAATGTAAACTACTAAAAAAACCAAAGAAAAGCAGCATGGTTCTTCTGAACAGTCAAGTTTCAGAGCTGTATTAAGTCAATGTTCAGTTGCAAATTTTGGAAAGAACAAACCTAAGAGTTAGGAACATTTCAGAGTTACGAAGAACCTCCGTTCCTGAGGTGTTTGTAACTCTGAGGTTCTACTGTATGCTCCATAGGCAGACCCCACAGGAATATATACCTCTGACTGTACACTCCCTGGGACACTATGAACATAAGAACTGAGGCCCCGGGGTGTCCATCTAGCCCAGTATCCTGTCTTCCGACAGTGGCCAATGCCAGGTGCCCCAGAGGGAATGAACAGAACAGATCATCACCAAGTGATCCATCCCGTCGCCCATTCCCAGCTTCTGGCAAACAGAGGGACACCATCCCTCCCAGCCTGGCTAATAGCAGCCCCTGATCAATCCGATCCCCATCCACACTCATCCTGCTCAAGAACAACGCTGCCCTGGTAGATTCTCCCTCATCCGGCCCCCAAAATGAACCCACTATGTTTGCACCTCCGACCACACGTGGGGCCTTTCCAGCCATGGGTGGCTGCACGCCGCTCCTCACGTCAGCCCCGGGGGCGCTGGCGAGCAGACACAAGTCCCCCCCCCCTCGATCCCACCCACACTGCGAGTGGGCCTGGTCTCCCAGCAGGGCCACGCCCGATGAGATCAGCCATTTGAATAACGGAGCCGCGGGGACAACGAGGGCCTGTATTTGATATGATCCGATGCGAGGACATTGCAATACAAAACCAGAAACAATCCATCCATCCATATATATATATATATTATATACATACACATTGATACGTGTGTCAGGAGATTAAATAAAAATTTAAGACAATTTCCCAGCGGGCTGTCATCCCACTCAATTTCCCTGTGTCCTTGGCCCATGCCGCCTTCCCGGTTTTTCATACGTCCGTTTCACAGGCATCCCTTTGCTCCGCGCAAATCCCAAGAGGGGGTCACCGGTGGGTCTATTCTGCACTGACTTGCCCATCCACTGTGCTCCCAGCTCCACACCGGCCCAGCCCCGTCTAGCCGGCAGGGATCTGGCTCCCAACGCCCCCACATCCAGTCACTGTCGGAGACTCAGCCGTTAAGTGCCGGTTTACACCCAGAAGGGCCACCAGGGCAAGGGTTTGGCTGGACCCTGTTGATCCTTAGACAGTGTGGGGGCGAGGAGTTAATAAACCTCCCCCCACTCCTGGCAATCTCCAGCGTACAAAGGAAAACAATTGTCCCGGCCACATATAAATACTGCGATTGGTTTTTTTTTTTATTATTTACAATTTTTAAAAGCGATCGTTTGGTTTTGAAAAGTCTTTATTTTCCTTTGTTCTTGTTATCGCTTTAAAAAAAAACCCCTCATCCGGCCTTTACGTGAGGGGACGGGTGGGCCGCATCGGCCCGAAGACACGGCTCCCGGCGTTGCCCGTGCGATCGTGTCCGGGGTGTGTGTGTGTGTGTGTGTGTCTGGCGACGCAGGATGCCTCTCGCTTGGACTGGCTACGCCCCGCCGGGGGTGCGATCGCGGCCAGGGCCCAGCTCGGCGGCATCGTCCCTCCGAACTCTGCAGGAACGGGGCACGCGGGGCCGCCCGCCGGCTCAGAGGGGGACACGGAGGGGTCACTTTTCACAAGGCTTTGAAGACGTTCCTACCTCTTTTCTCCTCGCCCTGGAAATAAAGGGGAGCTGGGGGCTTCCTCCCCGACTCCCCCGTGTGCCCGAAAGAAAAGAGCCCGTTTGGCCGGAGGCGGAAAAGGAGGCGCCGCAGGAAAAGAAAGAAAAATGAAAAGGAAGGAAGGCGGCTTGAGCCCGAGGCCTTGGCGACATGAGACAATTGCACAGATGTAACTAAAGTAGGTCACACAGTGGGGTGGTGAAATGGGTGCCATGTCCCTGGGCACGGGTGTGAGTGCCAGTGCCCCCATCCCACGCATGGGTGTGAGCGCGCCAGTGCCCCCATCCCACACACGGGTGTGAGCGC
>NW_020664544.1:6986582-6990653 GCF_002925995.2 Terrapene triunguis
GGTGTGAGCGCGCCAGTGCCCCCATCCCACACACGGGTGTGAGCGCGCCAGTGCCCCCATCCCGCGCATGGGTGTGAGCGCGCCAGTGCCCCCATCCCACACATGGGTGTGAGCGTGCCAGTGCCCCTATCCCGCGCACGGGTGTGAGTGCCAGTGCCCCCATCCCATAAATGGATGTGAGCGCCAGTGCCCCCATCCCATGCATGAGTGTGAGCGTGCCAGTGCCCCCATCCCGCGCACGGGTGTGAGCGCCAGTGCCCCCATCCCATGCACCGGTGTGAGCGCGCCAGTGCCCCCACCCCCGCCATGGGTGTGAGCGTGCCAGTGCCCCCATCCCGTGCACGGGTGTGAGTGCGCCAGTGCCCCCATCCTCTGCACGGGTGTGAGCGCCAGTGCCCCCATCCCATGCACGGGTGTGAGCGCACCAGTGCCCCCAACCCATCCATGGGTATGAGCGCGCCAGTGCTTCCATCCCATGCATGGGTGTGAGCGCACCAGTGCCAGGCCCGTGCATGCTGTGAGTGTGCCAATTCCCACGTGCACTGCTTGACGCCAGTCCGAGTCCGACCCCAATTAGTCACCTTGGGGCAGTGCTCTGCTGCCCACAGCCTGCGTCTGGATCTTTTGCTCCCCCTCCTCTCCAGAGCAAAGAATCTCGTGTGAACACCCCGGGCCCCCTCCCACCGGCTCCTCCAGCTCGAAGCCAGCTGCAGCCCGCAGTCCCTGGTGCCTCTGCGGAGCCAAGTGCGGAGGAGTCTCGGCCGGGGCCACTTCCCGTCGTGGTTTTCCTCCCATCGAGCGCCGGCGTTGGGCCCGGGAAGGAGCAAGTCCCACCCCACAGCCCGTGCGTCACTGTATCCATCCAGCTGTGGGGGAAGAGGCAGATGCCCAAGGTCTTTCCCCCCTGCAGGCTGCTCTCCGGGGGTGGGGGTGTCTCTGTCCCAGGATCTCCCCCCTGCCCCACGCTGTCTGGGGAGATGTTAGCTCAGCCGGAAGCTCGCTGTCATTTCCTCCGGGACAGACTCGCAGGAGAGGCCAAGGCGCTGGTCCCTGAAGTTATCCGGGGTGGGTGGGGAAGCGTCACCCACAGGCATAACCTGTCCCTGCCAGCGCTGCCCAGGGCCTCCTGTCCCAGCGCCAGCGGCTTGTCTGCCTTCCAGGGTCCCAGATACTGCCCGGCACTGGGTCGAGATCTCAAACACAGACACGCTTCCCACCAGCGCACGACACACAGAGCACAATGGATTGCCCCGAGGATGGGCCAACAAAGAGATCTGGCCTCGCCAAGAAAGTCCTTCCGCCAACGGGTGAGCTTCGGGCCGGCCCCACTCTGCACAGGGGGCGCTGCCCGCACAGCCCTTCCCCGGAGGCCTCGGGGGGACGCGGCGCGGTTGGCGGGTGAGCTGTCGCCGATCCCGAGCCGGGAGGTTGGCTGGAAAGGCTCCTCAGTGGGGAGGGGTGGAGGGGGGGGTGTTGGGGGCGGGGGGATACACAGGCAGAACAAATCCCCCCGCCAAAAAACGCATCCATCAAGTTAACACGAGACTCACATGAGGAACAGAAATTGACGAGGGGTCCCCTGTCCCAGAGACATTCCCCATACTGCCCCCTCCAGGCCAGCTGGGACCCAGCCAGCCAATCCCAGAGCCCCCCCTCCCCCAGCCCCAGCCCTCCTCTCCCCTCTCTCTCTCCCCCCAAAGGAAGGCCGGGGGAAGGAGGGATCATTATTATTCCTTTCATAGTGGGTTCGATTTTGTGTCTCTTTCTCACCCCTCTGTGAAGGCAGCAAGGGGTGGGAGGGCGGGGGAGGAGCAGGGGCAAAACGGAGACGTGGGGGGGGGGTTAAGGAGAAAGTGTCCCTCCTCCCCAACGATTGCTTGTGTTTGTTTTAAGTCGGGTTTGAATTTTTCAAGGTCTGCAGCTTCCCCTCCAGTTCGGAGATCTGAAAAACAGACAAAGGGATAAAGGTCTCAGGCAGAGAAGCAGCGGGGCCGTCCCGAGGCCGGGGATGTCGGGGCGCGGGAGGGGGGATCGCTGAGAGGGGTTGTGGGGGGAATGCTGAGAGGTGACGGGGGGGGGGGAAGGGGATGGCTGATGGGGGGTTGCTGCGGGGGTGGATGCAGGGGGTCACTGCTGAGGGGATGGGTGCGGAGGAGGGAGGGGGTTATTGGGAAGCCATCGGCTGCTCTACGCCAGGCAATGTCTTCCAATGTGGGGGTGGAGGGGTGTCCAGGGGGCAGCGAGGAAGGGGTGAGAGTAGGAGCAAGCGTGAAGCCCGATTTCCGTGCCCACCCGGCTCTGCCTCCTGGGTCCTGTGCAGCGACCCCGCCCCCCGCATTTGACTGAAAATGCACCCGGCCTGCAGCCCGGCGGGGCACCTCGGCCCCCTCCAGCAGCTACCACTGCCTCAGCCCGGGACACGTGTGCCCAGGTGGGGGAGCAGCGGCTTTGCCACGCTCCCTGCGGAACCGGGCGTGAGCACGGCAGGGGCAGGGCAGACAAACATCACTCGGGGGCGTCTGCCTGCCTGCACCCATGCTGCCCAACGGGGGGCGCTGTGCCTGCACCGCAGCGGAGGGCTGCAGCCACTCCCTGGGGAGAGAGAGAGAAGTCAGGGTACCAAGCCGGGGCCAATCAGAGCAATCATTGCGAGCACAGGGAGCCCTAGGAGAGGGGGTGCAAGCCTCTGATGCCACCCCACGGGCCCATGCTGCCTGACCATCCCGTCCTCTGCAGCAGGGAACCCCTCCTCACACACATGCACACACACACACGGATGTTCAGCTGCAAAACAATGCCCTGGAGTCTTGACTTGGGCGCCAATGCAGGATCCAGCGTGACCCAGCACGGGATCCGGTGCGATCCAGCACCCGGTGCGGGATCCGGTGTGACCCACTGTGGGATCTGGTGTGATCCAGCACACAGTGTGGGATCTGATGCGACCCACTATAGGATCCAGTGTGATCCAACACCCGGTGCGGGATCTGGCATGACCCACTGTGGGATCTGGTGTGATCCAGCACCCGGCGCGGGATCCGGGGTGACCCACTGTGGGATCTGGTGGGATCCATCACCCGGCATGGGATCCAGCGTGACACACTGTGGGATCTGGTGGGATCCAGCACCTGGCGCAGGATCTGGTGTGACCCACTATGGGATCCACTGTGATCCAACACCCGGCACGGGATCTGGCATGAACCACTGTGGGATCTGGTGTGACCCAGCACCCGGCGCAGGATCAGGTGTGACCCACTGTGGGATCCGGTGTGATCCAGCACCCGGCACGGGATCTGGTGTGACCCACTGTGGGATCTGGTGGGATCCAGCACCCGGTGCAGGATCCAGAACGACCCACTGTGGGATCTGGTGTGATCCAGCACCCGGCACGGGATCTGGTGTGACCCACTCCGGGATCCAGTGTGACCAGCACTCACACAGGATCCGGTGTGACCCACTGTGGGATCCGGTGTGATCCAGCACCTGGCGCGGGATCCGGTGTGACCCACTGCGGGATCCAGTGTGAGCAGCACTGACGCAGGATCCGGCATGCCCTGACATCCAACGCAGGATCCGGCATGCCCATCGCACCGGGCCACAGACAAAAGGAATCAAGCCCACGCTGTCATGGAGAAGGCAGAGCGAGGCAAATGGAGCCCCCTCCTCGCCCCACCCCCTGCTCCTGCCAAAGCCAGCTCTGGTCCGCTGGAAGTCCCCGTCCGAGCCGTCCAGTCACAGCCAGGGCCCCTCTCCTCTGCAATCTCCTGCTCTGCTGCCTCAGGGGAACCCTGTATCCTGGTCCTTGGTGCCCACCTTCTCCTGGAGCTTGTCGATTTCCTCCTTGTGGGCCAGCTCCGACTCCTCCAGCACGCGCCTCTGGGTCGTCTCCTTCTTGAGGAACTCGATCTCCCTGTGGGGGATGGGGTGAGCAGTCAGGCCAGAGCCTGGCCGCTGCTCCAGCACCTAACCCGAGGGACTCTCTGAACTGGGCAGGATACAGACCCCCATCCCTGAGAGATCCATGGGGGATGGAGATCTGGGATCATTAGTCCTGGGAGATCCAAAGTGGATGGA
>NW_020664544.1:6990663-6997346 GCF_002925995.2 Terrapene triunguis
AGGGGATGGGGATCTGGGATCACTAGTCCTGGGAGATCCAAAGTGGATGGGGATCTGGGAGATCCACAGGGAACAGAGAACATGGCCTTACTTCTGCTGATACTCTTTGATGAGCCGCTTGGCCTTGCTGTATTTCCGTTCCAGGGTCTGGTACTGGGCTTGAGTCTCTTTCAGGTGCTCATCCACCGCCTGGCACAGGTTCTGAGCCTCCATCCAATAACCCTCCAGCTTCTCCATCCTCTCCTTGTTTTCCTCCACGCTCTGCTCCAGCTGGGCCTTCTCGGCTCGCCAGCGAGCCTTCTCCTGCTCAATGGACTGCAGCTGGGAGCAGAGACCACAGCGCACAGGGTGAGGGGAAGAGGGGAAGACGGGGAAGGGAGACTGTGCCGGGGGATGACAGGTAGGGGGAGGGGAGATGAGGGGTATTTGGGGAGAGGGGCTGCATGGGGCAGAAGATGGGGCAGCACATGCACCCCAGTAGCAGGGAGTGTTGGGAGAAGTATGGGTGTGTGTTTGCGTCTCTTTGGTGCTGTGGACTGTGGTTGAGTGCGTGGTTGTGTGCTGTTGTATCTCAGCGCGTGGTTGTGTCTCTGTGGGTTTGTGCTTGTGTCTCTGTGTGTGCGCTTGTCTCTCTGTGTGTCTGGTTGTGTGCTGTTGTATCTCTGCGTGTGGTTGTTTGTGTGTGTGCTTGTGTCTCTGTGTGTGCTTGTCTGTGTGTGTGTCTGGTTGTGTGCTGTTGTATCTCAGCACGTGGTTGTGTGTCTGTGTGTTTGTGCTTGTGTCTCTGTGTGTGCGCTTGTCTCTCTGTGTGTCTGGTTGTGTGGTGTTGTATCTATGCGCGTGTTTGTGTATCTGTGTGGGTGCTTATGTCTCTCTGCATGCGCTTGTCTCTGTGTGTGTCTGGTTGTGTGCTGTTGTATCTCTGCGCCTGGTTGTATATCTGTGTGTGTGCTTGTGTCTCTGCGTGTGCTTGTCTCTGTGTGTGGTTGTGCATCCTTGTGTATGTCTTTGTGTGCTGCATGTGTAGTTGCGTGGGGGGATTTGCGTGAGATTATGCATGCTTGGTTCTGCCTGTGTGTGCGGCTGTGCGCTATTGTGAGTGTGGTGACATCAGCGTGTGCGGTCGGGTGTCTCTGTGCGTGCTCGTGTGTGTGCGCGGTTGTGTCTCTCCACGCCTGTGCGTCGTTGGGCAATACACACAACGGGGCCAACTGCGAGCGAGGAGGAAAGCAGAAGACCCCACGCTAGAGCAGGACTGGCGGAGGCCATGCCGGGTAGGGGAAAGGAGGGAACGGAAGAATAGGGAGGTGCCAGCAGCCCAGGCCGGCCGGGATCCTGCGGGTGAAGACTCACGGGACCAGGGAGCCCTAGGAGGGGACCCTCCCGCCACCCCCCACACGGCCCCTTCTCCGCAGCTCACCTTCCTCTTCAGCTGCTGGATCTCGGCCTCGGTGACGGCGTGTTTGATCTGGAGCTGACAGAGAGTATGAGCGGTTACGCCCTGCATTCAGGGAGATGCCAGCCCCAGCCACTGCCCTGGCGCCCTCAGCCCCGGCCACTTGCAAGCAGTACATTTCCATTAGAGTCAAGGTATGAACCCCAGAGTCCTGGCAACACCCCCACCAGGGGTACATGACATGGTGCTGCAGTGAATCCCCCCCAGGCACACAACACCGGATCCCTGCCCTCAACTGTCGGGGGCCGTTGCTGTGGGGTGATGCAACAGCGTGCTCCACCTCAGAGGTGGCCGCACTTCAGCACAAGGTGCTGGGGCTCCAGTTCTCCTCTAGCCTCAGCTGGCTTTGCATTAACGTGACGCTCCTGACCCCAGCGGAGCGGCACCGGTGGGAGAGGAGAATCAGCTGGCAGGGCCAGAGGGCCACAACAGGGGTCGGCACCCTCTGCGCAGAGCTCGCCTGGAGATCTGGGCTGTGCTTAGACCCCGCAGCCGGGGGTGCCGCTGGGCTGCCTTCGTCAGAGCTTACAGACAGAGCTTCTAGCCACTAGAGGGCAACATAACCACACGCATACCAATAATCACACGCGTGCACCACACCCCCACTGAAACAGATACGTGCACGCACACCCATGCACTTGTGCACCACACCCATGCATGAACGTATGCCCGTTATCCCATGACACACATGGACACGTGCAAGTATGCACAGACAGCCTTGCACGTGTGAATACACACACAGGTGCAAACTCACCTGCACTCTGACCCCAGACACACACATGGACATGTGCATGCACCGATGCCCACCCGTGCACTCAGACACACACACATGCATCCGCATACACACATGTACACACTCCCACAAGAATAAACACACCCTGATCCACACACACACTCACACGGGTGCCGTACACCCCTTCTGCCTCCCCCCACTCCCATTGCGGGTGTCTTCGGGGAGCTCCCCTTTCCCCGTCTTTACCTCCTTAAACTTGTGCACCAGCTTCTCGGGGTCCATCTCGACAGGGGACAGCATGTCCTCATTCTCAGCCAGTTCGAAGACCTCGATGGCCATCTCGCTGCTGGGGAACATGGGGCTCATCTCCTCGTCCTCGTCCGTGGCATATTCGCCCGTCTGCGGGCACAGAACCGGGAGCTTTGGTCCGCTTCCTCCCTGTGATCCACCCCCAATCCAGCACATCCCAGACCAGAGCCATTCATAGCGCCGGCAGCTACCCCCTCACCACCACCGCTGCTCCCCAGAACCCTAAAACCCAGCCCCCCTTCCCGGTCTGCAGGGTCGGGGCAAAGCACCTTGTGCAAACTTAACCTGCCGGGGCAAAGGATGGCCTGGTGGTTTCTGCACTTGGCTGGCACTCAGGGTCAGGTCCCAGCTCTGCTGCTAACACCCTAGATTCATACCTGGGGCCGCTGCTGCACCTTTCCGGTCCCCATCTGTAACATGGGGGGGGGGGTAAGAGATCTGTCCTGCCTCTTCAGAATGTGATACCTGCCCTGTGTGTGCGTACAGTGCCTAGCACGACGGGGACCCAATCTCAGCTGAAGTATCCAGGCGCAACCATAATACAAATCATTATTACCGCTATTCCCACAGTGCCGAGTGGCCAGGACCCATTGTGCCAGCTCTTGGAATGGCTGGAGACCTCAACAAAAATCTCCAAAAGGCATGAGACGGTGCCCCTGTTCCTCACAACACCCCCCGAGAAGCAGGGAATTATGAACCCCATTTTACAGGTGGGAAAACTGAGGCATCCAGCAAGCTGCCCAAGGTCACTCAGCAGCAGAGCCGGGAAGAGAACTGAGGACATCCTGACGGTTAGCCCCACGCGCTAGCCACCAGCTCAGCTGTGCACCTGCAGCGTTATTGATTCGGGCCGAGATTTCGAAAGACGCCTAAGTGATTTAGGCACACAACTCCTGTTGAAATCGAATTCAATGGGCATCAAGTGCCTAATTCCACGAGGCTGCTTTGAGAATCCCCACGGGTGTGCGGGGGGGGGGGGGGGGGGGGGGGGGGGGGGGGGACGGGGGGGGGTCGTGTCTGTTGGGATATTTCATGGGGGGGGGCAGGGAGTAGCTGTAATTCGACACGTCATTATTACAACTTCTGACGATGATGTTTGTGTGCTGCTGAAATCAACCACTGTTATAGACCGGTTAATAACAGGAAGGGACTGGAGCAGAGAGAGTAGGATCAGTTAGATCTGTCCCGCACCCAGCACAAAGAGGCCCTGAAGGCGCCCCCCCCTCCTCCCGGCAGTGCAATTATTTAATAATAACAGTGGGCCAGATCCCAGCTGGCGTCCATCTTGCTCCACTGACGTCAATGCTGCAGGTTTAGCCCAGGTGATGACCTGGACCAATAACAACCGCTTTCCCGAAGGAGCTGGCGCTATTGGACAGAGCATTAGACTGGGACTCGGGAGGCCTGGGTTTGTTTGGCTCTGTTACTGGCCCACTGGGTGACCGTGGGCAAGTCACAGCCCCGTTCCGTGCCTCAGTTTCCCCGTGCGTCACATGGCGATAACAATGCTGCGCTCCAGCGTAAAGTGCTCTGAGAGCTACTGATGCACAGCGCTCGCTAAGAGCGAAAGTTATAATTAGACGTCGTGACATTCGAATGGAGCGATTCCTTCATTTTCCACTCCTCTCCCACACAACACAAGCCCACCAGGGACCCTGCCAGGAGAGCCCATTAATCCTGGATGCTGCCACATTCCACCGCCCGGGAGAGACAGGCACAGCCCTGGAAACAGGAGAGAGGGGCTTGCACCCGGCATTTCTCTCCGCTGCAGAGCCCGGCAGGGTGTAGGAAGCTACCTCCTGGCTGGGTGCCTGGCAGCACGCCCAGCGATTAGGACGCTGAGAAGAGGGCGGCAGGGGGCTGATACTCCAATGCCCTGCACCTCGTGCGTCACTCACACCAGTGCAAAGTGCTTCCAGGCGGAGTCGGTGGCGTTTCACCCCCACTTTTCACTGGAGTAAATGACAACCTGAGAGGTGGGGCAATGAATCAGGTCGACGGTGTCTCATTGGGCTCCTGGTACACAGGCTAGGTGAGTCAGTTCTCCTGGCCCTGCCGCAGCCCGGAGACAGGCTGTTGTGGAGCAGTGCGGTGTGTGAGGGAAAGCACAAGGGTGAACGCTCATGGACAGGGCAATCTCTCCAGGATACGGCCAGTGGCCGGGGTGGAGCAGGGAATGGGGACATCTGGATTGGCATGGGCCTGGAGCCTGACTTCCCCCTCATCTCAAGAGAAGGTGCCCCAACCAAGCTAGGACTCGGGTCCTTTGGAGGATCAGTGGGTTTGTTGGTGCACCTGCACAGGTGGCAGTATGGACTAGTGAGTAGAGCCACGGGACTGGGACTCAGGAGACCCGGGGTCTATCGAGTGGGTGATCTTTGGGGGAGTCCCGCCACCCTTTGTCTGTCTTGCCTATTCAGACCAGAAGCTCTCTGGGGCAGGGACTGGCTCTCCCTCTGGGTACGTACAGTCCCTAGCACATGAAGGCTCTGATCTTGGTTGAGGCCATTAGGTGCCACTGCAGAATAACTAAGTATGGGGTTAATTAGCTGGATTCCTCTCTGACCCCAGGGAGAGGGGGAGTCTCCCTGGGGGCCTGTACTGGAGCGGGGGAGGACGGGATTGCAAGGACACCCAGCACATGCTCCGGTCTCCAGCCCTTGCCCAAAGGCGACCGGGAAATGCCGCTCGCGCGCGCCTCTTACTTCTTCATCCTCTTCCGTGTACTGGGTGTATCTCTGCTCCATCATCTCCCGCTGCCACCGCTCCTGCTCCAGCGTCTGCTGGATCAGCTGAGCTACCTCGCTTTGCTCGCCCGGCTTCTCCCGCCCGATCAGGAACCTGCGACAGGAACAGACACAAGGCCAGCGGGTCAGCCTAGGAGGAGCCCTGTGCCCCGGAGGCAGAGCGGCTGCTGGTTGATCCCAGCAGGCCCCGTCCTCCTCCCTGTGTCTCTCCCCTGCGTCTGCAGCGAGGCTGCCACTGCGGTGGGGTGACGTTAGAGGGTGGTGGGGTGAAGCCGGGATTCAGGGGGGCAGGGCCACCCCCCCTCGACTCCCAGCCTACGGCAGGGTCTCATTTCCTCCCCACTGCCCATGAAAGCTGGGATGGGAACAGGCCCCAGAGCAAGACCCGCTGGAATCTCCTTGCCCACCTGACTGCAGTGTCCAGCCCGCTTACGAGGAGGTGCACATGCTGCCCCTCTCCACGATCCACCCCCCAACCAATCAGTTTGGCACTCCCCGGGCCGGCCTCGCCCATGCCTTGATGGGCTCGGCCCCACCCGTGGGTGCGGAGGGATGGGCATGGGCTAGGCCGGCGGGGCCCAGTTTCTACTCCAGGCTCGGCTGCGCTGGCTTGACGTCGCCGCGTTGGTGGGCGGGTTTATTTTAGGCTGATTATTTTAAAAATAGATATTGGAGAGAAAACATCCGGAGCTGGGTGTCGGGCGCAGAGCGAGGGTGGCCCCCGGCCCCTCGCGCTGATCCCGGCCAGGAAGGGCGGAGCCTGAGATGCTAGGGGCGAGATAAAGGGGTCAGCAGGGCAATTCTGCAAACAGCCCTGCAGCGAGGCGGAAACACCGCCGGCCAGTGTTTCCCCTCAGCTGCTCCAGCATCGCTCACTTCCTCTTTCGCTCCCACAGCCTGCCCCCCTCGCCCCGCTCCTGGCCGGGGGGAACGCTGGTTTTTCACCCAGCAGGCCCCTTGCTGGTTGTGGGAGGGGGTCCGAGGGGCAGGGACAGGGTGTGATGGGAGGGAGAGAGGGGTGTGGGGGTGGTCTGGGATGTTACCCATGTTCCGGGATGCACTGGGGATGTTCCCTGGGGTTTCCAGGGGATACCCAGTGGGGGGCTATGGGGGGCACAGTGGAGTTTATGGGGCTACGGGAGCTAAACAGTGGATTACTATGGGGTGTGCAGTGCAGGGTATCAGGGTCATGGGAGATACACAGTGGGTGCCATGGGGTGCACTAGAGGTTCTAGGAGACACACAGTGGGGTGCCATGGGGTACACTAGAGGTTCTAGGAGATACACGCTGGGGTGCACAGTAGATGTTATGGGGCTGTAGGAGATACACGGTGGAGTGCCATGAGGTGCACTAGAGGTTCTAGGAGATACACGCTGGGGTGCACAGTAGGTGTTATGGGGCTGTAGGAGATACACGGTGGGGTGCGATGGGGTGCAC
>NW_020664544.1:6997356-7002598 GCF_002925995.2 Terrapene triunguis
GTGCCATGGGGTGCACAGTAGGTGTTATGGGGCTGTAGGAGATACACAGTGGGGTGCCATGGGACAGATCTGGAGCTGTTACGACAGGCAGACCCAGAGTGGGGTGTGTGGCAAACGCAGGCCCAGAGAGGGGATCCCTGACTGTCACGCTCAGATCCTGGGGCACCGAGTCTGGGTCTCAGCAGGTCACGGAGGGTGTTTGAATGGGGCGTGAAATCCCCACCCCCCCACCCCATGCAGAGGGAAGCACTAGGCCTAGGCAGCCCTGCTCCAGGAGGCCCAGCACAGAATCTCAGGAGCTGGGCCCAAAGCTGGGGCAACGTCCGTTTCCAAGCAATCTCGTATTCCCATGCCCGCTGGATTCCCCTCTCACCCGCAGGCACGACGCCGCTGATGCCAGCATGGTTACCAGGGTGCTGGCAGGGTCGAGCCCACCTTCCTGGTTGTGGCATCACGACCCCTTGGGATGGCACAAGCAGAGGATCCTAGTAGCGGGTGACAATCAAACCCAACCACGTTCCTGCCTCCAGTAAGATGAAACAGGCGGAGAACGGGACCAGCCCTTCCCAGCAGCCCAGTCCAAGACTCCAGGCAGCCGAGACAACGGGTTCGCCTGTGTTAGTGTCGTTTACACACTAAAGAGGGTGGGGAGAAGGGCAGGGCAGTTTAGATTCACCTTCCAACTTGGCTCGGAGAGGTGTAAACGGTCCCCATGAATTGCAGTGGGGGGTGTTGACTCTGAAGTGTAACGATGACATTTAAAATGTTCACTAGGTCATTGCTGGTTGTTGAAAAAGAAAAATCCAGCTTGTCTGGAATTGTGGGGCGGGGCTTTGGAGAGTGGGTGGGGCCTGGCTAGAGCATCACCCCCTTTTATACCCTTCCCACCCAACTGGGGAGCAAACCCAACACAGAAGTGGGTGGAGACACCATGTTTACACCCAGGGGGCCAGACCAGGGAAGATCAAAGACTCCACTTTGCCAGCGGCAGGAAGTGGCATATCCCAGCACAGCCTCCCCTGGGGCGCCCACCAGCCGGGCTCTGAGCCGTGTGGTCTGCTCCCCTGGGGCCCCCTGACTGTCGTGTTTCCCATCTCATGGCAAGCAGGCCGCACGCCGTTCCCCTACCGGACTCTACCCTTGGTGTTCCTCAGCACGGAGGCCGCGAAGCTCTGGGTCACGCCCACCAGGCTGGTACCGTCCACCTCCACGATGAGGTCATTCACCTGGATCCTACAGGAGGGAGAAGGCGAGTGAGAGACGGAAAGGGAGGGAGGGGCCTTTGGCAGAGGGTGCGGTGGGCTTGGGGGCAGTGTTCCAGATCAGTACAGGCCCACGAGCTGTCTGAGCTGATGGTGCCCTCCCAACCCCCCCAGATCTCTTGCCAACCTGGGTCAGCCTATTGGCCCATCCAGTCCCCTATCCTGGCACCTGCAATATGGGATCAAATCACTGGCCCGTCTAATTCACCGTTGTGTCTCCTGCCACACTGAAGCTGGCAATTCCCCGTGTAGTCTGGCACCCTGCCTCCCACAGTGCCCAATTACGGATGTTGCACCGGAAGGCATAAAATCAACCCCCCCATGCTGCCCTGTGGGGAGATTTCCTTCCTGATCCCTGCCCGTCTGGCGATCAGATGACGCCCTGAAGCATGAGGGCCAATTGCCCTTCCCAGATAGCGTAACGGCAGCTAAATCACCCCAGTGCTGTGCCATCTGCTTCCAACAAGGCCTCTGTCTCCTGGGGTTCGCCCCTCCTCCCCACACTGGAAAGGGTTAATCGGAGATTATGCTGCGTAGTGGAAAGAGGAAGGAACATGGCTCCCCGCGCTCAGGAAGCCGGGGATGGCCAGCACGGTCGGGGGAGGAAACTCCCGGTTGCTAGATTAAGTGGCACACACAGAGCAAGGCCGCAGAGAGGCTCTGAGATGGTGCCAGGACCGTACTGGGCCCCAAGCCTGCCCGGCAGCAGAGGGGGTGAACCTGCCATCAAGCTGTGCCCCCCATGCCCCAGCCATGCCAGCACCCTGGCCCTCTCCCACCGCCCCTGCCTCACGAGGGTACAGCATCCTTGTGTCCCCGCCGCCTCTACCGCCCGCCCACCCCTCCAGGGAGAAGCGGTATCTGGGAGCCCCAGACCCCATGGCCAAAGGGGGAGCTGAGGGGCGGGACGGCCCTGGGCTGGATCAGGCTGGTCTGGGAAGGATGTGTGGGGCAGGAGAGCCTGCTAGGATGGGTGGGGCCTCCCAGAACAGCCTCCTTGGGGGAAGCACATACTGTAAAGCCAGCCCCATCCCCCACCTCACCCCGGAGGCACTCACCCCACTTTCCCCCTTCTGCCCCCTCAGGACAGGCCCGCCTCTCCCTCCCTCGGGGAGCGGCGAGGGCCGTTATCCTGGGGGCCAGGCCCTGGGCCTTGCCACGGAGGTATCCCGGGCAGCTCCCGGCTGACAGACGGAGGATGGATGCGGTTGTCAGAGCCAGGCAGCCAAGCCGGGCACACGGTCCTCCCACTGCTGAGACCGAGAGAGTTGGGGTGTGGGGGGGGAGTGGGATGGCGACCCCACAGAGCTGTCACCGCACCCCTGCATGGGGCCAGGAGCTCACACTCCCTGCCAGCCACTTTGTCCTGGCGGCTGAATTAACGGTGTTCGGGGCCGTCCACTGTCTGTAGCCTGCTCTGGGCATGCACCCGCCAGTGCGCAAACACAATGGACACGCCCACACACAAACACCCACACACCCATACGCAAATGCACACGCACCCACGCACATCATACACCCCCTATGCACCCCCCAGTGCACAAACACACCCAGAAACACAACAGACATGCCCACACACAAATACCCACACATCCATACACAAATGTACACCCATCCATGCACATCATACACCCCCTATGCACCCCCCAGTAACAAACACACCCAGAAACACAACTGACACGCCTACATACATAAAACACACACCCATACACAAATACACACACTCCAATACCCATGTAGACAGCCCCCCCATGCAAACATGCCCATCCCTACACAAGCACTCCCACAGAAATACACACCCATGTGCAAACACCTCCACTTACAGTCGCACAAATACAGACTCAGCAACATAAACACACACACATATACCAAAAAATATACTCCAAAGCACACGCTGCGGCGCTGCGGGGAAGAGGGGCACGTCGGCCATGGCTCTCCTGCTTTTAAGCACCAGGTCACAGTACGACTCAGGTTTGGCTCGGCCCAATCATAGAATCGTAGGACTGGAAGGGACCTCGAGAGGTCATCTTGTCCCATCCCCTACACTCCTGGCCGGACTAAGTATTAGACCATGACAGAGCCAAGCTGAAGTTGAGTGAGTGGCGTGGTGACCTGGCCCTTGAAATGGCAGTCCACAGCTCCTGCCTAAAGGGGTACAAATGTATATTCATACAGCTCCCCTAACACACATACACACCAACACACAACATAACACGTACAGACAGCCCCCACTGGGCTAATCTGATCCGGCCACCGAGACTGACGTTTGTGTCTCGACGGTTCCCCTTTGCTCTGCAGAACCTTTCATTGTGAAACTCGCTGTGATTTCCCAATGCCTGCAGGTGTGATACACAAAGGGCCTGATTCTGTCTCTGGGCTGGATCCTTTGTGGTCCCCGTGATTCGTTCCACCATGGACCCCCGTGCGAAGCGAGAGCTGGTCTACCTGCAACCACGCTGGTTTTGCACCAGTTTGGTCAAAACTGGTCCAGCTTTCTGTGGTTGTGATTGTGTTTCTGAGTATGTGCGTGTGTGTGAGCGTAAGTGGATGTGTTGGAGCATGAGCCTGTCTTTTCTCTGTGTGTGTGTGTGTGTGTGTGTGTGTGTGTGTGTGCGGGTGGCTGTGTTTGCACTGGGGGTTTGCATGGGTTTCTTAGTGTATTTGTACATGGTTCAATGTGTTTACTTGCAAATGGGGTGAGTGTATATTGTGTGTTTATGTGTGTGTGTGTGTGTGTGTGTTGTCTACTGGTGTGTGATTGAGTTGCCATCACTTTATAGCTGGCCTATGTAGGTTTAGCTTTACCGGTGCAAACCGACCCGTTCTAAACCCAGTTTAAATCCATGTCAGTGTCCCCACACACAGTAGCACTGGTAATTTGGCGAGGCAACCAGAGATCAGAACATACCCACTTTGCACGGGTGTCAGTGGCAGGGGAACGGAAAATCCACCCGAGACCCTCCTGCATTTGCTTGTTTGGGCTGCGCTAGAGTAGGCTGGGAAAAGATTGTCTGATTGAGCTCTCCCTAGAGACTCTTCTGGGAGGGAGTTATGTGTATTGTGAAGCCCTCCAAGTCAGCACCATTGAAATGAACACGGAAATACGTTACAGATGCAAACAGCACACACCCCGACACGTGCCCTGCAACTCACCATGAGCACATGGAGAACATGGTACACAGCAGCCGCAGCACACACTAACACAGAGACCTACAGACGACAGTGCCGAGTCTTGCAGGAGTTAGTTCTCTTTCTGAAAGCCCCAGCGCCTGGAGTCAGGTGATTGTGTTTGAATCTCATTTTTAACAACAAAGTGAATTTCTAGCTCCTCCGGTTGCAGCGAAGAGCTTGAAAATGCTACTCCCGCCCCCTAAGCCTCAAAACAAGGAGGCCAATAAGAAGCCCAATATAAGAAGTTTTTTATTTTTTAAAAATCTCATGACTTTAAAGACAATTTCATGATTTTTGGAGCCCTGATGGTGATTTTGGAATGCTTGGGGGTTGGCAATTCTGCATCTACAACCACACAACTAGCATAGATATACACAGAACAACATGCACAACAGGGATACACACAGGCTTGTCTATCATGCCGATGGTACGCAACTCAGACTGCAGGCACAAGCAGCCAAGGTACAGTGAATAATTAACACAACAGGGCTTTGTTAGCAACTCATTTGCAACTCACAAGCTGCACATACACAACTACTGTCACACACACACACACTAACACAACTAGCACACAATGCAAAAAGCAGCATGTGTACACACACTACAAAGCTAAATAAAGAGCAACGCAAAGCCGATAGATACAACAATAGCCAGCCCACCCCTTCACACACACACACACACACACACACCAGCAGACTGGTGTGCAATATACACAAGCTCCCAACCACACCCTTAGGATCAGTTACAAAATACTCAAAGTACTGTCTGCAGCCAAAATTTCAATAATTCCAAAAGGGAGAGCCTGGGAC
>NW_020664544.1:7002608-7007849 GCF_002925995.2 Terrapene triunguis
TGGAGTAGCTGGGAGCTCCACCCCCCACAGCTAGTGCTCCTGCCCTGCTCCCTACAGCGCCCCCTGCTGGGAGTGAAGGGAACAAACAGACTGATAGTAAAGCGTGTGTGTTGGAGGGGGCGGGGGTCCGTGTATTCTGGAGCTGAGCATTACAGTAGGATGCTCAGTTTTGGGATTAAGACTCTGGTTTTGAGACTCATGAGCTCTGGATTCAGCTCCTAGCCCCGCCGCCAGTTTCTGTGGGGTTGCCGTGCTCCCTTCTGGCCCGAGAGTCGCCGACGTCCCCAGGCTTACCTGCCATCCCGGTGAGCCGCTCCCCCTTCCGTCACCGTCTTGACAAAGATGCCGAGCTTCTCCAGGCCCATGTCCGCTCCGGCGCCCATCCCGATAATACTGATGCCCAGCCCCTCGGAGTCTGCAAGAGAGAGAGACCCGGGTCCTCACGGGGTCGCGTGGGCCGCCGCTGGGGGCCTCCGAGCCAGGCCGGCGCTCTCCCCTCTCTCCAGTCACCCCAACAACTACGCCCGGTGAACTGGGGCCGGCAACCACCGGGGCAGCAGGGATGCACCTGCTGCGGGATGGGCAAAGGGGCCCGGCACAGAGGGCTCCGGCGCTTGCCAGGACTGGCCCCGGGGGCAGGAGGAAAGCGAGGAAGTAGCAGGAGAGAAGAACAGTGTTTATTACAGCGAGAGGCAAGGACAGATGGCAGCTAAATTACGGGCGGTAGCACGCGTGGGAGGGTGAATGACTGTGTGAGAGAGAGGAAACCAAAGGAACGAGTCAGTGTGAAGAAGAGCGCCCAGGACGGGCAGTGCCAGATCACACCCGCCGGCACATCAAAGCCCCATAGCCTGGCTTCCCTGCAACATCAGAGTTTGGGGCCAGCTAGGCTCCTGAAATACCGGCTTAGAACCCAGGCCCAGCAGGGCAGGCGCCTAGGGCTGAGTTGGGGAACCTGGGTTCTACCGTAAGACACCTCACAACATTCGCTTTCGTAGCCCGACAGGATCCAAACGCTGGCCCATCCACCCCGGTATCCTGCCTCCATTAGCAACCAACGCCTGATGCTTCAGAGCGAGGCGAGATTTCCTGCCCCCTGGGCCTTGCGCCTTGCCATGGTGCAAATCCCCAGCCCCCAGGGGATCGGCTTATGTCCAGAAACACGGGGGTTAGTGCCCCTTGTGGCACGGATCTTAGCTACCGACCAGTGCTGCAAACATTCGCCACCCCTGCTAACCTGACCCTCTGAGCTCCTGCAGCCCAATGACAGCATTTCCTCCAGCTGCCTGGTTCCCCCATGCGCCCCTTGCTGTGGACTGATCCCCCTAGGAGCCTCATCCCTTAGTCAAGCCCCCTCAAGCTTCTCTTCCTCCCAGGATCTTCCACACGTGAGTCCCACCCCAACCTCGAACCCTCTTCCCTGTCGATCCCTCCCAGGGCGAGCTCAGTGCTGAGAGGGGGAGGAACCGACGCACCACACACAGGCTTGGCAACGTGCTGCCTCTCTCCCATCGAAAGCACCGCAGCATCCTGTTTGCGTTCGTACCAGCTGCTGCCTGCTGGGCAGACGCCATCTCTGAGCTACCCTGGCCCCGCCCTGGCCTGCTTCTCAGAGCATCCCGCAGGGGCAGAGAGGAGAGCCTTTCACTAGTGCATTCACTTACACTCAGTGAGTGGGTGTGCACAGTATGTGTGTGAACTGGTGTGTGTGTGTGTGTGTGTGCATGATATGGGTGTGAACTGGTGTGTGTGTGTGCGCGCGCGCAGGGTACGTGTGTGAACTGGTGTGTGTGTGTGTGCAGTGGTGTGTGTGTATGAGTGAGTGTGCAGGGTATGTGTGTTAACCGGTGTGTGTGTATGTGAACTGGGGGGTGTGCAGTGGTGTGTGTGTACGAGTGAGTGTGCAGGGTGTGTGTGTGAACTGGGGGGTGTGCAGTGGAATGTGTGCATGTGTGGGTGTGCACGCTATGTGTGTGAACTGTGTGTGTGTACAGTGGTGTGTGTGTATGAGTGAGTGTGCAGGGTATGTGTGTGAACTGGGGGGTGTACAGTGGAATGTGTGCATAAGTGGGTGTGCAGGCTATGTGTGTGAACCAGGGTGTATGAATGCAGGCAGGTGTGCATGGAGGGGTACATGTGCAGATTGGTGTGCAGCACAGGCATGCGTGTACACACACAGGGGGGTGTCTGTATTTGTATGTACAGATGTTTGTGTCTGAATTAGTGTGCAAGGAGGTGTGTATGTGTGAACTCTATGTGTGTGCACACAGCCATGTGCGTGTAAGCGTGGGTGTGAATGGGTGTGCAAGAATGTGTGCGTGCCCAGATGTGTGTGAATTAGTGTGCCGGGGTCTGTGTGTGTTTGAGAGAGGAATGAGTGTGCACGAGGATGGGACAGAGGCTGTGTCTGAGTCACTGAATGCTTTGAGTGCATGAAGGGAACAAGTGTGTGAGGTGAACACGTGAGAACCGCGAATGAGTGAGCAGCTTTGTGTACGTGGGAGGGGTGAGGAGGTGGGGATGAGGGGGTGAGTGCAGGGAGGCTGAGTGTGCACGTGTGCGCGAGGGGATGGGTGCCTGAGTGTGTATGTGGGATGAGTGTGTGAAGCTGTGTGTGCAACTGTGCAGGGGATGAATCAGTGAGTAGGTGGATGGATGAGTGTGCAAGTGTGTGGATGAGTGTGCGAGTGCAGGGTGGAGTGTGTGGATGAGTGTGCGAGTGCAGGGTGGAGTGTGTGGATGAGTGTGCAAGTGCAGGGTGGAGTGTGTGTGTGAGTGTGCAGCTGCGTGGGGGAGTGTGTGTGCGTGTGAGTGCATGGGGAAGCGTGCGTATGAGTGTGCGAGTGCATGGGGGGTGTATATGAGTGTGCAAGTGGATGTGGATGAGCATGTGGGGGATGAGTGTGTGAGGGATGAATGTGCAAGTGTGTGCGTGTGTGAGGATAGGGGGATGAGTGTGCATGTGGGGGGATGCAGAGAACAGCTGGCTCCAGGCCCCCATAACCTCTCCCCGCATCCTAGCCCCAAGCCCAGGGATGGGGTCACTGAGTATCCGGCCCTTAGCCTCCCCAGTGCCAGCAGGGAGAGCCCCCCACGGCCCGGGCAGTACCTGCCTCTTCCTTCCTCACCTTTCTCCAGCTCCACCGGGAAGAGGTCTAGCCTCTCCACCCGCTTCTCCAGCTCGTACTCGGCCGAGGCAGCCATGGGGTCCACATCCTCGTTCCGGCGGTCGTAGTCCTCGTTGGAATAGGTGCTGAACACCTGCGTGGAGCCGAGAGGGGGGCGTTAGGGGTGCGTCCGGCGAGGGGGGAGCCGGGGAGGAGAGGGGACCCGGCACCCCCATTGGCAGGTGAGGGGATGGCTCCCTCTTCCCATACAGCCCTACAGCAGCTAAGCCTGTGGCCCCTACTCCCAAGCTGGGGTGTCCCATGACCTCAGTGCCTCACCGCAGAGGTGAAGGGCTCCCCCCAATTACAAGGCCCGAAGTGTCACCGTGGCAACCTAGTGGGCGGCTGGGCCTTGGGCTTGAGGCACTGGCTGTGGGGTTAGCTCCCGAATCCCTGTGTGGCCTCAGGCTGATCCCCCCACTTCTCAGCGCCCTGCCCGTAAGGAACGGGGTTCTGTGAGGATCTCCGGCGAGTGTGTCCATTACCAGAGCCCCCGCAGGGCCCAGCTAAGAGCCAGGCCCCGTAGTCTCTGCTGCCAGGAGTTTACAATCCAACTGCACAAGGGCGACAAAGGGTGGGAGGGGGAACAGTGCCACTGAGAGACAGCCTGGAATAGAACCCAGGTGTCCTGGTTCCTCCCCACCGGACCACCCTGCCTCAGCGCAACCCACATGACGCTGGGGCTCCCAGAATGCGCCGGACGCAAAGCCCCAGGGCTCGGCTGGGTTCACAGCGACAGATCTCCCCGCTGCGAGCTGCCCTTCGAATGCTCCGAGGCTCCGGTTACCAAGAACCCGTGTAATCATGAATAAATGACAAGGTAGTCTCCTCCCGGCCCCACGTCTGTAATTACAATAGGAATGGGATCGCCCGGTGGGTCCCATGGCTGCCTGGCCCCTCCCGCCCCCGGCACCGTGAGCCTGCCAGCCCCATGCCACCCAGGGGTGGTGGTGCGTGTGAATGAGCATGCAGGGCACCTGTGTGCCCGCGGTCAGCGACAGGCCAGGGCAGCGGCTGATTGGCTGTTCAGGGGGCAGCTGGGTTTTGTAGGCAATGCCAGCAGGCGGATCGGGTTGCAATGTGGGGCCATGCAGAGATGCCACACTCCCCTGGCCTTTCGCTCGCAGGCCCTGCCCGCGCCAAGCAAGGGCCCTGGCTCCTTCACCCACAGCAGGGGCCTGGCCTGGCGTCCATCCCAGCAGGCTTTGGGGTAGGGGAGCAAACAGCTGAGGGGAGACCAGAGAGGACCATGCCCATGTGCAGAAGGAACCCCTCACCCCCGTTAGCACAGACACCCTGGAGCTCCAGCGGCCCACTAGACGGAGCAGGTAGAAATCAAGCCTGTCCAGGCATTTCTACCCATGTTGGGGGGTCCAAGCACCTGGCTGCAGGGCAGGAGACACGTACTGAGTCCCTCCATTAAGGATCGAGGGGCTAAATCCACCCCCAATACGTCCCCAATCTTTCCTGGCTCTAGAGGGAACCATCATATAGGGCAGGTGGGAATCCCACCTGCAAGTCCCACCCCAGCTTGCCTATGGGCCCCGATCCCGTTCTGTGGAGAAGACCTGGAGTAGGGGGTTTGGATGGAACGGCTCCAAAGCAAACGTTTAGCTCCTAGTAATTCCCAGCCCCCCACCCCCTCCTCTGGCACCGCTCGGGGCTCATAAGGCCTGAAAGATTTCCATTAGCTGCCTTGGCATTGCCTCTGCCATTCTCCTGCCAGCTTCAAGTCCATTCCCGGATGCCAGCAGCACCCACGGCCGTGCCGGCCCTCGCCGACTCTGGCAACGGTGCCAGCTTGGAAGGCAGAGGCCCTTTCGCAAGCGTCACCTCGGCAAGTGGCCGATGAACTAAAAAAAATTATTACTTAACTTACAGTAGCACTTAGAGACCCTGACGGAGACCAGATCCCCACTGTGCTAGGAGCTGTACACATACAGAGATCAGATCCCCGCCGTGCGAGGAGCTGTACACACACAGAGATCAGATCCCCACTGTGCTAGGAGCTGTACACACACTGAGATCAGATCCCCACCGTGCTAGGAGCTGTACGCACACAGAGATCAGATCC
>NW_020664544.1:7007859-7038057 GCF_002925995.2 Terrapene triunguis
CATGCTAGGAGCCATACGCACACTGAGATCAGATCCCCACCATGCTAGGAGCTGTACGCACACACAGATCAAATCCCCCCTGTGCTAGGAGCTGTACGCACACAGAGATCAGATCCCAGCCATGCTAGGAGCTGTACGCACACAGAGATCAGATCCCCACTATGCTAGGAGCTGTACGCACACTGAGATCAGATCCCCACCGTGCTAGGAGCTGTACACACACAGAGATCAGATCCCCACTGTGCTAGGAGCTGAACGCACACAGAGATCCGATCCCCACCGTGCTAGGAGCTGTATGCACACACAAGGGCAGTCTACACTGCTATTTTAATCCAAGTTAGCGAAGCCAAGTTCCGAACCCACCTTGGCTTTGCAGTGAAGCCCTATCCTCTGAGCAAAAAGCTGCCCAGGAGGTGCGCTGACACTCTACATGGACACGACAGAGGGGAAGTGATTTCTCCAAAGCGGCTGAGCTGGTCAGCGATAGAGGGGGGCCGAGAACCCAGCGTTAGGCCAGGACCCTGCCGGGTGGCGCACCCCAATTCCCCTGGGCGAGGCACTCTCTGTCCGTGTGTCTCCTGATGCAGCCTGGCTGGGTGGAGGGTGGAAATTTGAGGAAAACCTGGAAGATTCCAGCAGAGCTTTCCTGACAAGTGTCCTCCACACTCATGGTGCCAAAGGTCCCCAGAACGTTGCCCAAGCCAGCCTGAGCTAAAAGGCTCCTAAGTGCCACCCAGAGTAGGGTACCCATGCCAGGGCTCTCTCTGAGATCAGGGTGCCAGGGAGCACCCACCCAATGGGTCAGTTTCAAGCGGCTATCCCTGGATTACTACAACCCCCAGCATGTTTGGCTTGGGGTCCTGCCTCCCCGGCTCTCCGCCATGGCACCCAGAGGAGGTCCGCGCCCAGGGTTGTGCGTGGATGGGCGGCGTGGGAGCGGGCAGGGGCCGTGGAGGACCCAAGCTGGAACGGAGTCAAGCGGAAGATGCTGACAGGGCAGGATCGCAGAGGGTGGGAGGAAGGGATGGAGGAGCTGGAAATGGGACCTTCCCTTGAAGTTAGATCTGGGGGGCAGGTTATGGGGTGGATCCCTCATCCTGGAGGGGACCCCACGCAGCCTGAGCGGAGCTAGAAGGATGGCGGGGGACACACCAAGCAGGCATGTCGTTCCCAGGCTTTGCAGGTGACGGGCGTGCTGGGGAGGCCGGGTGGTGGCAGGCAGACGGCCGCGCTGGCAGATTAATTAGCACTGTCCCGGGCTTCACGGGGAAGAGTTTTCACGCTTCGTTTCTCCTGCGACAGCCTGCGGGGCTCGATTAGAGGCTGGAGTAAGCGTGAGAGGCGAGAGGGGTGGGGAGAGCGCGGCGCCCGCCACTGTGGTACCCAGCTCGCGGGATCTGCAGGCTGCTGGAGGGGGCGGGGGTGCCGGGAGCCGCACAGGGCAGGCGGGGCTGGGGGAAGCTGTGGTGCATGGGGATAGACACAGAGATGTGTACACTCGGGATTAGACAGCTAGACAGAGAAAAAGCTGAGGCAGGCAGATGCATGGCCTGGTATTTACTCATCTAGAAAACTCTCTTTCCAATCCCAACGCATGGCCTCTTCTCCTGCCATGGGGATTTCCTGCTCTCAGCCTGGTACCCGGCAGCTTCCCCTTTCCCCATAGCCGACTGGGCATGGCCCTGGCAGGGCACCTCTGGCAGGAGGACAACCCTGTCCCCCAGGGGTTCTGCTCCTCTCTGCAGCATGGGGCACGGGTCACTTGCTGGAGGATTCTCTGTACCTTGAAGTCTTTAAACCACAAGTTGAGGACTTCAATAGCTCAGACACAGGTCAGGGGGTTGTTACAGGAGTGGGTGGGGGAGATTCTGTGGCCTGCGTTGTGCAGGAGGTCAGACTAGAAGATCATAATGGTCCCTTCTGACCTTAAAGTCTATGAGTCTATGAGAGAAGCAGGCACCGCCATTCCTCATGGAGGAGGACATTTGAGCATTATAATTAAAAGCCAGGAAGTAGGTCAGGGGGTCTCTGGCAGGGAGTCGCAGGGTTTGTCAGAGGCCGCAGGTTCGTACCCAGCCCGGCTCACTCGTGACTAGAAGTCGTGACCATCTGGCGGCTGATATGACACCAGTTGGCGTCGGCGCCTAGTCCTGAGGGAGGGCGGAGTGTGCAGCTCCAGGAAGAGGGAGCGCTGGGGAACGGCGCGACGGGGGTTAACTACGCAGGGTCACACGCCGCTGTTACGTCTCCTGGGTCAACGGAGCCCAGCCCAGGACCAGCCCCAGACAAGCACCGGATACAGCCTGCTCCAAAGTCAAGAGGAGACTTTCTGGTACCGGCAAAGAATCAACAGCTTCCGCACCTGTCTCCTGCCCATCCCCCTGCCCCAGTTAGCTAACGAACGAGAGCAGGACCACAGCCTGTGGAGGCACAACACAGGCCCTGACCTGGGTCCTAGGGCAGCCGTGGGGCTAAAGTCTTGCTCCGTGGTACTCTCCCAAGTAACCCAAACAGAGCAGACCCGCAGATGCCCTGATGATTGCAGGAGACCTGCCAGCCGCCAGGCCCCCTCTCCCACGAGGGGAAGATCCCTGTGCGCTGCAGACCCTCCTTACCCTGAGGATGTGAGAATCAAACGGAGCTGTACCAGCAGCCCAGCCCACACACAAGCTGCCAAGCACTCCCAGCGAGGGAGTTAACGGCTCTCCGAGTGCTCCTGGTACAGCACACCCAGGGGAGTCGTGCCTGGCAGCCATCTGCGGAAAGCACACGCATTCAGGCCAGGAATTCCCCGTGCATGTGTCCAGCAGGGAGAGCAGACTAGGGGCAGAAAAGCAGACGTTTCTACTAGGCTGTCTATCCCCTGGGAAGAACCGGAACTGAATCTTTGTGCCCACCCGGAATGGACCCGGGGTGCAGCCCCCGCCCCCCAGGAAGAGATCTAGGAATGGAGTCTACCTCGGGCATGAATCTTCATCGGTGTGCATGTGCACACGGGTGTGTACACATGTTCACACGTGTGTACACATGTGCACATACCGACATGTGTGTGTGCATAGAATCAGAGACATGTAGGACTGGAAGGGACTTCCAGAGGCCATCTGGTCCAGTCCTATCCACTGAGGCAGGGCTAAATATTATCTAGCCCATCCCTGACAGGGGTTTGTCTAACCTGCTCTTAAAAATCTCCAATGATGGAGATTCCACCGCCTCCCTAGGCAATTTATTCCAGTGCTTCACCACCCTGACAGTGAGGAAGTTTTTCCTAATGTCCAACCTAAACCTCCCTTGCTGCAATTTAAGCCCATTGCTTCTTGTCCTATCCTCAGTGGTTAAGCAGAACAATTTATAAATCTTCTCTTTATAACAATCTTTTGCGTACTTGAAAATCACTCTCGCGTCCCCCCTCAGTCTTCTCTTTTCCGGTGCACACATTTGTTTCAGTCTTTTCTAGTAAGTCGTATTTTCTAGGCCTTTCGTCATTTTTGCTCTCCTCTGGACTTTCTCCAATTGTCTTTCCTGAAGTGTGGTGCCCACACCCGGATACAACTACCGCAGCTGAGGCCTTAGCAGTGCTGAGTAGAATGGAAGAATTACTGCTCGTGTCTTGCTTACGACACTCCTGCTAATACGCCCCAGGATGATGTTTGTTTTTTTGGAAACAATATTACATTATTGACTCATATTTCATTTGTAACCCCAGATCCTTTCCGGCACTGCTCCTTCCTAGGCAGTCACTTCCCATTGTGTATCTCTGCCACTGATCATTCCTGCATTTGTCCTTACTGGATTGCATCCTATTCATTTCAGACCAGTTCTCCAGTTTGTCAAGCTCATTTTGAATTCTAATCCTGTCCTCCAAAGCGCTTGCATCCCCTCCCAGCTTGGTATCATCCGCAAACTTCATGTGTGTGCTCTCTTAAGCCAGTATTCAAATCATTTATGAAGATATTGACTAGAACCAGACTCAGGACAAACCCCTGCGATATGCCCCTCCAGCTTGACTGTGACCCATTGAGAACTACTCTCCCAGTACGATTTTCCAACCAGTGGTGCATGCAACTTATAGTAGGTTCATTTAGGCTATGGTCCCCTCGTTTGTTTCTGAGACGGTCATGTGAGACAGTCTCAAACAACACAGCGTTGCACGCAAGTACGTGTGTATTTGTGCACATGTGAGTGCACACAGATGAGCAGGCACACGTACACGAGTATGCGTGTAGTATGCGTCCACTTGTGCACATAGAGAAACGTGGGTGCATACGCACTAGCGCGTACGCTCACGTGCACACACACACCCGCTCGTGCCTGTACACGCGTGTTTGCGTGTGCCTGGGCGCACACACACGTGTCTGCTGGTACCTAGTGCAACATCCAGGCGGCGAGCCCAGCTCCCTGCAGCCTGTGATTAAACAGGCACAGCAGAGCCTCCGAACCTCCATTTGTTCCCTTCCCTCGCTGCATTCACAGACTCAGCTCTGCAGCTGCGGATTCCAACCGGTGAGTCCATCGAGAGCAACCCCCCAACATCCGCTCAGGGGGGATAGCGCTTGGATTCCCTTCTCTCTCACTGGCTGCCAGGACCCGGAGAAGCTCCACGCTCAGAGCACAGAGAGACCTTTATCCCCAGGGCTTTGGCAGGCAAAGGTCTCGGCCTGACTGCAATGGGCGCCTGCGGCTGCAGGAGGCGCAGGATGGGGAAGGCGGCACAGAGGGGGTGAGTAGGTCTCCTGGCCGATGGACAGGGAGCATCTGCACAGTGCTGCTGACAGGGGAAAGAAGGTTCATTTGCAGAAGAGCATCCAGGACTAGGGACCGGGGTTAAAGCACTGTGAGTGAGGCCCTAGCAAACTCACTGTCCGTTTTGGTCAATTTCACGGTCGTGGAATTTTAAAAATCGTCAATTTCATTATTTCAGATATTTCCATCTGAAATTTCACGGTGTTGTAACTGTGGGGGTCCCGACCCAAAAGGAGGTTGGGGGGCGGGGCAAGGTTATTGTAGGGGGGTCGTGGTATTGCCACTCTTACTTTGGCGCTGCTGCTGGCAGCGGCGCTGCCTTCAGAGTTGGGCAGTTGGAAAGCGGCGGCTGCTGGCAGGGAGCCCAGCTCTGAAGGCAGAGCCACCAGCGGCAGCCGCGCAGAAATAAGGAGGGCATGATATGGCATTGCCACCCTTATTTCTGCGCTGCTGCCTGCAGAGCTGAGCCCTTGGCCAGCAGCCGCCACTCTCCAGCCGCCCAGCTCTGAAGGCAGCACAGAAGTAAGGGTGGCAATACCACAAGCCCCTTACAATAACCTTGCGACCCCCCTGCGCCTCTCTTTTGGGTTGGGACCTCCAGTTTGAGAAACGCTGGTCTCCCCTGTGAAATCTGTACAGTATAGGGTAAAAGCACACAAAAGACCAGATTTCACGGAGGGAGACCGGATTTCACGGTGCGTGCCGTGTTTTTCACGGCCGTGAATTTGGTAGGGCCCTAGTGATGAGGTTCTCTGGATGCTGGCCAGGGCCCTGGTACCTTGCAGGGCCTAGGGCTACAACGCTCTGTGCAAAACCCAACTGCCACACTCCATATCTGGTGGCTTCTCTTGGAAGAAATCCAGGGATCCCTCGCTGCCCTCTCCTCTGCCCAAACAGCTCGGCCAACTGCTCCCTACTTGTCCTTCCTCCACTCTTGGCCCTATTAGTCCCCTATGCCTGGGACCTCCTTCCCGGATACAGTCACAGCCATGCCACCCTCTCCTGAAAACCCACTGCAGGGCTGGACTGCCCGGGCACTAGATCACATGGAATTGTTCTGTTTGTACAGCAGGGTCCTGGGTTCCGAGTCGCTCCAGTGATACACACAATAAATACTCATCATGATGCCGACCTCTGGGCACTCCTTCTCCGCTCAGAGTGCTCAACTCTCTGCAGCAGGGACGCGACTGCGGCGAGCCTCGCGCCCTCGAGGAGCTGTATGTATTCTGCGCTGCCAAGCCCAAGCATTTAAAAATCACGAGTCAGGCCCCAGCCCCCAAAAATCATGAGATTAAAAAAAATCTCAGGTTTTTAAGCCAAATACGATGCATTTTAGGTTCCTTTCGTCCACCCTCTGCTTTTCAGGCCTTTAGGGCTCACATTTTCAAGCTCTCTCAGCAACCACCGAGATCTCCAGGTATCAAAGCAGGGCTAAACGCTGGAGCTGCTACAGCTTGATTTAAAGTGCTAGCATCCCCTAACTTGGGCTGTAATAGACTCAGATTCTCTGCAGATCAGGCACTGAGGGTGGGGGACCGGTAACACACACTGACCCATAGGCTATGCTAATAGGTCTACACGACCAATCAATTCACAGCAAGCTGGGGCGTGAATCTACCTTGCACTAGCCTACGGTGGACTGACTGACTGTGTCAATCCAGCTGGTTAATGTGCTTTGATTTGTCCCGTTTCAAAGAGGACTAGATCAAAGCGCATTAATGACTGTTCATGCACGTCAGGAGGGTCCACATGGGCAGTTAGTCCATGGCAGGCGAGTGCAGGGTAAATTCATACTCCAGTTTGCTGCAAACTAATTATGTGGCCTGGTCCACACTTAAAATGTAGAGCAAGTTAGCTCAGCGTGAAAAATTCACACCTCGAGGCGGTGTCACTAAGAGCTAACCCAAGGTGTAGATGCAGGTAGGTTGATGGAAGAATTCGTCCGTCGCCCTAGCTACCACTGCTTGGGGAAGTGGATTACCCACATTGATGTAAACATCACTTCCATCATTGCAGGAAGCGTCTACACTACGGCGCTACAGAGGGATAGCCGCAGCACTGCATTGACTGTAGTGTAGACATGACCGTGTAAACAAGCCCTAGACACTTACTTGTTCATTTTTAAAGGAAAGGGGAGGCGCTCATGTAATCACATGAGTCCAGGAGCTGGGGAATTACAAGCACGCAGCTCCCTCCCCCAAATCACGAGACTCGTGATCAAACCGCAAGAACTGGCAGCTCCAGACGTAAGACCCAACATGAAGAAGCTGAGATCTGCCCATCTCCTTCAAGAGATGGAGTGAGGGGCTTACGGCAGAGGTCTGCCTGGCAAGCTAACAGCCCATGGCAAGGGTGTCTTTGCCAGTCCATGCTGCTCCGCTATACTCACACCTCAAGACCAGTTGTAGCCTGAAGCCGCAAAGCCCTGGAGGCTTGGGGGTGGGGGGGAGACACTTCTTTCATGCTAGATGAAGGAAGGAAGGGGTCCAGGTTTTCTTGTAGCTGGTCAGTTTCCATGCAGTCACCAGGGAAACCAGCAACAAACTGAGGAGACCATGGGGAGTAAATTTTCTCTTTCATTTTTGTGCAGCCCGGGCCAGAGCTGGGGGAGTGTGCAGAATAGGGGGGGTGGGGTGGGGAACAGGCATCGTGCTCAGCCCAGACAGCAGCCGCCCATAGGGGCGGAAGCACAAGGATCAGGTATGGGTGAGGCCAGTCATGCAAGGATTACTCATTTGCAGATAAACGCAAGGATCAGACCTAGCCCGGGATACATTCCACGCATGATCTTTGCAACATGCATCCTGCGATGCACGGCCCTTTCAACTTGGATAGCCCAGGGATGATCTTTCCAGCTGGCAAATCCCATGCATGATCCGGGCCTCATGCATGCCTTACCCTGCATGCATTTTTGCCAGAGTGGAAGCCCTTGAGCTCTGTGCCCGTCAGAAACCTGGCCTTTCGAAGGTCACCCAGCCAGGCTAGAAAGTTGCTTTGCTCTGCAGGAAGTTGCTTATTTTATCAAGGGTTGCGACGATTTTGCGTCAGCGCAGAACTTTGTCCCGCCGCCTGCTGCTGGCCGTGCGTTTTTACAATGGAAAGGCTCTTTATAGTCTAACCGAGTGACCTCTTAAGGAGACCTTCACCCAATCCCCCCAACCGTCCCTTTCTCGGTGTATTCGAAGGAGGTCCCAAATGGAACAGATGAGCTAAGCCGGACACACGTGCTCTCACACACACAAAACCAGGGAGAAAAGGGAGGGAAGGAGGATTTATAGGCCAATAACACCCCCTCCACCTCCCCCAGACAATAGGCCGGAGGAGAGGTATTGATCCCACCAGCTGTTCAGAGCTGGAAGAAAAAAGCGAAGACACTCACTGGAGCTGGGCCTGTATGTTCGTCTAATACAGTAAATCCCAGGTCCCATTAACTCTCACCATGGGGCAGCTCCTGCATGGGGCATCTGCTGTCTCAGAGGGGGCACCCCCGAAGCTGCAAGGGAGGGGGTAGCTGTCCGTCAAGGTACTGCAGATGTCCCTGTTTGGGGGTGAGCAGAACTACCTGGCACCATGACGCAGCTGGCTCTCTCACGGTGGGGGTCATACAGATTCACCTCACTTCTCTCCCCCCCACCCCACACACACACACTCCCATCCCTGCCGGAGCGCTGAGGCCATCCTGCCCCTCTCACACGACAGCGAGATCCTCAGCGGACGTGCGACTCGGCCAGGCACCAAGGCCGCCCAATGGCACCAGTGGAGGATCTGCCACCATGTTTCCACTCGTTAGGCCCCTAAGGGTTCCCAACAGGCCATGCCCCCCCGAACTCATCAGGGCTGCAATGGGGGGAGGGGGGGGAAACAGGGCGGCCAGGCCACGCTTGCAGTCCTGCCGGCCCCGCTGCTAAGGAGGGATAGAGCAACCCCACCATCAGGCGGTCGACTTCCTCTTCCACTCCCTCTGAAGCAGTGCTGGCCCGCCTGCCTCTGCAGCACCCCCATAAGCAAGACCCGCAGGCCTGGGGCTCGGACGGCTAAGCACCCCTTCCTTTCAGTTCAGCGCGGCTTTAGGCTAAGGGAACAGGCAGCTGTAGGGTCAGCTCTGCAGAGCTAAGGGAGCAGCAGCCCGTCCTCTCCTTGCAAGACCCGTGCAGACATGCGAATGCTCCCCGCGCCAGGGCAAAGGCTGCACTGGCCGCCTCTCTGGTGGCCCGGGGAACAGTCCACATTCCCCCCTCGGGGTCCTCCAGGCCCCCCACATTCAGCTGCCTGGGAACGCAGGCGGAGCAGATGGCTCATCAAGAGGCACCAGGGGCTACCCCGGCCGGGCTCTCAGATAAAGCATCTCCCGCTCACGGAGAGAGGATTACAGCCATACGGGGCTAGGGGGAGAAGGGATAACACCGCTCGGCTAAACCCTCTGAACGAAAGAGTATTAGGGATCAGTGTCGTGGGCTATAGAGCAAAGCCCTGTGATACCCAGCGCATGTAGCGACCAACACAACGGCCGTAACACCAGCCCTTCTGCCCGACTGGCTGCATTGCGCTCAGCTGGAGAGGACAGCCAGAGAGTCGGCCGGGCGGTTAGGGCACTAGCTCGGGACTTGGGAAAGCAGCAGTCAGCTCCCTCCTCTGCCACAGGTTTCCTGGGTGACCTTGGGCAAGTCCCCTATACTGGTTTCTAGGCGGGGAGGTATTGCTGCGTTCAGTGTCCCAACACCCAACCGATTTAGGAGCCTGAGTTTCATTTTCAAAAGGGATTCGGGCACTTAGGAGCCTAAATCCCCTCAATTGTCAACGGGCGTTTGGCTCGCAGGTGCCCAAATCCCTTGGGAAAAATGAGGCTCGAGCTCCTAAATCAGTTGGGCGTTGCAACACCGAGATACCTTGAACAATCCGGGCGGGCCTCGGCGTCTCAGTTTCTCCTGCATCAAATGGTGAGACCAGCACTGCCCAGCCTCCTGGGGAGCTCGAGAGGCGCTCGGATGCCCTGGGAACGGTGGCTATAGAGGAGATGGCCAGGCTGGGGGATGATCACGGGCTTGCAGAGTTCGTGGCTTGCCTCCGAGGCCACAATGATCCCCCTCTGGAGAGGGGGGCCTGAGGCCTCTCTGTTGGGCTCCTGGTCCCGTTCCACATGGGCCTGCTTGCGAACCAGAGCCCTTCCCCCAACGAGCCAGCTCCCCTGGATGGTTCTGAACCCAATTCCCTGCCTGTGGATTGTTCCGATCCCTGCTCACTGTGCAATGGTGCCGCCCACCCCCTCAGAGCCCCATGCAAACATCCCCCCGAGCAGGCAGGGCAGAGACGTTCCCTCCCACTTTACAGAGAGGGCCAGGGCCTCGCGCCACGTCCCCCAGCGGATCAGGGCCACAGGAGGGACTAGAACCTTGGCTGCGATTTTCAAAGGCACCAAAGGGACGTCAGCATCCAAATCCCACCAAAATTCAGTGGCAGCCGGGGGCCCTACGCCCCGAGGCCTTTGTGCAGATCCCAGCCCACTGCCCTCTGCGGGCGGAGCAGGCCTCCAGGAGCAATGCAACCATCTGCACCATCTGCAGACACCGAGAAATTATCTCCCCAACCCCCCACAGCGCTTCCAAGCCAATGACGGGCATAAGAACATAACAACGGCCAGACTGGGTCCATCCAGCCCAGTATCCTGTCTACCGACGGTGGCCAATGCCAGGTGTCCCAGAGGGAGTGAACCTAACAGGTAATGATCAAGTGATCTCTCTCCTGCCATCCATCTCCACCCTCTGACAAACAGAGGCTAGGGACACCATTCCTTACCCATCCTGGCTAATAGCCATTAATGGACTTAACCTCCATGAATTTAACTAGATCTCTTTTAAACCCTGTTACAGTCCTAGCCTTCACAACCTCCTCAGGCAAGGAGTTCCACAGGTTGACTGTGCGTGACACAAAGGGATGCATTGAGGCCTAGTTGACATGATGCTGACCCAAGGGCCATGGTTTGAGCACCCTCCAGCACGCTCTGGGATGCTGCCCAAATATCTGACAGCAGCCCCTCGGTCCATGTCCCATCCGGACGGGTTAATACTGAGCTGGAGGCTGTTGGACGGTAACGGCCAGGGACTTCATTTTCTCTGGGTTAATAACCAGACCAATACATGCTGCCGCTTGCCCAAGGAGATCAGCCAACAAACCATCGTGGGCAGTGGCGCATGCTGCTGTGTTCTGGGCCCTTCCGCAGCCGCTGCGGGGCCGTCGTGACCTCAAGCTTGCTGTGAAGCTGCAGATCCCTGGAACCAGGGTTATACCAGCTCTGCCGTGCGGAAGCACGAGCCGGGCGCGGAGGAAAGCGGACGCGCACCGGCTCGGTGCTTGTCGTCTCCGTCAGCGGCTCCAGATCACGCGGCAGGAGGAGATCAGGAAGGAGGACATGCGAAGCTGAACCCGCCAGCCACCTCCATCAGCGCTGGTTCGGTTTTGGCAGCTTTCTGCAGACGGGAGACCAGCGAATCCCAAAGCGTGTGCCCCAAGGAACGCCGCCGCGCGGGCGAGCGCGTGGGTGCCAACAGCTTCGGTGGTGCAACACAACTGCCCGCGATGGACATTGCGCCAAGGTGGGGCGGCCTCATTCCGGCACAGAAGGGGTTGGACCCAGTTAGCCCTGTCCCTTCCCCCACTTCCTGCGGGGACAGCACAGGAGGGATAAGGGCTGGCCCCCCAGCCCAGTTGGAGGCAGAGCAGGGAAGGAGTCAGACGTCCCTTCCAGGGAGCCGAGCCACCCCCGGAGCCCACGACCAGCTGCAGTGGGTGAGGACGCTCCTAAGCCAGCTTGGAGGACAGGCCAGCCGCAGCCCCCAGAGCCTGAGGGACCCAGAGAGGGAGCGCAGGGGGAGCCGTTCGGAGCGGAGACAGGGAACCAGGCCCCTGCGGCCATGGAGCAACCCAACCGGACGCCGGCAGGAAGCAGCCCAGGGAGACAAGACGTAAGGCCTGTTGTATTGCCGGGAGGCGACGCTGCGACTTCCCGTTTCCTTGACAACCCAGCAACGGGATCACCCGTCGCCTGAACCCGACTATTTACTGGTTTAACCCTCAGGCAGGACCCCCGACCCCCCAACTTCTCACTGGCCCAGCCCTCATCCAGGAGGCCTGAGCTACCACATGCCCAGTGGCTAGTCTGCGACCCAGGACCACTGATCACCCCACTCGGCGCCAGCACCAATTCCCCGCCGCCGTCAAAGGGGGCACCCTGCAGGAGACCCCAGGAACACTACGGACATAACCAGCGTCTACAATCACACCATCTTCAGCACCTTGCCAGAGATCGATAGGGGCAAGGAAGCTGCATCCCTTTGGGATTTGCCAAGACGATGGCGGGCTGAGCGACCGTGATGACTGGTGGGGGTGCATCTGAGCATAACAGAGATCCAGGTTTTAACCCTGCTTCTCTGGTGACTTTGGGCAAATGGGTTGATCACCTCCCTGCCTCAGTTTCCCCATCAATAAGGTGGATGTCTGCTTCCTCTGCGAGGGGCTTGAAGATGCGTGGATGGAAAGGGCTGTTATTTATGACGATGCTCCTGGCCTTCCAAATGCACGATTCCGATCCCGACGGCGTATCAGCCTCTGCGCCCCAATCCAATTCCCTTCCCAGGCAGAAACTGGACCCAAGCCCAGCCCGCCCAGCTGTCTGCGCGCTAACCAAAAGCCTCCCCACCCCCGTCAACTGCACCCCCACATGTTTGCGGAGCAGAACTCCCTGCTCAGCAGCCCCTCCCCACCTCTGAGCACACGCTGGGGGGTGGTGGGCCCCTGCTGGGGGGTGTGGGCCAGGACTTGGGCCTGGCACACTCGTTCCCTCACGGCAGGAGGCTCTGTGCAGCGTACCAAGGGGCACTGCCAATTCTCTCCTTGCAGACAGCTTCTGTGCACATGGACCTCGGCTCCTGCTGCTCCCTTCACGGTAGGTATTCTCGGTATTTGGGTTG
Source organism: Terrapene triunguis (assembly GCF_002925995.2). NCBI lineage: Eukaryota > Metazoa > Chordata > Testudines > Emydidae > Terrapene > Terrapene triunguis. Next base: position 7,020,564 of record NW_020664544.1, read on the forward strand.
TCTGGGGAGGAAGCTCTTTGGAATGAAGCTCCCTGGGGCATTGTGTGTGGCAGAGAGAAAAACACGCCATGCCAGCTGATCGGAACATTCCACCATGGAACATGCCCGACCAGCCCTCGCCTTCTCCCCACTCGGCCCCAACAAGCTCCAACAGCCCATCCATGTAACGATTGAGCAATGCAACATCAGTCACCTGCAGAGGGCTCGTCTCACATCCAGTCCTCTTGGTGGGGGGGGCCCCACAGTAGAGGAAGAGGCCAAACAAAACAGCCCCCCGTTCTGTGGCCCACATGCTACTGCTCAGTGAATATTACAGGTGCCGCTGCACAGATACAAGAGTGGTACAGCGGCAGCTATCGGCTCTCCTGCATCTAGCTCTGGAGGTGCCCAGTTCAAACCTCCGTGTTGGCCAAGATGGCGGCCGCTGCATTTCCATCCAGCCTGCCCCGTTCGATGCTGCTGTCTGGCCCCTGGGAGCAGACGACGGCGGAGGTTGCGGGGCGTGGAACCCATGCTCCAGGAGGGGAGGGCCTACTCCCCGGGCTTGTTTTACAGCGAGGCTACGCTCAGAAAGCGGACACGCTCCTCACTCCAGATCTCGGCTCGCTGGGCAACGTGCGGACTCTGATTGCGGCGCGATCGGAGCGGCAGCCGGATTCTCTCTGCCCTCTCGCCCCCAAGGCAGGGGCTCCCGTTAGCAGGGCGGCTCTAAGGAGGGGAGCACACCCCGCCAGGGGGCTCAGTACTTGAGTGGGGGACTGCAGGGCCGGCGGCTGGCAGAGCTTCTTTGCCACAAGCGAAGGCGCGATCGTAGCCCGGGCAGGCACCAGCTTTAACATCTAGCTCGCTATCGTGGATAACAGTAGCAGCAAAAGACAGCCGCCCCCAGGACAAGCCGGCTGGGGGCTTGGTCCGTATTCACTTTGCCATGGGCAAAGACCAGAGGGCAGGTGGGCAGGGCACCGTATTAGGACTCGTCTCTGCCACTAACTTGGGCCAGACATTTCCTGTCTGTGCCTCTGTTTCGCCTCCCACCCATCCTTGGGCTGGCCTGGTTAGATTGCCAAGCGCCTTGAGGCAGGAACGGTATGTACAGGGCCTAGCACAATGGGGCCTCTAGAAGTACCATAATATATATAATAGCAACTCCACTGGGTTGTATGTTTCCAGCCGGGTCCTGATCTTCTCCCTCATTGGTATGAAGGGGAGTTATGCTGCTGCTCTCAGTGATCAGAGGTTAGGGTGCTGTGTCCACATATGACGCCCCTGGTGTGATGATGACATAAAGAAGCAGTCGGCGGGGAGGGGCTACCAGGCGCGAGAAGGTCTGGGAATGACAGGAGGGAGATGCATCCCCTTACTCCCATTCCCCAAGGGGGGCATGCCCATGCATTAGGGGGTCCCAGCCAACTGGGGGCCTGGCAGGGGAGCGCATTTGAGAGGCATGTTGCTATGGCAGAAAGTCCAGCCTAGCCCAGCTCCCAGCGTGAGAGAGAATCGCAAGGAATCCAGGCCCGGAATTTGTCCTCCCTCCAGATCGGCTGAAGTTCGCCCTCCCGATTCGCAATGCGCCACTCCCCCCACGCCAATGAGAAAAAAACACCCCAGCTAACCGTTTAGGTAGGCCCTACCATAATACATGCCCGGTGCTCCGGAGCTCCCTCTGCTGCCTGTGCGGTACAATTTCAACAGGCTTTAAAATACAGCACTTGGCCACTCCCCACAATCACAGTCCTCGGGCTAAGCGCCACAACCAGAGACTGATTTTCCAAAGGGCCCAACGCCCATCTAGGCACCGAAAGGGCCAGGTTTTCCCAGTACTCTAGCTGTGACACCAATGGCTAGATGGTCACAGGATCCCAGCACCCTCCATGGTGCACTCTTCCGAACCCCCCGGCTGCTTCGGTGTCCGGGGAGGAGCGGGCCTCTCAGAACAGTTCCTCAAACGCAGCCCACCAGTGACCCTACCCCAGCCCGCCCCAGGTGCCGAGAGAAGTGATCCAACTGACTCAGCAACGCAATCGGGGACGCGGCTCTATAAATAACCGAACTCAGAGACAAAGCAACTGCTGCTCCTCCAGTCAAGGGGAATACGAGTGCGAGCAAGTCGCGAATGCCCAGAAATAGCGGCCCGGCCCCCCGGAGTTCATCGTCCCCCTGGGCATCGCCACTCCGCTTTGTGGCATCACAAGCCCCCGGCCATGCCCCGGCACTGGGATCATTAGCAATGTGGCAGGAAGGTGGTGTGCTTCGGCTGGCCCCCGGTGGCACTGATGTCCCCCCTGCCAGCCCTGGTGACAGCTCAGAATGGCTCGTGGCCTGGCTACCGCCCCTCAGACAGCAATAGCCAAGGGGCTGCACTGAACCCAACACCCGTTTGCTCCTCTGCCCTGGGTCAGCCGGCACAGGCGGCTTCTGGGTCCATCTACAATCAGGAGCCCGGCTGGGCCCTGCCTGCTCCAGGGGATGTGGAGCACGATAACTTCCCTGCCAACTGACAGCAGTGGACCCCCGCGTCCCTTTGCCAGGGATCTCCCTCATTCTGTGTCCCCCTCCCCCCCCAGGCACCATGTCTGTGTCTGCCCCCACCCCCGAATCCTGCCCCAGATCACTGGCACAGTCGCCCCTCCCTTCCCTCCTCTCCCCATCCCAGGCTCTTCCGTGCCCATCTGGCTCGGGGTGAATCTCCAGGAGGGCCGGTCCCGCTTGCTCAGAGGCTGTGACGATAAAGCAGGCACATCTCACGGGGGGGTGAGACTTCCCCTTTCTCACTTCTGCTGCACCCGGGCAGGAGAGGGGGGGCATGACAGTCCAGAGATCAGCAGAGCCCTGATACCGGGCACCCTGCCACTCTTTCCCCGCCCCCACACCCCTTCACCGCTCGGAGCTCCTTCTCCTCTGGGGATCCCCCACCCCCCGAAGGCCACCCCACAGGGGAAGAGGAGTACATACTACACCACTGCCTGTTAGCTCAGGGACATGACCAATGGCTAGCCCTTCCTCCCAAGAGATCCCATGCTGAGACATGCCAAACAATGGATGAGAGGCAGCTGTAGGCGAGTGGAGAGATAGGCAGTCCAGTGCAGAGGACAGAGCACTGGACCGGGGCCCAGGAGACCTGGCTTTGCCACAGACTTACTGGGTGACCCTTGGGCAAGTCTGTTTCCCTTTGTCGGGGCTGTTTAGATGGTGAGCTCTTGAGGGCAAGGGCTCCGACTCTGTACGCGCAGCGCCTGGCGCAACGGGGCCCTGATCTCAGTCAGGGCTTTCATTCGTGATGCTCAGGCAGCTCCACCCTGGGAGAAGGGGTTTTACAAAGATCACTGTCCCCGTAAGGCCAGCAATGGGAGAAGAGCCCAGTCAACCCCTGGGACACTCATCACATGGAGAAGAGGGGCACAATCCAAAATCACCGCCCACAAGGCCAAGACCAGCCACCGCTGCTCAGCCCAGCAGCTGCACACTCCCACCTCCTACCCCGACAGGCCACTAAGGAGACCCAGCAGGGCTCATCTGCATCCAGTTCTCCCGGCCACGGCACACCACACAAGCAAAGTCTTAACGTCCCTCTAACTGGGCAAATCTCCCACTCTCCTGCAATGGCCCACACCCCCAGGATGACAGCAATGCGTCCTGCTCCAGCACCTGCCACCCAAATGTTAACAAGCCCAGCCTCCAACCCTGCAGGCAGCCCGGTCAGCCGGACGGCCTGTGCTCTGCAAGTAGGGAAACCGAGGCACGGAGCAGGCGTGACTCGCCCAAGATCGCCCAGCGAGTCAATGGCAGAGCTGGGCAAGGAACCCGACTCTCCTGACATCCAACCCTCTGCTTTAGCAAAAGGTCCCTCTGCCCCGCAGCCTTCCCTCCCCACCCAGGCGCCTCAACCCCTGGGGCTGCCTATGGATAACAGCGCTGCCTGGCTCCTGCCAGAGTCTCTTGCGGCCCGATTCCCAGACCCTCAGAGTCAGACCCGGCCTGGAATGGCTCGCGCGCCAGCCACACTCTGAGCCCCAGCTCACTCCAGGAGCAAAGCTTTGGGTGGGGGAGCAGGCGCACCATGGGCCAACCCCCCACCACTTCATCAGCTGCACAACCACAGCTGGGGGCTTGGGAGTGGCTGCTGTGATAATGCACCTGTTCCTGGGGGCTCCACCAGCGCCCGGGCTCCCATCCCCTGGATCTAGGGTGGGTGCAGAGGGTCGGTTATGCACCCCAGTGGCGAGGGCACTGGAGCAGGGCGCCGGCCGATATGCACACACATCCATCCACGCCAAGCGAGTCCTCCTGGCTCCCATTCCCAAATCACAGGCACTGGGCCAAATGCTGCCCCGGGTGTAACTCCAGAGAGGAAGCTGGGGTGATTGTAGCCTCTTCTCGCAGGCCCCCAAAGGGGCAGAGGAGCAGCGTGTCGGGGGGGGGGGGCAAACCCAGATGCCAATGGAAAGACCTCCCCTGAGGTAGGATCAGACAGCTGGTATCCTCCCTTCACCCTCCTCGCCAGCTTCATGATCTCATCCTTATCCTGAGGCTGTCCATCCCTGAGAGAAGCCAGGCTCCTGGGGTACACAGCAGACTCCCCCCGTACCCAGGATGTTCTCCTGCCCCACACTGCTCAGACCCCTCCTCGAGCCAGCAACCCGCCCGCCCCATGCCACAGATCTGCCCACAATGCCAGGGGGCAGCCTCATCCGGCCTGCGGAGAATCCAGCAGCCTCGGCAGCTGCCCAGGCCTGGCTTGGCTTTGGGCTCCGGGCGGGCAGGTGGTGTCTGAAACCAGTCCGCGCTCTGCCAGCGGAAGAGGAAGGCGGGTTCTGCTCGCTCCACCAAATGGGGATGGCTTAATGGGCTAGAGACACGCCACATACCTACACCCCCTGGAATCACCGGTTCAGGGCTGGCTCAGACCTTCACCGGGGTGCGGGGGGACCCACACCCTACCCCACGGTCCTGCCTAGCCCTTGATAGCCCCTTGGCACTTCTCACCCCAGCGAGGGGTTGGCTCTGCTGCACCTGACCAATATTTTCGCCCACCCCCAGCCCCGAACGAGTGTGTACTGGACGGATGCTGTCCAGCCACCCCAGCAGTGGCTGCATTTCATGGGTGCCGGCGCACAGACAGCACGTTGGCACAGATAGCCTGGCACCCCTAGAGTCCAATATCATTGGCATCCCACCCCAGCTGGCCCAATGCTAACTGGGGGCGATGGCGTGACAATCTGGAAAAATCCCCAGGCAGGGAGCTACCGGGTGGCGGGGAGGGAGGTGGCGCATGGGGCTAGATGCTAGGGACTGCTGGGTTCTGATCCCAGCTCTGACACTTCCTCGTCACGTGCCCCAGGGTGGGAATGACACCCCCGCCTAGAATTCTTCGCACCTCCCTGCGGGCGCTGAGAGGGCTCCATTGGCTGGCGCGCCCGGCCCGTTATCCCCACCCTGGCGAGGCGCGGGGACGCCCAGCGGCCTACCTGGATGGGAGCCGTGCTGAACTGGATCTTGCGGTTGGAAGCCAGCTCCTCCTCCTCCGACAGCCCGGGGATCTCCACGCAGCTCGACTCGGGCTCGTACAGCCCGTCGGCCTCCTCGTCCTCGTCCAGCCCGCTCCCCCCCGAGTCCTCCCCCAGCCCACTGTATGCACTGATGTCCACCAGGTCGGCCTCCGAGAAGTCCTCCTTCTTGGACTCATCGCCCAGGTCGGCCTCCTCCTGCCCCTCGGCCTTGCCCTCCTCCTCGGGGTAGGCGTCCACTTCCGGGGCCTGCCCATGTTTCTCCGCAGCCAGGCCGCCGTTCTCCAAGGCCGCATGCACCGTCACCTCGGCCTGGATCATCTCGGCCCTCTCGGGCCCAGACGCCAAGCTCTTGCTCTTGTCCTGCTCGGCCGCCCTCTCCTCCGCCTGCTCGGCGGCCTCGAACTCCTGCTCCGAATCCCCGCTCTCCTCCACCTCCACCGGCTTAATCTTCCGCACCTCCTGGACGCTCTGGGCCCGTGGGCCCATGGCGTCCTTCTCGCCCGGCCTGGGCGCGACCGGTTTGGGTTGGGCCTTGTCGCCTCTCAGTTGGGGAGCCGGCCCGTCGCCCCCCCTGGCTTCCGCCTTGCCCCCTTCCGGACCCTGGAGGAAGACCCGGGACCTCTTGCTGACGATCTTGGAGTTGAGGGGCCCAACTTTGCTGGGGGTTTTGTGCAGGTTGTTCCTCAGGTCGGCCTTCTCGAAGACGGCACTGAGCTGGCTGACGGTGGGCGACACGGCCTCCGTGTCCAGCTTGTCCAGGGACTCCGTGCTGCCGTTGAACCTCACCACCACATCCAGCTTCCTGTCCTGGAAGCCGGCCCTCTCCTTCCTCAGCAGGAGCTTGTTGGTGGTCTCCTTCTCCTGAAGGCTCCGCTCGAAGATCTTCCGGGTCTCCTGGAGCTTGGAGACCGGCTTGTCGGGCTTGGAGTCGAAGCGGCTCACCCTCTCCGACACGCTGGTCCCCAGCTTCAGCAGCGCGCTGTGGTCCACGTTCTCGTTCAGGCTGCTGGCCCTGGGCAAGGAAAGCCGGACGGGCTTCTCCTTCACCTTGGCCAGGTCGCAGGTGCCCTCGCCCGGCGGGGCGGTCCCCATCTGCAGGAACATGTTCTTGATCCGGTGCACGTTGGAGCCATACTTCTTGTTCCTGGCCTTCTTGGCTTCTTCGCTCTCGGCGGCCCCAAGGGCATCCTTTGTGGCTCGGAGGGCCTGGATCCCCGCTTCGTAGGCGTTCCTGTGGGGAGAGGCGCTTCTCAGGCTGCCGCTACTGCTGTTGCCGGGGCTGGCGGCGTGGGGCTCCGTCTTCATCATGGTTCAGCGAGGAGCCTTCTCCGGTCGCCCACACCTCATAGCCTCGCTCGGCCTCCTCTGGCTGGCTCCTCTTCCCCACAATGGCTCTCCCTGCCCGCCGGCTCACATCCTCAGCAGAGCCCCCCTAGTGTAGGAAGGGGCTACGCCGCAGAGCTGGCATTGTGCAGGCGAAAAGGGAGCGGGGTGGCGAGGAGGCAGGGCTGGTCGGGCAGGCAGGGCAGGAGCGCTGGATCTCCTAAGGGATCGGCTCAGGCCATTGCCAGCCGGGTGATCAGCTTCCCTCCCTCGCCCCTTCTCCTCCTCCTCCTCCTCTTCCTCCCTCTCTCTTTCTGCGCCTGAATGGCTGGTGATGGAGACCGAAGGCTCCAGCTCTTCTGCAATCAGCACAGCCTACCGCCCCGGCCTAGGCTCCCTCTGGGTCTTAGAGAGATCACACAGGCCCTTCTCTTCTTCCCCGCCTCAAGGAAGCAACAGGGCCGGGCGTCCCCTGCAAAACCCCTAAGCCACTGAGCGAATCGCCCCAGTAGGAGGGGGCCGGGACAACGAAAGCCCCCCAGCTCTGCCATCGACTTATTAAAAACAGCCACAAACTCGACTCAGCCCCCTCTGGTGCGGGCGGTGCTCTGGGCGCCTTTCGCAGGGGGACAGATCCGCTCTTCCCCCTCCAAGCCAGTTACCACGTCCCCCTTTGGCTGCCCCCCCGACCCCGTCCCGCCCTCCATGGCACGAAGGCTTATTCGCTCGCAGCCTAGCTCCGGGCCAAGGCATGAGGCAGAGTCCTTGCCCGTCTGCAGCAGCGGTGCTGTCCTGCGGGCCTGTCCTGGCTCTAAACGGAGGCTTCCCCTTTTCCCTGGTGATCTGGGGGAGGGAGGCTGGGGGCAGCGCTTCAAGGGGTCGGAAAAAGGGGTGTGCGGGCGGTGGGGGGGGTACTATCATAATTGGGGAATAGCAGCTTTGGTGGGGGAAGGGTTTCAGGTGCACCCCTCAACTCCCTGGCTTGATTGTTCTTGATTTGCCGGGTCCGTTTCCAACGCCCACCCCCCAAACACTGGCCGGGGGCACCTTTTAGGTGCTGGTGTGGTTGTTCCCTGCAGCCTTTGCAAGGCAGGCCGGCTGAAGCCCCAGTTGGGATCTGGTTTTCAGAGGGGCAGTTGCATTGGGCGCATTCATCTCCTTTGAAAATCAGGTGGCGGGGCACCTGGCCGGAAGAGACCTGCTTTGCCGAGGCGCTGATGACAGAGGCTGTGGGTTGGCTCCCTGGCGAAATCAGCCCCCTAAATGCCATGCTGGCCGCCTACCGTTAACCACGTGAGTTAGAAGACGCTGGCCTGTGGTTTCAGTGCTACGGCTCAGTCACCGTACGCTGCTCTGATGCCTAGCGTCTCTCCCCTTAGAAATACTTTGACTCTGACATGGCCACTCAGTGCCATCAGATTGTGCCCATTCATGAACCCACTGGGGGCAGAAGTCAGGGAGTTCACAGCATCACCTCTCAGTGGAGAGCTTCGAGGGGCCAAATTCATCCCTGGGGAAACTCCACTTGACCCCCTAGGGGCCTGGCTTCTCCTCTCCCTTACCACCATGCCAATCTGGAGTAACCCCTCTGTTTATTACTCGTATTATAGTAGTGTCCAGAGGCTCCAATCAAGCTGCGCAGACACACCGCGAGAGGCAGACGCCAAAGAACTCACAAGCTAAAGAGACAGGCAAAGGGTGGGAGGGGAAACTGAGGCACAGAGCGGCCAAGGGACTTGCCCATGGTCAGAGGCAGACCCAGGAAGAAAACCCAGCGCCATCCAGCCCTACACACTGCCTCTCTATGTTCCGACCAAGTCACAGAGGAATCAGGCCCCACGGGGTTTGATTTTAGCTTCCCCGCATCCCGCAGCGCTGTCCCTTGAGATCTCAGGAGGCAGAATCTGAGCGGCAGACACACAAGGGTCGGGGTGTGGGGAGGAACGAAAGGCCGCAGGGCTCAGCTGCAATGGGTCACAGCTAGTCCTCCTCTTCGCCATGGCACGCCAGCCAAGCAGCGCCCGTGTGTCCTTCAAAGCACAGGGCCGGGAGCCAGTCCTGGGCCCCGCTGGATGCATCTGGCCACCTCCCCGCGTCTCAGCTCCCCCACCGGTAAAACGGGGCTGGCGATCCGCCCCCGGCGGCGTGCAAGGCCCGCTCCCCGCAACGCCCTTGGGGGTGCTCATCGGGAACCGCAGGGCGCTGTCGCTATCGACCAATCGCTCCGGCGACACGGGGCAGCGCTCCCTCCAGGCTCTCGTCTCCAGCCAAGACTCCCAGCAGCGAGGAGTCAAACTGGGGCGCCTTGATTCTGGGAGGATCGAGGCGAGACGCCTTAGAGGGGCTGGATTTTCAGAAGGCGCCTACCCCTTTAAGGGGTCTCGACCTGGGCCCCCCAAATCACTAGTCCCCTTGGATAGGCAGGAGTGGGTTTCACCAGCCACGCCATGTCTGGCCTGGCTCCCTTCCCTTTCCCAAGGCCCCCAGCACGGGAACCAGGCGGCACCAGGACCCTGAAGATGCCAGATGACAAAAGCTCCCCCTCCACTACGTTGCTTCCTGCATCTTCTGCCTTTTTGTGTGTGAACCAGCACAGTTATACGTCCCCCACCTTTTCCTTCCCCCTCTGCAGTTCCCCCCCCCCCCCCCCGCCTCCTTCCACCCAAATCCCAGCCCCACAGCAGCTGCAGAGCGGGCAAGGGAGGGTTTTGTACTCGGATCCAGGGCAGAGAGCCGAGGAGCAGGGATCCAAACCCACAGCACTCTGCTACCCCATGCCAGGCTGCAATTGATTTTTACACCACAAACACCTTCCCCTCCACCCCCCACCCACCAGCTGCAAGAGCTGATTCTACCTCTGGCCTGACTCATCTGTCCTGCAAACCCACCGACCTCAAGCCTGGGCATTTAACCCTTGCCAGACAAGAGGCAAGAGTTATATAAAGGGCAAAGGCATGTTATGAAACTCCCCCAAGCGCCTCTAGCCCCATGTGATCTGCATCCCTCACCTTGATTTATTAGGCATTGGGACGACGGTCACCCCCTACAGGCCCCAGCTGAGATCAGGGCCCCATTGTGCCAGGCGCTGTACGTGTGAATAGCAAAATAATACCTAGATCTTACATAAGAACGGCCACACTGGGTCAAACCAATGGTCCATCTAGCTCAGTATCCTGTCTTCCGACAGTGGCTGGAGCCAGGTGCTTCAGAGGGAACGAACAGAACAGGGCAATTATCGAGTGATCCACCCCCCCGCCGTCCTGTCTCAGCTTCTGGCAGTCAGAGGTTTAGGGATGAGGTTGCGTCCCTGACCATCGTGGCTAATCGCCATTGATGGACCTATCCTCCGTGAATTGATCTAATTCTTTTGACCTTCACAGCATCCCCTGGCAATGAGTTCCACAGGTTGACCGTGCGCTGTGTGCAGAGGTACTTCCGTATGTTTCTTTTAAACCTGCTGCCTAGGAATTGCTTTGCGTGAGCCCCGGTTCGTGTCGTACGTGAAGGGGTAAATAACGCTTCCTTAACTTTCTCCTCACCATTCCTGATTTTATAGACCTGTCTCTTATCCCCCCTTAGTCGTCTCTTTTCTAAGCTGAGAAGACCCAGTCTTGTTCATCTCGCCTCCTTTGATGGCGTGCTTTTCCTCAGAAGATCTCCACAGTCTTTGCAAATGAGATAAGCATCACTACCCCTCAGGGCCACCCGGGGGGCAAGTGGGGCAATTTGCCCTGGGCCCCACAGGGGCCCCGCGAGCCCTGGCCGAGAATCCCTTTCCTGGCTAGAGGCGCCTTTTTAATTTTTACTCACCTGGCGGCGCTCCGGGTCTTCAGCGGCACTTCGGCAGCGGGTCCTTCACTCGCTCCGGGTCTTCAGCGGCACTCCGGCAGCGGGTCCTTCACTCGCTCTGGGTCTTCGGCAGCACTTCGGCAGCGGGTCCTTCACTCGCTCCAGGTCTTCAGTGGCACTTCGGCGGCGGGTCCTTCACTCGCTCCAGGTCTTCAGCGGCACTTCGGCGGCGGGTCCTTCACTCGCTCCAGGTCTTCGGCAGCACTTCAGCGGCGGGTCCTTCACTCGCTCCAGGTCTTTGGCAGCACTTCGGCGGCGGGTCCTTCACTCGCTCCAGGTCTTTGGTGGCACTTCGGCAGCGGGTCCTTCACTCGCTCCAGGACTTCGGCGGCGGGTCCTTCACTCGCTCCAGATCTTTGGCGGCACTTCGGCGATGGGGGGCCCTTCAGTGCCGCCGAAGATCCGGAGCGAGTGAAGGACCCGCCTCCAAAGACTCGGAGCGCCACCCGGTGAGTACAAGCACCGCAGCGGGTGGCGCTTTTTTTTATGTCTGCTCCCCTAAAATTGCTTTGCCCCAGGCCCCCTGAATCCTCTGGGCGGCCCTGCTACTCCTACATGGGGAAACTGAGGCCCGGAGAGGCGAATTAAGAGACAGTCTCTGCCCCAAAGAGTTTCCAGGCTAAGTAGACAAGACAGAGAAAAGCGTCACCAAGCAGCGCGGAGGCAGAGTTGGGAACAGAACCTGGTCTCTGATCCCAGCTTGGACCCCGGAGCCTGGGGACTAGACCACACAGGCCTTACACGAGACAAGACAAAGGGAAAACAGAGAGAGGCCGTGACTTGTCCAAGGAACAGCAGAGCTAGGCCAAGCACCCGGGACTCCTGAGTTGTATCTACTCCCCCCAGCGGCCTTGTACTGGGGGCAGCTCCATCCTCACTACCACTGCTATGCGCGCCAGCTACTTACCCCCTTCCGGTGCTGCAGTAACCCCTTCGTCTGCAGTGTAGCTATACCCATAACAAGAGGCAGCCCCTCCCCAGAGAGCTTACAGTCTAAATAGACAAGACCCAGGAAGGAAGGGCCATTATTCCCATGGCAAATGGAGGCCCAGAGGGAGTCAAGATTCAGCCAGCACCAGACTTGAACGCAGATCGCTGATCCAGGGCCCTGACCACTCACCCACGCTGCTTTAACTTGTCATGCCCCTCCCCCCTGGGCGGCACGGGCTTTTCCTGCAGTACCGAACAATTCGCAGTCATCTGGGCCAAGAGACTGGACCGTGGCTTGTAGACGTCCGTCAAACGTAGAACCAGCCTTCCGCTCTACTCCGCGCTGAGGAGGTCTCAGCTAGAGCAGGGTGTCCAGTTCTGGGCGCCACCTTTCAGGAAAGATACGGACAAATTGGAGAAAGTCCAGAGAAGAGCAACAAAAATGATTAAAGGGCTAGAAAACAAGACCTAGGAAGGAAGATTGAAAAACTTGGATTTGTTTTGTCTGGAGAAGAGAAGACTGAGGGGGGACATGGTAACAGTTTTCAAGGACGTAAAAGGTTGTTACAAGGAGAAGGGAGAAAAATTGTTCTTCTTAACGTCTGAGGCTAGGACAAGAAGCAATGGGCTTAAATTGCAGCAAGGGAGGTTTAGGTTGGACATCAGGAAAAACTTCCTGTCAGGGTGGTACTGGGATAAATTGCCCAGGGAGGTTGTGGAATCTCCATCATTGGAGATTTTTAAGAGCAGGTTGGACAAACACCTGTCAGGGATGGTCTAGCTAATACTGAGTCCTGCCATGAGGGCAGGGGACTGGACTAGATGACCTCTTGAGGTCCCTTCCAGTTCTATGATTCTATTAGCCACAGATTGCTCCCCCACAAACTCCAGTACACGTCCAAACCAAGCAATATTAGTCATTTCAATACCTGAAGGATCCCAAAACATTTTAACAAATTGATGTATTGTCTACACACAGGGATCGTTGTACCCACTGCTGAAATGCGGCCACTTCTGGGGGGGGGGGAGAGCACAGCCACTGTTTAGCAGCAATGCCATGCCAGACTGCTGAGTTCAATCCAACTGGAAATACAGCGGGAGAATTTGAAGCAGACAGAATGCACTTTTCCAGCCAGGACCCTGGGATCGACACCCTGACTCTCGTCCAATTGCACTGGAAATTAACAAGCGCAAGAAGCCAGGAACTTGGCTTCACGGCTCCCGCAGAGAACGGCTCTTCCAGCAGCACGACCTCAAGCTGGAGGATTGATTCAACCACGAGTCAGTGGGAAGAGCAGTGAATCACCCACAGCTCTGCCTGCAGCGCTCTTCGGAGGTCTCCTTCAAGTGCTGTCCCGGATTAGCTGGGGAGGTCACACCACACGCGCTGGGATGGCGGCCAGGCAGGTCTGTTGCAGGTGTGAGGCAAACTTGCACGGCACAGCTCCACCGAGTAGGCTCCGAGCGGCCCTGGAATGCTGCTTTCTATTCCAGCCCTCCTGTTCACCACTCCCCCAACCCGGGGAGACCGGCTATTCTAGTACTGGAGCGCCGAGCATTTTCCTTCTGACCGAGAGCCCCCGTCCCTTCTCACACGCCTACACACTGACCCAATCTGGCCCAGCCCTGGGGTCCCCCACATCTCTGCCGAGGCCCCTCAACCATGACCTGGTTATTCTGACCTGCCATGGTCAGTTCTCTGCATGGTGCTGACCTGCTGCGCTCTCCCTGCCAGGATCCCCACTCCCACAACAGGTGCTGTCAATCATCCACAACCAAATCAGGCAGTGGTCTGGGTCTGTGATGCAGGCAAATACCCAGGAAGTTGGGAGCCCTTGAGCCTTTTAAATCAGGAAATACGGTTTCTGCTCTCCCGGGGGCGGAAAACATTCAGTGTCAAATCAATTACAACTGGCCACAGATATCCCATCGTACCAGGCCGTCCTCCCTCCCTTTCCCCCGCGGGGAAATCCAGGGACAAAACTATGCCATAGTCTGCACCCAACGCTGTATTTGCCAAGCCTGTGTTAGTGTTTCCACCGGAAGGATAATGGAGCGAGGGCTGCCAGAAACGCACGCCGTCCAACCTTCCCCGACAAACAGACTCACTCACCGAAACCATCTGTGCGGAGAACGAATCAAACATAGGTCGAGGCAGGGTTCTCCACACACGCCGTGCAGGGGCCACGGTAGATACCGTCGGGTTCTGGTGGGTGAAGAGCTGCTCTGGAAGCAGGAGCCGAGGACCAGCAAGGGACCTGGGGAGAATGAAAATGAGTGATCTTGACCAGTTCTTAGCCTGCCTAAGAAAAGGGGCTAGGTGTGGGCAATCTAGGCCAATCTGTAACCAAGCCAGCAGGTAGCCCGGTAGGGACCCAGAGGGAGAACGAATGAGCAACCGACACCAATTCCTAGCCTAGGGTGACCACACAGCAAATGTGAAAAATCGGGATCGGGGTGGGGGGAAATCAGAGCCCATATAAGAAAAAGACCCAAAAATCGGGACTGTCCCTATAAAATCAGGACATCTGGTCACCCTATCCTAGCCCCTCCAGCAGGGGTCACTGCAAGAATGGGATGGATGAGACACCCAAGAGGTAAACTAGCGCCTCCTTGAGCCAGAAGGGGCACAGTACAGAATAAAACAACGAATCCAGTGAAAACTCCCCTGCCAGCCCCGCTGGACTAAAACTGAACTGAGTTTCAGGCTCAGTTGGAGGAGACAGGTGAGTTCTGTAAAGCCAGGACTATAAACACCCCACAATGGAGAGGGGAGTTCCCACCTCTGAGTTATTGTTTCAGGCTCTCTGCAGACCCAGACGGCCCCGTGTCAGTTACGCTCAGCCCTGAGGGTTGAGGTTTTTTTCTTTTAATGGAAGCGGAGATTCGGCACAATCTGAGTATGTTCTGCAGCCGTGTGTGTCCAACCCCCCCCCGACTGCATGCTTGCTACGGCTGAATTGGGAGGCCGAGTTTAAACGTAGTCACACCTAAGCACTGATCAGACACTCATGGTGCTGAGCCGGTGACGCTGACTGAGGAGATGGGATGGGGAGAGTCAACAGATGAGAGGCACCGATTGGACAGCCAGGCATACCCAACATTCCCCTCACGGGGATCGGAATAGAACCCAGGAGTCCTGACTCCCAGGCACCTGCTCAAATTGCTATTCGCTCCCTCATATGCTGGGTTAAGTTACCTCCACTCCCAGCATCACTTCATTACAGTCCCTAGAGTCACACCACGAACAAACCTCTCGCCTCATTCCCTCCCTCCCCACTGCAGTTTCAGAGTGAAACACAGGCTCCCGCTTCACTTCCTGTCCCAAACTCGCTGCCGCATCCCACCCCAGAGATGGCCGCACATCAGCGCCGGGCGGTGCTCTGAGGGTGCTAGCTTCTCTGAAATCAGCTCCGGTGCCACAGGGGTGAGATGGGGAACGAGGATCGAGCCCCTGCCGTTTGCCAAACCAGTTTGTCGAGAGCCCGGGGGATGTTCGGTTGAAAGGGACTTCATTAAACGGCAGCCGTTATTAATTATTAATCATCATTATTAATAGGCACGACGGTTCCATCGCCCTGGGGGGGGAGGAGGGGTATTTCTTTTCTGCTCGCTGGGCCCCTCCCAGTCCAACCCCATCCATTCTCCCCACTATCCCCCCGGGGTTCAAACGTTTTCCAGATCGCTCTCCCAACGCCCACCCATCTGGGGTTTCTCTGCCACAGGCCCCTTCCAGGAACTCCCTTTGCTTTCCAACTATTTAAAGGGCCCGGTCGCTTTGGATTCTTCTCTCTGGACCTGCTTACTCTTGCTTTGACATGAAGGCAGCTCAGTTGAGGCTTATCCCCAGCTGGTAACAGCCTCCCTGACAATCTGCCCTAGCAGCCAGTTGGCGTCCGGGTACTGTACTGGCCGTACTCTCAACCTCCAGCACAGGGAGAGTGTTGGGGGCCTGGCTGGGATGCCTAGCACTATGGTTATCCTCTGCTTCCCTGAAGATCATGGGATACACAGCACAGATTTAGAGCAGCCTGGGGGCTGCTCTAGTTTACATCCGGGTCCTGCATGGCCCTACCCAGATAAAGGGAGTGCACATGGGCTTTAAGCCATCATCTTACCCTGTCCCTGTCCTGGAGTAACTACGAGTCAGGGTCATTGACTTCAATGGAGCCATTTCCAGTTGGCACCGGTGTGAGATCAGAATCAAGCCCTCCGGTCCGGGTTTGCCGGAGCTCAGTACGTTGGGTGCCGATCACTTTAGCAAATCTGGGCCCAGCGGTGGGTGCTGAGCCCTTGGGAATCCGCGTGTGGTCGCTTTCTTCCCCAATCCCTCCTTCACCCGGGGAACAGACTCCTCACTCCAACAGCCCCCGTTCGCATTCACACGGGGGCTCCCTCGCAGCCACCTACAATCGAGCGCACGACTGCTATATTTAGCCTCCTTTTTTCCTCTCGATAAAAGCCCTGCAACGATGTATTTCGGAAATCAGCCACGCCAGCGCGGGGGCGGCACCCACCTGCAGGGAAGGGGAAGGGCTGGAGGGAGCCGATGCTGACAGGCATTCGCTGAGCCTGCAGCCTGAGCGGTGGGTGGAGCTGCTCACAGCAACGGCGTTTCAAAACACCTAAAGCCCAGAGGGAGTTGCATCCGGTGGTGCGGGCTAGTGGTTAGTGCAGGAGTCGCGGCAGCAGGACGCCTGGGTTCTGTTCCCACCTGGGAGGGAGGGAGCTCACACAGCCAGAGAGTTCCTTAAAGTGGAGTTTAGTCTACAAGTTAGAGCCCAACCATCTGGATTTCTGGGTCCCATTCCCAGTATTAAGGGGGAGGGTAATCTCATGGTTAGGGAAGGGGACTGGGTGCCAGGACTCCTGGGTTCAACTCTGGACTCTACCACCGACTTGCTGTTAAACCTGTGGCAAGTCACTTAATCCGGTTAGCAGCACCTAGCTTAGGGCAGGAACTGAAGACTACCAAATCCAGTCGAGGCAGCAGGGTGAAGTTAGGGGGCGCAGAACATAAGCAAGAGAACGTGCTTTAAAATAATGGGCTAAAAACATGGTCAACAGAGTGATCTCATGGGCAGCGGGGGGGGGGTTGGGAGTCAGGACTCCTGAATTCTATTCTTGGCTCTGGACAGGAACTGGAGTCTCATGGTTGGGGGGGGAAGGGGGCTGGGCACTGGGACTCGTGGGATACAGTCTTGTCGGTGCCACTGACTGATTCACTCTGTGGCCTAAGGGGGAACCACTTACCTCGCTGGGTTTCACAAATGGGTATTAGACGTAAGTGCCTCTCCTGGGCATTGGAGCCTTAATTCGTTAATGGGCCGAAAAGGCCAGGGGCATCCAGTGAGAGATGCTATGGAGGGCGGGTGAGGGGTCAGTCTCCTCCACTCTTAATACCGGGGGGGCTGCAGAAATGCACAGCTGGATATTCACGTGCACAGAGATACGCACGCGTGCGCACACACGGCCACACACACACACAGCGGCGCGTGCACGGAGCTACATGTAGACGGACACACGAGTACGTGCACCCGCTTGGGCGCACACAGGCTCACGCATGTGCGTGCGCAGGCACACGCATCGACACACACTCGCACACGCAGGTGTTCGTGCGCACACATGCACGGCTCTCTCCCCATGCCCTGGAAACGTGTGGGCCAGATTCCAGCTCCCAGTGAGTTTCTAGAGCAGGTCCACGCCCTGGGAAATAGGGCTCTGTAATGTGAGCGAGGCCGGAGCGGCCTACGTGAGCGCAGCTGCCCCCAGGGAGCCCCGCAGAGGAGAGAACATCACACTGAGGAGCGGAGCAAGAATCTTAATGGGGACTAATGAGGCTACTGGCTTTGCTCCCTGCAGCTCCCCCACAACTGAGACACCCC
>NW_020664544.1:7043057-7062847 GCF_002925995.2 Terrapene triunguis
AGATGACCTCCTGAGGTCCCTCCCAACCCTGATAGTCTATGATTCTATGATCTGTGTGGTTTGTATTTTCATCCACTAGATCCCTTGAATTGTGTAGTTAGAGAAATGGGAGCTGCCCCTTCGAGAGACCCCGGAGTGGGGTCTGTGGGCAGAACGGGCCGGGTGTGGGGAGATCTGGAGGACTCAGCTCACAGTAACGGTAGTGAAACCTAGGCCTGATCAGTGAAGGCGTCTCGCCGAATTCTGCCTCTCTTCCCCACGTCGGTGAGTGGCCCCTGGCTCCTCGAGTCGCTCCCCTGATTTCAATGGGAGCCGTCCAGGAGCAAGACGCTGCTCGGCATGAGTAAGGACACGGAGACCTGATCCACGGGGATCGGTTAGACCCAGAGGGGACATCTGCTCTGGTGGAGCTGGTCTGAGACCCTCTAGCTCATTCCATGTAGACCGCACGCCGGATGGGCACGGTGGTCGATCGCGCCCGCCTGCTGTGGGTGTCAGCCGGTGCCCTAGAGGCAGGAGGCTCTGCCGGTGCTAGACCAACGCCCGGAGCTTTCCAATGGCGCCTCTTCATCCCTTCCCTATCCGACAGGAGACGGCCAAGCCAACGGGCTTGAGAGCCGGCGTCACTCCAGCTGAGATGCTTCCAGGAGTCTTTGGCTCTTGCCGCCCAGTGTGCAAGCGCAGGATGGCGTTATTAGGGTTAGTCGGTCTCTCCCGGGTCGGTGGGGGCTAAGACCTGAGCCCCCCACCGTTGGGGCCAGCTCTTCCCAAGAGCTCAGCACGCCGGGGGCAAACTCGGCCCTATGAAACCATCGCTATCTGCTCTGTATGCAGTGACCTCCGGGGCAAGATTTGCTGGGGCTCACTCCTGCTCCTAGAGACGTCCCAAAAGCCTGCAAGCCACAACTGCCCTCCTGGCTGGCAGCCTTGGCAGAGAAGCTGGGGGCTGAAGGAGCTACAGAGACCACTCTCCCAGCCCAGAGGTGGCTGCATTTTGGTGCCAGGTGATCCTTCTGTGAAAACAGGTTGCTGCTCTGTAAGGGCTCCCCTTTCGCCCCCGGGATGAATCGGAGAAGTGTGGGGGGAGTTGGCACTCAGCGCTACCCACCAGGTTACGGATCTGGCTGGCCTCTGCTTGTCAGTCCCCCCCAGGCCAGGTGGGGCCGTTGGAGGGTGGGACGCAGGGCTCCCCCCCGGGCAGAGGGAGTGGCTGCTCTGTGCATCACGCCACCACAAGCCAGCCTACCCAGCCGCGGTGGGCAGATGAGCCCGAGCGGTGACGATCGCTGAGCCCGGGGCAGGTTCACAGGGAGATTAGAGGAACAATCCAGCCAGGGCTCGCAGGCCGCATGGCCAGCCCCCTGTCCCTGGCAGTGCCGTCCCCCGAGCCGGGCAAGGGCCCCGGGATCCCGGACACAGCAGAAAATCAGAGCAGCAAGTGGTGACTCTGTGCTGAGACAGCTGGTGCGTGGGAGGTTTTACCTGGCCGGGAGATCAAGGGCTCAGAGGGAGGAAGAAAGGCTGGGGGAGGAGAAGGCTGGGAGGTCTGGCAGACAGGGGCCTAAAACACGTCTGGATCCAGAACATCAGTCGCCCCTTTCTCCCTGCCCCGCCCGAGCGCTGGCAGGGCTGGGTCCTCCATGGCAGAGGCCGCTCCCCACTCGGCCCTGGGCCCGCAGCCAGACCACCTCCACCTGTAATCCCGTTAACTCTCCCAGGCTAAGCCGAGTCAGGCAGGGGGCCTGCTTGCCTGGGCCAGGGTGTGTGCGAGGGGCTATCGGGGATTGCTCTGCCCAGGGAGTTGCCACTGAATCCGGCCCAGCGGGGGGTGCTGTTCTGCGGCAGGTCCCCTCATTCCCAGGGGACTCCTGTGAAAACAAGGGGGGTCGTTGGGGCAGTGTCCCGCGGTGCCCGCTGGCTGCAGCATGCTCCTCCACTCCGGGCCCTAAACTGGCCTCGCTCGCCCTTTCTGCCACCGGCTGGCTCCCCCCTCAGAGGTGGCTTCCTTGTGGTGCCAGGGCGTTGCTGCTGGGCGTGGCCAGCGGGAAAACCCCGTGTGGTGCAGCCTCTGGCACCTGTAGCTCTTGGAGAACAAGGCGCTGTGCGGTCAGGTTAATCAGTTCTCCCGTTATAACCCACTGGGCACATACCCCCGGGCACATACCCAGCGGCACTTGGCTCCCCTGGGGCTGTTAGCTAGACAGCCAGCTCTGGAGCTCGGTCCCAGCCTGTCTAGACTCCCCCACACCACATCCCTCCCTCGCCTTGTCTGTCCTGACGGCCTGTCCCTGTCAATCAGAGCGTGGGTCTGGCTGGATTCCCAGGCGAACGGGGCAAAGATGGCAGCCCGGAGGCTGCTGTGGACTCCTTTCCTTGCGGGCAAGTAACATCCCCTCTCTGCCCCGGGGTTTCTCTGCAGCGAGGGGAGGGGGTCTATCTGTGTGGCAGAGCCCCGGGGCTGGGGGGGCTGGGGGAGACATGCCAGCAGCCAGCCTAAAGGCCCGAACAAGGAGAGGAAGGGGGTAGGGGAGGCTATTCTGAGCGTGACACACGGGGCTCAATGCAATGCCCCTCCCTAGGGGAAAGGGGTGCACAGACAGAGACACCCACCCTGCCACTGGCCCCAGCCCGGAGAGCCACGGGTGACTAGCAAGGAGAATCCAGGAACTCGGACGAGCCCAAGCAGCACTGGCTAAATATAGCCAGAGGCGCCCGTGCCCCAAGCTGCAGGCGTAGTGGGACGGGTTTGGCTTCCGCACAGGCCAGGTTCCCCCCTCCCCCCGCCCCAGCGGGCTTGCCGTGCCTGGGACCAGCGGCTGGCTCCGCAAGGCAGGAGGCTTCTGTGGGAAGGTGGCGCAGAGCCAGCCGAGTTCACAGCCAGCTGGTGGCCTGAAGCCGGGTCTTGCTCTAAGCTTTGGGGGTTCCGGCTGGGGTCCAAGCTCCCCCCGGGGGGTCTGAAGGGCCTTTTTGGGGGGCTGTAGTTTGGTTTGTGGAGGCTGTTATAGGGTGACCAGGTGTCTGGTTTTCGACTGGAACTCCAGGTTGAAAAGGGACCCTAGTGGCTCCGGTCAGCACCGCCGACCGGCCCGTTAAAAGTCCAGTCAGCGGTGCTGTGGAGCTAAGGCAGGCTAGTCCCTACCTGTCCTGGCACCACGCTGCGCCCCGGAAGCGGCCAGTAGGTCCGGCTCCTAGGCGGGGGGGCCACGGGGCTCCGTATGCTGCCCCCGCCCCAAGCACCAGCTCCACACTCCCATTGGCCAGGAACTGCGGACAATGTGAGCTGCGGGGGCGGTGCCTGCAGGCAAGAGCAGCGCACAGAGCCACTTGCTGTGCCTCCGCCTAGGAGCCGGACCTGCTGGCCGCTTCCGGGGCGCAGCACGGAGTCAGGACAGGCAGGAAGTCTGCCTTAGCCCCCCCCCCCCGCCGCACCGCCGACCGGGAGCCAACCGGAGCCACCCCGGCCCCCCTCCCCCCCCACCCCCCGCCCCGCCCCCGAGTCCGCCCCCCCAGATGGTGCCCTCACTCCCCCAGCCCGGAGTCCCCTCCTGCACCCCAAACCCCTCATTTCTGGCCCCACCCCAGAGCCCACAACCCCAGTTAGAGCCCTCACCCCCTCCCGCACCCCACCCCCTGCCCCAGCCCAGTGAAAGCGAGAGAGGGTGGAGGAGAGCGAGCCATGGAGGGAGGGGCAATGTAGTGAGCGGGGGGCAGGGCCGTGGGGCAGGGGGTGTAGCCTCAAGGAAGGGGCGGGGCTAGGGTGTTCGATTAGAAAGTTAGCAACCCTAAGGCTGCTCCCTCCCCCTGGGCTCTCGAGTTGGGCGTTTTATGCCCAAGTCTCCCAGTGCTTGGAAGAGGGAGGTGCCGAGCGGCTCCCCCTTTGACCCAGAAGGAGGGGGTCAGCTTGCCCAAGATCACAGGCTCTCTGGACTCACAGGCCCCAGCCACATCCACTCTGCCACACCGTCCCCCCCAAGCGTCTCATCTGGCTGGTTGCCCGTTGCACCCCTTGTCTCCTCCTGGCTGGACCTGGGGGAGCCCATGTGGCCACAGGACGCCTGCATTCCACCAGGCCGCCGGCTGTAACCCCGTCCCTCCTGCAGTGGTGTTCCTGGCTGGGCTCCTGACTGCTCTCCCCGATCGGAACGTCTCCCCCGTGGCCGGAGCCATCTTCGTCCATGAGCTGAAGAGGGAGCATTTCCAGGGGGCCTTTCCCTCCATCCGCAAGAACTACAGCGGTGAGTGAGTGCGCCGGGAGGATCTCACAGCCCCACGCCCGCCCTGGCCCCACGCAAACGGCTTCCTGCATTCCTACTGTCAGCTCAGCCCCATAACCGGGTCTCCACCGGGAACTGGGTCCAAAGGTGGCTGGTACCATTCTCTGTCCACCCCCCAACATGGACTGACCAAGCAGTAGGATTAACAGCAAATGTATATATCAATGCTCCATATACCCCAATATCTAATCTAATCTAATCTATCTATCCCCATACACACTCATCTAGCTATCTGTCTACATATCCCAATATTAATCTAATCTATCTATCTATCCCCATATACCCCCAATATCTAATCTATCTATCCCCATACACACTCATCTATCTGTCTACATATCCCAATATTAATCTAATCTATCTATCCCCATACACCCCCAATAGATAGATGATAGATATTGGGGGTGTATGGGGATAGATAGATTAGATTAATATTGGGATATGTAGACAGATAGATGAGTGTGTATGGGGATAGATAGATAGATAGATAGATGATAGATATCTATCTATCTATCCCCATACACACCCATCTATCTATATACATATCCCAATATTAATCTAATCTATCACCAGACACCCCCCAACCAGGGCCGGCTCCAGGCACCAACTCAGCAAGCAGGTGCTTGGGGCGGCCAAGGGGAAGGAGCGGCACGTCAGGCTCTTTGGCGGCGGGTCCCTCGGTCCCTCTCGGAGGGAAGGACCTGCCGCCGAAGAAGAAAGCCGCGCGGTATGGCTGCCGCCGAAGTGCCGCCGACCGCGATTGCGGCTTCCCCTCCCCCCGCCGCTTGGGGCGGCAAAAACCCTGGAGCCGGCCCTGCCCCCAACATCTAATCTATCCCTATACACACTTATCTATCGACATACATATCCCAATATTAATCTATCACTAGACACCCCCCATCTATCCCCATACACCCCCAATATCTAATCTATATATCCCCATACACACTCATCTATCTATATACGTATCCCAATATTAATCTAATCTAACTATCACCAGACACCCCCCAACATCTAATCTAATCTATCCCCATACACACTCATCTATCTACATATCCCAATATTAATCTAATCGATCACCAGACACCCCCAATATCTAATCTAACCTATCTATCCCCATACACCCCTGATATCTATCTATCTATCTCCATACACACTCATCTATCTATCTATCTACATATCCCAATATTAATCTAATCTATCGTCACCATACACTTCTCTCTATCACCATACACACCCCAATGTCTGTCTGTCTGCAGTATCTTTCTCTCATATACAGCTATATGCCATTATTATTACTCATTCTGAGTAGCTCTCACTCTGGGTCAGGCCCTTTCCAGCCATTCAGTAAGGGCCGGTCCCTGCTCAGAGGCGCTCGCTGTGGAAGGACAGGTGGACAAGCCGAGGATAGGGAAGGGGACCGGCGTCTCTCCAGCTGTCTCTCTAGTGGCCCCTGGGATCTCCGGGGGGAGCAGGGCACACAGCAGTGTAGGGCGTGGCTCCATCTACCAGCCAGGCTGTGGGGTAGGAACTGGCTCCGTGGAAGGTCCCATCGCTGTTGGGGTGGTATGAAACTTGGGATGCTGGGATGGTGCCTCCTCTGTCTGCCTCTCCCCAGCTCCCCTCCCTTCTCCCCAGGAAGTCCATTGGGGACTTTGCTGTCCGTATTGATTTTACATGGAAGGCGCCCAGATACTGCGGTGACGGATTAACCATGTGCATGTGTAACGGATACTTTCAGAGATCCCGTCCGACACCCCCATCACCTTCCACGCCCAACTGCTGGGATATCCCGACCTGCCCAGGTGGCTGCGGTACACCCAACGCGGGCCGTACCGGCCAGGCTATCTCTACGGGTCACCCACCACAAAGGACGTCGGCAGGCAGCTCATCGAGGTACGGGGCCGGTGCTGTCCCCCACAGAGCCCTGGGGCGCTGGCGGGAGGCAGCGTGTTGGTGGGCAGTGGTGTGGCTTTGGGCCATTGTGGGTCGCTTTGTGGCGATGGGTGCTGTTGGGAGTGGTGTGGGTGTATGGGGCCAGAGCGGGGTTCTGGTGGCCTTGGTTGCCATGTGTGTGTGTGTGTCTGAGGGAGTAAGGACCCATGTTGCTGGTGGGGGGGGGGTGCCTGGCTGTGTCGGCGTAGCCATGGGGGGCGGTAAACGCTTGGTAAACTTGACTAAACCTAATTCAATAAAGCTAAACAGCTCCAAAGTCCTATGGAGACCTGAGCAGGCCGCAACCTGGGGGCTCCCTTTCCTTTTATGCCCAGGGCAGCCCCCTATTGACTGGGCACTCGCGAGCTATCTCCCCATTCAAGGACAACAAGGCAAACCCCCTGGAGCTTGGATTTCTCTGCCGCCTGCCCGTGTCTGCCATTTGAGCCAACCTCCCCAGCAGAAGGAGATGGCCTAAGTGGGACGTGACCTGGCCGGCGGCCATTTTGTTCCGTGCGAGGATCCGAAACAATTTCTTCTTCTCCCTGCGGCAGGTGACGGCGTATAACAGACACACCTACGAGACTGTGCGGCAAAGGGTCATCTTCACCATTGTCCCCTCCCCAGGTAACGCCCCCACCTTCCCTGCCATCGCTACCCATACCCGTTTCCTAGCAACCAGCCTAGCCCAGGCCCGTCGCCATCCCCTCGCCTGAGCAGGGCAAGGAGGAGCCAACAACAGCCCTGACCTGATGGTGCAATGATGGACCCATCTGCCATGTCAAGAGAGTGATACCGCCCAGCCCTCCCAGCATCCATTGGAGCGTGCCCCTTCCCCTAGACACCTAAGCATGATGCCAGAGGTCCTGGCCGTAAGACTCCAAGGCCCTTATGAGGTCTCTGCAGGTCCAACCCCAATGTCCTCCCAACGGGGTCTCTCTGCTCCCTCACCGCAGACGCCCCGATGCCGTACCAGGCGGAGTTCTTCGTGAAGAACCGAGACGTGGAGGAAGTGCTGCCGGCGGACGCGCAGAAGCAGTTCCAGCAAGCCCTGGACATCATGCTGGAGCAGAAGGACTGGAGTATCATCAACATCACGTCGGCCTTGGACCGGGGAGGCCGTGTTCCCCTGCCCATCGAGGGCAGGAAGGAGGGGTAGGGAGAGGGACCTTTCCCGTAGAACATCAGCTATGACAGGACAGACAACAAACGCCCCAGTGGCTTCCGTGGTTCTGCTCCTTCTCGAGGCCGCCCAGTGCAAGTGCTCCCGGGGGCCCCCAGCCTGGCCCCTCAGCTCACACTTCTGGGAGACTCCTTAGAGCCAGGGCTTGGCCCATGGGGCCAAAGAGTTTCTAGGCTGGTTCTACCAGTCAGAGAGATCCCAGACTGCTCCCCACAGCCAAGGGGCTCCCGGTCTGTTCCCCACAGCTGTGGGGGCTCCTGGACCATTCCCCATGGCTGGGGGGCTCCCAAGCTGCTCCCCACAGCTTCGCTAGCTGACGTAGGCTGGGGCTGGCAGGACCGACATTCTTGCGAGCTGTTACACCTAACCCCTCTTCCTCCCACCATTCCTGTCCCTCTGTGCGTCTCCTCCCAGGGTTTACATCAAGGTGGGCTCCCGCAGGCCTTTCTCCGACTGCCTGCTGGAGACCAAGTCCTCCGACAACCAGTTCAGGTGCAGCTTGGATCAGCAGCCGGTCATTAGCTGCTACGACAGCTTCAGCCCTCAATTCAGAGTCGACTGGTGCAACATTACCTTGGTGAGGGCCTTTGACAATGTCTGCGTTGCCCGGGGTGTCTCATATCCACCCCTTACTACCGGGACTGGGGAGGGGAGGAATCCTGGCCCGGCGAAATCCATGGGGGTATTGCCACTGATTTCACCTGGGTTTCCTAGACCCCCTGCTCAGAGCTGGCGTCCCATCTTAGTGCAGTAGGAGACGCCACCGATTACATATCTCTGCGCAACAGCAAAGGTGAACCTTAGGGCCTCGCACGGTCAATCGATTGGGAATTGTGCTGGGAATCAGGAGACTTGGTTCTATTCCTGCCTCTGCTACTGACCTGCTCGGTGACCTCGGGCAAGTCTCTTCCCCTCCCATCCTTGTCGATTTAGGCCATAAGCTCTCTGGGGCAGGGGTTGGCTCTTGCAATGGCTTAGTCTACACACAAAGCTGCACCTGCTTTAACTAAATCAGTGCCTTTACTTAAACCAATGCAACCTCTGTGTGTAGCCTGGCCTTTGTGTGTCTGTACAGCCCCTAGCACAGCGGGGCCGTGATCTCAGTTGGGGTCTCTAGGTGCTGCTGGAAGACAAATGCCAGGTCTCAGTAAAAGGGAGGGCGATGCTGCGCAGAGGGGCGCTTGAGACCGCAGCGTGATGCTAGCCACGGAGAAAGAGGAACTCTCTGCAGCGTAATAAGGAATCAAACTGTCATGTTCACGGGAAATCCCCAGTAACAGCTCCCGAATGTATAGGGCCAGCCGCAGTGCTCCTTTCCGCCAGCAGAGGGAGGTGGCTCCTTTGGAGAAGGCTGGGGGGGTAGTGAGCTCCACCAGGCCCTCATGCAGGGTCTGAACCATGGGGCTGGCACAGTCTCATTAAGTCCGGGGAGGGGGGGGGCATGGTCCCAGTGCTCAGGAAGTTGGGATAACTAGGGATGCTTATGGGCAAATCCCTGTGGATTTGATAGGAAACCTTCCCCTGACTGTAGGGCTCCCGCTCCACCCTATGGGAATTAATAGGATGTTTCACTAAAGCTCCCGCTGCGGCAGTCAATAGGCAACCATTATTATTAAAGGATCTGTATTAGGGCAGTGCCACCTAGTGGCCCCAACTCAGATGAGGGCCCGGGTGGGCCAGGGGCTGGACCCGCAGCGGGAGTGGCAAAGGGCTCACAGCCAAAGGAAGAGTCTGTCCCTGTTTTACAGCCGGGGAACGAAGGTGCAGGAAGATGGGGGCGTACAGGGAGTGTACGGCACCCCTGGGGTACTTCCCTGCTCTCCAGCGTCCCAGTTCACCGCCTTAACCCCAGCCCATCAGCCTTTACTTCCTAAGTCCATAGTAATTTCTAGGGATCCCTAGAGGTCTCATCTCTATTCAGTCCTCCATGGGGGAGACTTCTCTGGTTTCACGCCCCTGCTCTCCTCTCCATCCGGGACCAGAGAAATCCCGTCTGGATAGAACTCATCTCTGTGCAGTGAGCCAGCGTGAGGCCGTGGCGTGACTCCAGCCCAGAGAGCCTCACGTTGTTCTGCTGGCAGCGGGGGCGACCGTCGTCCTGTATAAACTCTACTTCCAGGGCGGCTGCCGAGATGGCTCCCCCCCGAGAGACCATGATCGATCCTGACGGCGTCCCGGCTTCTTCTTTCTCTCTTCTCCTCCTTCAGGCCGATCTCTCCAGCCTCAGCGTCACGGAGGGGGTGCCCGTCTGGGGCGACGGGGTGCTGGAAGAGGGCAGCGAATACAACCCCCCCACGGACTCCCCTGAGAAGGCATTCTTGGCTGACTATCTGCTGACCATCTTGCTACCTCTGCTGGTGGCCCTCCTGCTCTGCCTCCTCCTGGCCTACATCATGTACTGTAGGAGGGAGGGAGTGTAAGTTGGACAGACGCCCCTGGAGCCAGGAAATGGGAAGGGATGTAGGAATCAGCTGGAGACACCCCCCCCCGGCTCCCGGCTGATTGAGGTGCTCAGGATTTCCCTGTTTGCTGATGGCTGGAGCCCCCTGGGGCTGAATGAAATCCACCCTTGCCAAAGCACTTAGCACCCTAGGGGCTGCGGATGTGCCTGGATTTTCGGCTGGCCCCTCTGCTCTGGGGTGAATTTCCCCCTCTCTGGGAAACTCATCATGCCCCCGTCTGTCACGGTGGCGGGGAGAGGGCTCAGCTCCCGCAGCTCATCGTTTGACCTTTGAACAGCTGAGCTCACAACGCAGGTACATTTCTTGGCCCCATTGTCGCAACAGCCACTTGTGCCGTAGGAGGATCTCCACTAGCTGTGAGCCGTATTGGGGCTATGACACACAGCAGCTCTGAGTCCCTCCAACAGAGGGCAGCGGTGCGCACACACTTTACTCCTTGCTGCGGTTCACGCGGCTGGGGCCGGCCAGGCTGCCTATAAACACTTGCTCAAGGGTTATTTAAAGTTATGCTTTATCTCTGCTGGAGCCTGGCAGCCAAGCGGGCTTAGCTGATGCCAATTTTAAGCTCAGCTGTTGGCAATGTCTCATGACCACTCCCACCTTTCTTTTCCCCCTGTAGGCACAAAAGGGATCTGAAGACCTCGGAGTAAGTGATTCAGTGCTCACCATTGTGTCTGCATGGGTGTGTGTGAGGTTTGTGTGGCGGTGTGGGTTTGTGGGGCGGATTGGTGTGTGTGTGACGTTTGTGAGTTTTCCGCCTGTTTGTGTTTTAACACGTTTCCGGGCTTGGGCGTTTTGTGCGCTTCCTTGCCGACGTGCAGGTGAGCGTGGGCCTGTGTTTGGGGGGGGGGGGGGTACACACCAAGTCATGTACACACCTGGGAGTTTTTTCTCCTCCCCCCTCCTATCTCACAGCTGTCACGTTGACGTGACTCCTGAGTGTGGGCAGATCCGGACGCAGGTCCCTGCCTTGGCCTGGGCAGACCTCTGTTGACTGACCCTCAGGGCAGGTCGAGGCAGCTTTCAAACTTGGACTTAAAAGGCTTGTCCAGCTCCCGGATCCCGCTCCCGTCACCTTCATTCCCTGCCTTCCTCTGCAGGGACGAAGGGTCACACAGATGAATAATTAATCTCTCACATTTCTATAACCCAATTCATCCCCGAGCGCTGATATACATAGGTAGGAGGTCACATTGCCCACCAGTGAAATGCAGCCACCTCTGGAGTGGAACGAGGGAGCTATTGAACAGCACATGCAGCCACAGTTTAGGACAGGAAGTGCAGGCGGCTGCCAGTTGAAGCAGGATGCAAATCCCCGAATAGGATTTTGGGAAGAGCTCCGGCGCTAAATACCTCAACTCTTGTGAGGGGTATCAGGGGATCGTTAATGAGAACAAATAGCCGCAGGCCAATGGCTGCAGCTGAATAGAGGAGCCACCAGTAGCAAAGTCTCCCCCTCACCCGCCAGGACGAGCTCAGAAAGGAGAGCGCCACCTACTGAATCATCAAGGCTGGTACATGGTGTGCTTTGGAGGCCTGCCATGAACCTGGCCTCGAGGCCTTGAAGGGTAAGTCCACCCTGTGTCAGCTGATCCAGGCTCATGGGGCTTGGGCTATGGGGCTATACATTTGCTGTGTAGATGGTGGGGTTCAGGCAGGAGCCCAAGCTGTGGGATCCCACAAGGGGGGTGGGTCCCCAAGTCCAGGCTGCAGCCCTAGCCCGCCCCTCAACACTGCAATTCTATAGCCCGAGTGTTTGCTGAGCCGGGCCAGCCACGGCTGTTTTACTGCAGTGTAGACATAGGTCAAGATCCTACAGGACCTCACCCTGAGCTGGCACCTGTGTCATTCCTCCCCCTTCTCCGGCTGCTATCAGATAGGTCTCATTCCCACCCTTCCGGGTGCCAGAGGCCAAGCCTGGCTGTGGGAGCGTTGAAATGCAACCTTGTCTTCAGGGCACTGCTAGAGCTCCGGCTTTGGAGGTTCTCCCTCCCACTTTGACCAGCTGCTGGCCGGCATCCTGGCTCACTGGGAAGATCCCTCAGCACCAGCCTTCCTCTTTCTGCCAGGGTTCCTGCTCCTGCTCCCAGTCTTTGGGGGGGCCTCCCTCATGGGCGCTGCCTTCTCATTCTTCTTTCCCACCTCCTTGCCGATTCCGAAGGAGCCCAAAGCTCATGTGCCTTTCAACTGCTGCAAGACCCCTTTGGAGACCAGATTCTTGAGCACCCTCTGGAAGTGGTGCTTGTTCCTCCTCATGTAGTAGCCGGGGCCACAGTTATTGACAGCCTTCAGGGAAAGGCCTGAGCGCCCCTTGGTCATGACTACAGCCTCCAGAATGAGCTTGGAGACACCTTGACTCGGTAGTTTGGAAGGGTTGGCACCAGCTGTCTGGTTGAAGATCCTAGAACCTGATGGCTTGGGCTGCTTGGAGATCCTAGAACCTGATGGCTTGGGCTGGTTGAGGAGCCTAGAACCTGATGGTGTGGGCTGGTTGAGGAGCCTAGAACCTGATGGACAGGAAGTATCAGTTTTCTCAGTTCTCTCTGAATCTGGCTTATCTGAGACCGGAGTGGCTGCATCGAGGCTGGCTGACTCCGAAGACGGGACCTGGAAAGACTCACTTGTATCAGTCATTTTGCTCGCTGCTCCTTGCTTGGTGGGCTGGCAGCCAGGTGTCTTCCCTGCCTGTTTACTGTGTATTTTCCAGCTTGAAATGCAGCACCGAACCCTGGAATGAAGTAGGCAGCCTGGTGGCTCCAGATCCAGCACTGTGCAGATTGGCCTCCGTTCAGCAAACCCAGACCCTGGCGTGGGCTCCACGTTCAGACCGACTTCCACAGCTCCTTGGGTTTAATTGCCAGGGGTCTGGGTTAGGAGAGGACCCAGGAAAGCTGCCGATTCACCGTTTCCTGAGTGAAAGTGCTGAATTTTTGCAGCTACTTTTCAATTTTGGTTCCTCGCAGGCTGACTTGGCGATCCAGGATCCTGGCATGGCTGGTGTTTTCTTTGAGGACTTTCTCCCTCTAGGTACCTGGGGAAATGGACTCAGCTCAATCCCTCCTGCTGGATTCCAAAGTTGGCTCCCAGCGATCAAATCAGCTAGTTCCATGCGAGGTGGCTGGCCTATCCCAGATATCCCTGGGCTCCAGGACAACCTGGCGGTAACCATGACAGCAAAGCTGGGCCGGTTGTGATGTCAGAAGGACCCTGTGATGCCCATGTGTGTGTGTCACCCCGTATCGCGATTTTTCCAGACTGCGATTTAGAGATTTGAAGGCTCTGCCAAGATGTAATTTGTCCAAAGGCCCTTGATTTGATTGAAATGGCGCCCAGCAGGCCCACGGGCGTGGGGTTCGAGGCTCTCCTGCTGCTTGCCGTGGAAGTTACTCTTATCCAGGGGTGGCAGAAGGGAGCTGACGGGCTGTGTCCTGAGTGCGTGTCTGTGCACACGGGATGGAGCGGGCCTAAGTGTGTCTGCGATGGAGTGAGCGTGTCTCCCTACATATCCCCAGAGCAGGAAGCTACTGAGCCTCTGTCAGAGAAAGGGGACCCTGTCCCCGACCTGCCAGCCTGGTGCTCAAGCCAGCTGGCAGCAGGAGCCAGCCCCAGTGCTTGTGTGATCAGAAGCCTGGGATAAAGGCCAGCGGGTACCTCAGCGTCCCAGTCTCTGCCTTCCAGAGGGCATTGCACCCAGCTCCATGAAACTGCAAGCGACTCACGGGCGGGGAAGCCAAATCCCCGGCTAACTAGGACCAAGTGAACCTCACCAGGCATTTTGCGCCACCGCAGGTGACTCAGGTTACAGCTGGTTCTCACTAATGTGCCCCCGAGGTAATATAGTTTACCAGAGCCTTGCTACCAGGGGGATGGGCAGTCTCTAAATACCACTGACACATTGAGGGTGAGGGAGGCACAGAGATAGGTAGGAAACGCTGTCCTTCGCTGCAGTTTGGGCGAGCAACAAGGGCACTAGCTTGGGACTCGGTGGGCCTGGGTGCTAATCCTGGCTCTGCCACTGACTCATTGCATGACCTTGGGTAAATCACTTCCCCTCTGTTTCTCCTCCCGCTTTGTCTGGTCAGATTGCAGGCTAGCTGTATGCCTTCCTCCATACCGGCTCCTAGGCATGGAAGCCCTCCCCAGTCCAGGCTCTCGCTCCTTCAAGTCCTTCCATAAAGGGCACCTCTTCCCTTGGGGGACTATCAATCCCTACTTCTGCAACAACCCAGCGCGCCCTCTTTGATCACCGCATGTCGTTGGGGCCTTAGTCCTCTGGCTTATTAGAATGACAGAGCCTTGCAGAGCAGAGGGTCCCTTGCCCCATGATCCATGTAGCAGCTCGACCAACAGCAAAGGGGTGCTACTTGCCCCCCCCCATAGCTTGAGAGATGTAAAGGGATCAGAGCCTCACGTGGTGTAAATACATCACCATTCCTTCAACCCCTCCCCCTCTCTTCTCCTGGTGGCAGGTTCCCAAGGATGAGCCTGGACATGGGGAGTGTTTAAATACAACCACCATTTTATTTCTTGCAGGGGTAAACCTGTGGTAGGGGAGGGTCTATCCCTCAGGTGTTGGCTGGCTGCCGCCCAGCGTGGCTGGCTGACGGCTTGGCTTCCTTAGAAGATCCATCGTCAGCAGCTGCCCTCTTTCGGCCAGGCTTGTTGCTGCTATGCCGACCTTGAGGGGCCTCCCTCTTTTCTTGGAGGCCTTTTTCTTCTTGTGCCCCGGGCCCATCTTCTTGGCCATCTCCTTGCCGATCCCAAAGGAGCCAGAAGCCCCGGTGCCTTTCAGCTTTTGCAGGAGCCCTTTGGTCACCAGGCTCAACAGCACCCTCTTGAAGTGGGTCTTCTTCTTGGCCATGTTGTAGCCCGTGGCCGCGATGATCTTCTTGAGAGCCTGCAGGGAAAGGCCGGTGCGCTTCTTGGAGGTGGCCACAGCCTCCAGGATGAGCTTGGAGAGTCCTTGACTCAGTGGTTTGGACAGCTTGGCGAGGCTGGCGCCAGGCGAGGTGGATGGTTTGGAGATCCGGCTGCCCGATGGCTTGGTCTTCTTGGGGAGGCTGGAACCAGACTCCTCAGGCTGTTCGGGATTCTCACAGGTCTCTGCCGTTGGGTTAGCTGAGCCTACGTCAGCAGAACCTGGGGCTTCTGGATCAGGGTTCCCTGAAGCTGGGGTGGCTGAATCCAGGGGAAGAACCTCAGAAGGGTTTTTTGCGTCATCCATTTTGCTTGCCAAAGGGAGCTGCTGCTCCTTGTCTGGGTATCCTGTACCCCTCTCGTGTCCCCGTTTATGGTCTGCCCCTTCAGACCAGCCAAATGTCTGTATTGTCTGTGTGTTCCGGGTTGAGACGTGGGACTCGCCAGGTGGCTAAAACCCTGTCGTCCTGCTGTCCCGGAACGGGCTCGCCGCGCGTTGGCCCTGCTCACCCAGCCCAGCCTCTGGCTAGAGTTGTGTGTCCAGCTTTTGACAGCTCTTGGTACAAAAGGCTTGGCCGCCGGAGAGGACCCAGGAAAAGCTGCACCCAATGGTTGCGTTTGGGGACGCACGGATGCTTAGCTCTGGCCTTGCAGCCTTGGCTCGTCTTGGCCTGGCTGCCTTGCACCTCTTCCCACCAGGTACCCACCTTGTCTGACTCACCGTGCTGGATTCTGGGCTGTGGTCAGCTGTGAGGCTGGGGGCAAAGGTACAGGGCAAGCAAGCGATGAGCTATAAGACCCAGCCCATTTGGCCACACCTCTTGGGCTGCTAGAACATAGTGGTTGCCATGAGAACGGAGCTTGGTAGATTGTGACATCAGGCGCACCCTGTGAGGTCTGCATACAGGTGTGTCTGTGCATGGGAGTATCCCTTTAAATAGTTTGCAAGCCCGCTAGTGGTGTTCTGGGTGTTAGAAGCGGCCAGGTAGAACAGCAAGATCTATATAGCCAGGCTTGGCATGTTCGTGTTTAGTCAACGTGGTTCATTGGGACCCAACCCTGCTGTGTGGTGTCCTCATATGGTTGTGGGTTGCAAGATGTTAACCAAAGACCCCGGAGTGCTGAGCTCTCCCGTGTGTTCCCCGGAGCAGAGGGCCAGGCTGCTCTGAAGCACTCACCAGGGCCAGGTTTTGCAGACAGCTCCGAGGGGTGGGTGCGTGCTGGCTGCGGAGCTCACTGGGAAATCCATCTACGAGTGTCACAAACGGGAGTCGCGGGGCGCTGACTCCTGACCTTTCTTCGGGCGCCTAAATGGGAGCGGAGCTCTTCTGAAAACCTGGTTCTGATTGTGGGGGCCGAACACTTGAAAATCCGGCCCATTGTGGGCCCAGTTCTCTTGTCACCGGATATCAACTTCCACTGGGCTCCTTGGGAGTCACCTGTGTGCAGCGGTGGGAGAACGTGGCCTAGGAATTGTAGCTGCGTGTGCACCCACGTGTGTCCGTCCATACACTCTGCTGTGGGCAGGTTTCTTGTTATTCTGTCCGTTGCCAGTCTGAGGACACCCTGTTCCTCCCTTCACATCCCCCCAGCCCCTGTAAGACTCTGCATGGTGGTGATCCTTCCTCGGGACCATATTTTCTCCAGCCTTGCTGTGGAGCAGTGCAAGGCGTTGCCGCCTTCCCTGAGGCCTGACCCTGCTGCATTCAACGCCCTGGCTGGTCCCCTGCATGCCAGCACATTGCAGAACGATTGGCCCTGCCATCCGTGTGGTCTGGCGCAGTGTTCCCTCTATTTTTTCCCCACACGTGTGCAGAATGAATTTTGGTATGTGCACCAATATAGTGCAACACATCACCTCCATATTGGTGCACATAATATTCATGTGGTGGGGATGGGGCCGAAGGGTTCGGAGTGTGGGGGCTCAGGGCTGGGGTAGAGGATTGGGGTGCAGGGGTGTGTGTGAGGGCTCCGGGGTGGGGCCAGAGTTGAAGGGCTCAGGACTGGGGTGCAGGGGAGTGAGGGCTCTGGCTGGGGGTACAGGCTCTTGGTTGGGGTGCAGACTGCCCCAGCTCTCTCTCCCCGCAGCAGCACCTGGGCTGGGGGTGGGGGGTCAGGAGAATGCACCAGCACCCAGGAGAACTTGGAAAGGAAGATTCCAGCCATGGATGTGAATGATCCTCGCAAGACCCCAACCCTTCAATCCCAGCATCCTGGGTGTGTAGGCATGGGCCTGCGTTTGGCTGTAACTCTCAAACTAAAGCACCACGCACCTGGGCAAGTCATCGGTAGCAGGGATTGAACCTGGGACTGCTCAACAGCAATGTTAGCCAGAGCACGTCCTGAGTGTGCCTGGCTTACACCCCACGGATCCACTGCCCCTAGCCACAGCAGCCCTGGGATTTCCTGGCAGACCCCTCACAGGCCAGAGCCATCCCTGCTGTGTAACTCCACCAGGGAATTGGCTTGACCCAGGGCTGCCTCAGGGAACTCAGCCGGCCCGCTCCGAGTCAGCCAGACCATCCCGCACCCAGAAGAGGTGAAATACAACAGCCACTTTACTGAGCTCTGCTTCCAGCTGGGCTTGAGGGGGCTTCACCCCTCCCATGGCTGCCTACTGGAGATGACCAGACCGTGGCCTTCTTCTTCTTCTTCTTCCCAAAGCAGACCATGGAAAGTGTCTCCTCAGTGGCCTTCTCCCCTTTCCTGGATGCCCCCTCGTCTTCCTGGTTGCCTTTGCCCTTCCCCTTGGGGGCTTTGGCAGCACCCGAGGCCTGGGTGCCCGTCGCCTTCCTCAGGAGCTGCCTGGCCACCAGCCTCGCCAGCACCTTCTTGAAGCGGCGCTTGTTTCTGCCTGTTGCCATGGCGTAGCCTCCAGCCTCAAGGGCCTCCTGGATGGTTGCCAGGGGAACGGGCGGCTTGGAGTTCGCCACGGCCGTCAGGATGACCTGGGAGAGGCTGGGACACCTCGGTTTGTGCTGCCTGGGGAGCTTTGGCCTGCAAGCCCCAGCTCCATCAGAGGAAACCGAGCAAGGCTCCTTGCCAGAGGCACTGTGGCTGGTCATTTTGCTCCTTGACTGAGTGTCCGCTGCCCCTGCTGGCTGTTCTCGGGGTCTGTCTGGGCTTGAGGGACAATCGCCAGCCCTGAAACGTTGTTCTGGGCGTTGGCCCCGTTCGCGATCGCTGCAGCTCGTCGGCTTTGCTCAGGGAAGCTGCTGGTTGGTTTCTCGCTCCCACCGTTTGGTCCTGGGTAGGGCCCCCGGCTCGGCTCCTGCCTTCTCTCCGGGCCTGGTTCCCCAGGGGAGCCCTCGGTCCGGGCTGCTCTCAGCAGGCAGGCGATGGGCAGGGTGTGGCTAGCAGGGAGCTGCACAGCAGTTGCCACCCCAGCCTATGAACCCGGTAACCACGGCAGCCCAGTTGGGGATGTCAGACCGTAAGTACCCTCATAGCCCGGCCTCACTGGACTGGTTCCCCATGGGGTGCTTTAGAGGGTGGAGGGACGTGTCGATGTCACCCACCCACGTGTTGATTTCAGTCACCTCTGCCCTGATCCTCCTCGGCATGCCTGAGCGTGGGAGCATCCGTCCACGTTCAGCTCTGTGCTGCGGGAACGTTGGGGGAGGGAGGGGGGGGCGGATCCTTGGAGACCTGAGGACTCCCCATCCCCTACTTCAGCTCCACTCGCTCTCCCAAAGTGACCTGGTCTTGGGGCAGGGTCCCCACCTTGGGATACAATTGCTCCGAGCGTCCCCCAGCGGCTGTACTCAGAGGGATGAGAAATCGGATCTTTCCCTTCAGCCCCATCCAAGGAGTTAGAGCTATTCCGGTCTCTATAGGTTCCTATGCTGCCCTCATCCCTGCCGTATATGAGCACCTTCCAGTCGGGCATTCAGCAACATAGCCAACATCTGTCACGCGAGGATCGTGTCCTTTCCCCTGGGGGAGGAGTGTGTGGGCAGTGGAGGGATGTATTTTTGTAGGGTTGGGTCTTTGAAACGTGTGTGAAGGTGGGTGGGAGCAGCGCTCCCCACCTTCCACTCCAAATGCCAGGTCGCTTGGGATGGGCCTTAGCTCCTGGGGGAGTTCGTTCCACAGACTGGGACCAGGCCCTGTCAAACGCCATCTGCCCCTCTGGCTTGATCTGACCCCCTCCTTCCCTGGGTGTTCAAAGAAGAGAGATGCCCGAGCCCATCTGGCGACTCCGTTCCACCGGGTTTCTGTGATCAGCTCTTTGAGTCTGGAGCATATGCCCCAGGCTGGTCTCCCATCCCCACATAGGTGTGACTAGAGGCTACTTAGTTCAGAGCCTTGCAAAGGCCCCAGGCCCAGGAACACAGGTTCCATTCCACCCCCACCCTCTTCCTTTCTCCAGGGCGTCAGGTGCTTTCCCACCCTTCATCTCTTCTGGGTGCCAGAGGCCAAGCCTGGCCGCGGGAGCGTTGACGTGCAATCTTATATTCATGGCAGTGCTACACCCCCTGGCTTTGGAGGGTCTCCCTCCCACTTTGACTGGCTGCTGCCCAGCCTGGCTGGCTAGCGTCCTGGCTCCCTGGGAAGATCCCTCAGCACCAGCCTTCCTCTTTCTGCCAGGCTTCTGCTCTGCTCCCAGCCTTGGGGGGCCTCCCTCTTTTCTTGGGCACTGCTTTCTCTTTCTTCTTTCCCACCCTCTTGCTGATTGTGAAGGAATCCAAAGCTCCAGTGCCTTTCAGCTGCCGCAGGAGCTCTTTGGAGACCAGGTTCTCAAGCACCTTCTGTGGTGCTTGTTCCTCTCCATGTGGTAGCCAGTGGCTACGCTGAGCTTGCAGAGAAAGGTCAGAGTGCTTCCTGGGGGTGGTCACAGCCTCCAGAACAAGCTTGGAGACACCTTGACTTGGTAGCTTGGAAAGGTTGGCACCAGCTTGCTGGCCCGAGAGCCTAGAACCTGATGGCTTGGGCTCGGAGAGCCTAGAACAGGGGGTCTCAAACTGGGGGTCAGGACCCCGCTGTGGGTCATGAGGTTATTACATGGGGGGGGGGGGGGGC
>NW_020664544.1:7063247-7079987 GCF_002925995.2 Terrapene triunguis
TTAGATCAGATTTCCCCATGTTGGATGGAGGCCTATTAACACATTAACAGAAAACATCCCCCTGTTCCAGGCACCTCCTGAGCCCTGACAGATCACTCCACCTAGCTGCCATCTCTGGGGTGGCATATGACAGCTGTTTAACGGCACTCAGCAAAGCTACATGATCGTAAAGGGAGGGGAGAAAAACCCTGTACCCACTGAACGTGCAAGAGGAACTTTGAGGATTATAGATTTATTCCGCCTCCCTAATTTGGACTCAGGAGAGCACAGACAGCTTGACTTGTGCCAATTATACCACGAGACCTTGACTGGCCCAAAGCCCAGTTTCCCTTCTCATCTGGTAGAGGAGCAGACTGCCCTCAAAGCACATGGAGGGACTCCAGTTCAAGATTAAGCGGGGAAGGATCAGCCAAGTTACCAAGCACCAGTTCTGTAATCCTACAGGGTTCTCCCCACCCACACAATGGCCCAGACTGATGCAGAGGGCTGGGAAGGCATTCAGCCCCTGGCCTCCCACCCTCCTGACTTTCAAGGCGGTTTCCTCTTCGCACCTCACTTTGAAAGGATTCGCCCAGACACGGGAGAGCTTTTAAATACACGGATCCCTTTATTAAGCCTTGTTTCACAGCGGGGGGATGCAATCCCTCACTCGGCGGCTTGCCGTTTCCTACCCCGGCGGGCTGGCCGGCCGGCTTTGGAGGACACGCGTTTGGGTGCCTTCCTCCTCCCGGGCTTCTTCCTTTTCTTGCCAGCTACCTGATTCTTCTTCACGTCCCTCTTCTTCTTGCCCGCACGAAAGGAGCCTGTGGCCCCCATCCCAGTCATCTGCTTCAGCAGCCCTTTGGAGACCAGCCCCTTGAGCACACGGAGGAAATGGGTTTTGTTCCTCACCACGTCGTAGCCTGCCTTGGTGATTATCTTCTTCAGGGCCTCCAAGGAGAGGCCTTGGCATTTCGGGGAGGTGGCCACGGCCCAAAGGATGAGCTCCGAGACGCTGGGGCTGGCATGCTTTGAGGTCGTGGGGGCTCCTGGCCTTGTGGTTGGATCTTGGGGCTCTGAGTCCAAAGAGGACCCCTCGCAAGGTTCACACAGATCAGTCATTTTGCCGGCCGATAGGAGACACTGCTCCTTGACTTGCCTTCAGATTGGAGCCACCTCCCGGCTGCCCTGTCTGCGAGGTCTTGTTTCCCGCTGGAGGTGCGGCCCCAAACGCTGGAACGACGCGACGTGGGGCGGTTGGCCCTGGCGTAGCTCTCCGGGTTCTCCTCCTCGGTGCTCTGATCAGTCTCTGAACGTTCACGCGGAGTCCCACTTCCCGGGGACCCGCGGCTCGAAAGACACAGAGGACCCGGGGAAAGCTTCCGTTAACAACCCCTTTATGAAAGCGCTGGGTGATGCCCGTCACCCAGCGAGGGCTTTAGCTCCTCACGGCTTGGCTCAGCGGGGCCAGTACTCAACTGCCTCTCTTTAATGCTGGAAGTACCCTTGCCTTGTTCCTCTGCTGCCTGCTCCCGGTAATCAGGCCCTCTGGTTCCCTGCGTGGAGGAGGCTGGGCAGGCAGTGGTGAGCTCCAAGGCAGAGCCCACCTCTGGCCCCTGGCCCAGACTGGTAACCGTGGTAGCGCAGCCTGGTGCGTTGTGAGGTCAGAGGGGGCCTGTGATGCGTGAGCGTGGCCCAACGTGACTGGTTTCCCCGGTGGCGTGTCCATGCAGCTAAGGAATAGACAGAGATTTTAAAGAAGCAAAGCGAATCGGCGTTCAAATCCCGTTTGCGCTATCCCTGCAGAGCTCAGCTCACAAGGGTGTGTGTGTGTGTGTGTGTGTGTGTGTGAGAGAGAAGCAGCTCTTTGGGACAAAGGCCATATCTTTGCCCTGGGTTTGTACAGCGCCCTGCACAATGGGGTCTGGGCCCATGATGGGTTCCTAGGTGCTACCGTAATACACCTAATACATAACGTACAGCGCCCTGCACAATGGGGTCCAGGACTAGGGTTCCAAGGTGCTACCACAAATACAAGTCAATTATTATTCCCCTCTCCTCCCACCGCTGACATCCCCTGTCGCCAGGCTAATTGTGTCCTCTCTGCTCTCCCCCGTCTCTTGGTTGTCAGTGTCCAGATGGTGCATCACAACACGATCCACGGCAACACGGAGGAGCTGAGGCACATGGCCAGCAGCCGGGACGTGCCCCGCCCTCTCTCCACCCTGCCCATGTTCAACGTGCGCACGGGCGAGAGGATCTCCCCACTGCAGGGCCGTCAGGACAGTGCCCACGTCCCGCTCATCCTGGCCCAGCAGTGAGTTCCCCGCCCGGGTCAGGGCCCACAGAGTGGGTTTGATAATTGATTGGGTGGGTGGGGGGCAAAGCCATGGCCTGGGGCAGGTGGCTTCTCCCCTTTAAGGGTTAATTGCTCTCCCTGGGCAGTCAGTGGGCTTGAAATGGGGGGAGCCAGGGGAGAATCAGGCCTCCCCGGCTTGGTCTGTCATTGCTCTGTGGCCTCTTCACCCCAGCAAGGAGGCTGCAGGGCAGGTGGAAGGGCTGCGTGGGGAATACCCCCCAGCACAGGCCCTGCCTTTCAAACAGGGGTGTATGAGGCCCCAGGGGCGGCCCTACTGACTGATGGTCCCCGGGGCTGTAGCTACGCTGCCTCGTCAGCACATCTGGGGTCGGGAGGACGTAGGGACCGACCCCCTTCTAGGGCCAGGAGGGCAGTTCAGCCTCTGGGGTCCAGAGAGACCTTGGCCTCTCTGCTGGGGCAGCCAGCAAGGGGGTGGGACGCTGTTATAGTCAGTTCTCCTGCTTCCTTTGGACTAAAACGCTGGATGAAAAGCAGGGCTGTGAAGGCTATTTGAGAGCTGGTCCTTTAACTGAAGGCAGGATGGCCTAATGGTTAGCACACAGGGCGCTAGTCCCTGAGCCACTGCTTGCTCATTTCCTGGCCTGGGTTAGAATATTTTACCCAGGCGGAGGTCTTTGAAGGGGGAGATCTATACAGCGGTAAAGCAGTATTATTAATTATTATTATTATTAACAGGGCTTTTCTCCCCTCCCCCCCAGGTAAAGACCAGCATGGGGCATTCCTGTCTCTTGACTCCCGGGGATGCGCTGCAAATCGCCAAGGAATCTTTTGTCCGTTGGGGAGATGGGGAAATCTTGTTTTTCCACTGTGAGAAATAGAGGAACAGGTGGGGACTAAAGAGATCAGTGTGTGTCCGTCACCCGCAGGAGAGAGGCGGGGAAGGAATAAACCGCAGTGATTGATTAAAACACCAAGCACTGATTAATTAAGGCAGATTTTAATATGAAACTCCGTCTCTGTGCTCCAGATGTGCTGCTCCCAGACGCTGTCCCCCAGGAGATAGGTGTAAGCTGGCAGACCTTTCAGGGTGCTTGCCAGAACAGCAGTTAAGGGGTTAATATTGCCCGCCAGCTAGGGTGACCAGATGTCCCAATTTTATAGGGACAGTCCCAATTTTGGGGTCTTTTTCTTATATAGGCTCCTATTGCCGCCCCGCCCCCCCAGCCACCACACACACATCCCTCCTGTCCCAATTTTTCACACTTGCGGTCTGGTCACCCTAACCCCAGCAGGGAATGTGCAATCACAGGCACCCACCTTCGCACGCCGGTGCCCTCCCATCACCCATACGGCACAAGGCTAGAAACACGCTCATGCAGCTGGGTAGGTGGGGACCGTGCCATGGTGACCTGGCTCTTCTTCTCCGTAGCATGGAGCCGGGCAAGGTATTGAAGATCACAGAGGGAGTGTCTAAGCTATATAGACCTGAGCCAAGATTTCTGGGACCCTGTTAGCCAAAGCAGAGGACTGAATGGAAGAGAGAACTGGGCCTCCCGTGGGGAAGTGAACTCTCTCTGTATAGCTAGCATGCCATTTGCAGGGTTGTTCTAGCCATGTTGGTCCCAGGATATTAGAGAGACAAGGTGGGTGAGGGAATCTCTTTTATTGAACCAGCTTCTGGTGGTGAGAGACACAAGATTTCAAGCTCCACAGAGCTCTTCAGGTCTGGGAAAGGCACCAGAGTGGCACAACTAAATACCAGCGGGAACAGCTTGTTTAGCATAAGGAGTTAACACATGTTGCAAACCACCATTCGAGGTGAAGTGGGCAGTTAACACCTCTGTAGTCCGAGGCCAAAAGAGGGCTAGTGGGTTACAGATTGTTGTAAGAAGCCATAGTTAAGGCTACATTTATGTCAGGGAGGTCAAGCAACCAGGGCCGGTGCAACCCATTAGGCGACCTAGGCGGGCGGCGACCACGGCGGTATTTCGGCGGCGGGACCTTCCACCGCCTAGGGCAGCAGAAAAGCTGGCGGCGCTCCTGCAAGCAACAGGTGACAGACTCCTAAGGGGGCCCTCCTAGAATCATAGACTGTCAGGGTTGGAAGGGACCTCAGGAAGTCATCTAGTCCAACCCCCTGCTCAAAGCAGGACCAGTCCCCAGACAGATTTTTGCCCCAGATCCCTAAATGGCCCCCTCAAGGATTGAACTCGCAACCCTGGGTTTAGCAGGCCAATGCTCAAACCACTGAGCTAGGAACGCTTCAGCGAGCCATGGTGGGGGTGTCCCGTTTTCTCTTTGGGAAATATGGTCACCCTGCCGCAAGCAGAGGGAGAACCCCACAGCTCCGAGCCACCACGGTGGTGGGGGAAAACCAGGGAGCTGCAGCAGCAAAAGTCACAGATGGGTCATGGCTTCCTGGAATGTTTGTTTCTTGCCCGTGACTTTTACTAAAAATAACCATGACAAAATCTTAGCTTTAGTCAGTTGTGTGGCATGTTCAAACCGAGAGCTGGTGGAGAAACAGAATTTCCATGAGTTTGGGGAGAAAAATTAATTCCAAATTGGAACGAAACACCAAATTTCTAAGTTTCCAGCAAAACAAAAATTTCTCAAAACCCTTTTGCTTCATGTCAGTTGTAGGGGTTGGCTTCCTTCCCTTTTTGATTTTTTTTTTAAATTTATTTATTACTGTTTTTTTAAAAAAAACATTTTACAAAACCCTTGTCCCATCAAATCAATCAGATTCTATGATTGATTTGATGGGACATGGTTTTATAAAATGCTAAAACATTTTAAATGCTCTTATCCAAATGCTTGGTGTCTATTTTCCCCCCCTCTAAACAAAATTGTCAAAAAGTGACAGGATGTTTTGATCGTGAGGAAATGGCATTTCCCAGTGGGAAAATATTCCATGGGAAGATTTCTAACCAGCTGTAGTCAATAGCAGGCCAAACTAGTCAGCCAGACATGTGTCAGGTTGTTTGCTGGATGGGTGGGATTTCTGGAAAAGCCCAGGAAACATTTGCTTTTAGGGAAGTCTCTCTCTCTCTCTCATGCTCCCCGCTCCCCTTTTCCCATCTTATATTCCTATGTCAGCTCCATCCTTCTGTTAGACTCCGGAGAGCAGAGAGCCTGGAACAGGGAAACCCACCTAGACAGGGGTTTCAGACCCCACCCGAATCGTATACCCTCTCCCAGCCTTTCCTTTAGGGTAGCATTCAGCAGAGGCTTTATGCCACGTTGGGGTGACCCACTTCTGCGTAGCGAGGCAGGTATTCACTGAGCAAAGGGGGTTTCAGAGCCCACATGCTGGCCTCCCTGTTAATCGTAGACACTGTCCTGCTAGCAAGATCCCAGAGTTCAGTCACACACAGGAGCACAAACCCACAACCGGCCTCCCACCTGAAGAGGCTCACAACGAGCCACGCCACAGAGACTCACAGGAATCCCCACACACTCCTAGAAGAAAACAGACTCACAAGCACACGTGGAAACACAGACTCACAACCAGCTATGGACACAGACTCACCATCATACACGTGCAAAAAACAGACTCACAACCACCTCGACCAACCTGACAACCGCACACAAGAACTCCAGCTCCCAAACATACCTCTCTCTATTGATCTCTGTCCACATAAATGTCATTTTATAGCCCACCACAGATACACATCCATGTAATAAGGCAACTCCCCCAATTCAGGTACCCATCTGCAACAACAGGTGTGCCTTGCCTCAGTTTCCCTTTCACGCCACTCATGAAATTAGCACAACCTCTCACTGTCCGATACATCCTTGATTCACATGTACCCATTCAGTAATCCCCCCAAACCCTTGTAACAAAACCCTTCTCCAGTTTCCACACTAACCAGAGAAAGATACAGCAGGATTTTCCAGGCCCCTCTCCAGGGACAGCACCTCCAGCTCCCCACCTGAGAGTCAATAGCAGCACTGGGGTCCCAGTTCCCTTCCTCTGACCCTGGGCCCCACCCTGCAGGCCTCCTGGATGGCGGCCAAGCTCCTGACTCTTACCACAGCCCCCAAGTCAGGTCTCCTACAAGACAGCTCCCTGCAGGGCTCCGGTGCCCCTGCAGGTTCGAGTCCTACCCCTGCCCAGGACACCTCCCTCCAGGATCCACCCTCTTGCTTCTGGGCTTGGCTTCCCCTCACTGAGCTGGGGCTTCTCCCTTTGCTCCAGGGCCACTGCCCCATCCTTCCACCCAGCATTGGTCAGTTCTCACCTGTGGTTCTGCTCCAGGTCTTCTCTGAGCTCGGCTCTTTCTAGGCTCTCCTATGGCTCTTTTCCTAGCAGCTTCCTGCTCCCTGGCTCTGAATCACCCAATCTCCAGCCATGTAGGGCCCAGGTGCCCTCTCTTAAGCCTAATTAGGTGGGTCAACTAACCAGACACAGGTGCCCTGGCGTCTCCCTTCTTAAAGGGCCGGTGACAATCCATATATGAATACAGACCTCTAGCTCCCCCCTCCCCCCGGCACACACACACACACACACACACACACACACACACAGATGTAGACTCACAATTTCCCCACCACGCCAGAACTCAGATTCCGAGCCAGCCGCAAACCTACACAACCCCCCCCCCCACACACACACACACAACAGCACAGACTCACAACCCCCCTCCATCCAAACCAGGCTAGCCTCACACGCACATACCCAAGACCAGACTCACAACCACCCCTCCTCCCCCCACAGGCATCTCCCCAATCCATCTTCAGGAACCCAGACTCAACACAATCAGAGGCACGTGCAAACAAGGACACACACTCGCAACCCCCCCCACAAGAAGACGGACTCAGAAGCATCCGCACATGACAACGCAGCCTCCCCAGTGCAGACGTGCTCACACACGCTCCCTGCATTTATATACAGGTGTGTAGCTGTGGCCGGCTATCAGCCGGGTCTTGTATGTACAGGTATCTCCATTTTCCCAGCCGCTCTGCCGTCTCACTCCTTCAGGCATGCAGCCTCCGCAGGCTTTTCTCTGGCCCCCCAGCAGCGAACACATGTCCTTTCCTCTGGGCCCGGCTTTCCCTCGTTGCTTCTGAAAAAGACCCTCTCACACCCGGCAAATTGCTGCAAGACCCCCACATCTCCGAGGCAACTCGCCGGACCCCGTCAATTCCTAACGCGCTCCCAGGCCCCGGGCCGTCACTCAAGCTGTCAGCGCTGAAAGAGCATCTTTCTCTCCTCGCCTTGCTCGAGAGCGGACGTAAACCGAGCCAAAAATGCCAGGAGTGGGGAGGGAGGTTAAGAAAATAAGAGGCGTCAAAGAAGGAACAATACGACTATGCGAAAACTCAGACCTCTGGCTAGTTCCTAAGGGTGCAGGGAGAGTTTGATGGCAGAGTCCAATCGAATTAGGATCCTCC
Organism: Terrapene triunguis; assembly: GCF_002925995.2. Taxonomy (NCBI): domain Eukaryota; kingdom Metazoa; phylum Chordata; order Testudines; family Emydidae; genus Terrapene; species Terrapene triunguis. The sequence goes on from NW_020664544.1 coordinate 7,070,944, forward strand.
AACCTTTCCAATTCAAGAGCAGCGCTGGGTCCTCTGCCCGGTTCTGGAGCAGCGCTTGACCATCCTATACCAGGGCTCCCGTCCACCAATAAAATCCACTGGCTTGTTGAGATACGGCCCCATCACTCCCAGCCCTCCTTCGGGCCATTAGAAAGGGTCGTGCTCTGGTAGGGCCAGAGTTTCCGACGGAGCTCAACCCCCGTGAAAAGCAGGGCAGGGGCGGAATCACTTAACATCTGTAGGGTCATGTCTCTAGCCCCCTGTTTCATGGCCGTAAGGGTTCTCCTGCTAAAGTGAAGAGGGGTGGGAAGGCAGGAATTAGTGGTTTAAAAAGTAGTCATAAATGAGAGAGTGGAAGGAGGAGAAATACACACACACACACGCAATGCAGCGTGGGGAGGGGGAACCCACCTAGGGGAACTGACTGAACCGGAGGTTAATCGGCACAACATGGTCCAATCAATGCTCCTGGAACCGGCTCCTGACAAAGCGAATTTACTCCCCTGCAGTCCCGGTGCCGCTCCCAGTGGGTCCAAACCCACAGATCCTCGCAGAGTCTTCCTTGCTGGCCCCACAAAACCTTCGGCCACAAGATGCCACCTCCTTTCACTCCTGCTTTTGCTCTAAGGAACAGCAGCAGCGGCAGAAAATGATTCCGGCCTCCCCCCGGCTTCTCCAAGCTCTGCAAGGGAAACAAACAACATCTGCTAAGAAGGATCAGGTTCAGATCACAAGCTGGGCAGGGAGAGACTCCGGGAAAAGCCAGCGACTCCGCTCCATCCCGCACTGGGAAGCACTGCAGAGAGACGCGGAGATGCAGTGGACCTGGGGCTGGGGGAGCGTTTGGCGAACAGCCTGTGATGTCATTTTGGAGGCAGGCACCGGGCCAGCTGGGTACAATGGTCTCATTGTAAAGCCGGGGTGACTTGGGGCCTCAGCAGAGCTCAGTGGTTGGGGGGTTCTGTGCACCGGCGTCGCGAGCAGGGGTGCAAGCCTCGGCGTGTGTGGGTGTTAAGGTCTCCGTGCAAGCGCCAGTGCCTCGTGTGTTCTTGTGCACTGTGCGTGGGCACGAGTGTGCGCCCAGCCTTTCGGTGCTGCGTGCAGGGGTGAGTGGTGCAGGCTGTGGAAGGACCCGGGGCGTGTGTGTAATTCTCTGCATCTGGCCCGTGTGTGCGTGGGGATGCCCTGTGGGGCCCGGCGGGTGGGTCTGGCCCATTGGCACACTAGCTGCTTTTAATATTGGGGGGGAGGGGGTTAATACACCAAAGACACAGTAGCAATGCATGGAAAAGCCTGTTTCCAGGCAACCATCCCTTAGCAAGACAGAATGGGAGAGAGAAAAGCCCAAGAGGGTCGAGAAGGGCCATTTCGAAACAGATTTTCACGAGGCGCCGGGGCCCTTTGAAGCAGAATGAAACAGAGAGTGAAATCCACACAGCCACGAAGGTCAAAGCAGCCAGGAATCAGGCCTAGGCTCTGCACCCGTCTCCCCAGCAGCAGAACCCAGAACTCCTGCCGCTCCTCGGCTCTGGATCCGGCCGGTTCACTCCCAGGCCATCAGCTACAAAGGGACGGTGCCGCTCCCCCTCCAGGCCCCAGCTCCCAGCCTGCCCCCTCGGGAGCCAGTTGGGTGGAGGCTGATTTTCCAAAGAGGTCAGTGCATGCCAGCCTGGCCCCACACGTCCCCGAGAGGGCAGTCGCTGAAGCGGGGTTGGTCTAGGCCCCGCTCCGCTGGAGCCGGTTCTGTTAGACTCATTCTGTGTCTCCCTGTCTGATCCGTCCGCCTGCACCTCCGGGCCCAGCGTGGTGGGTGAGCTGAGGTGCCCGGTCTATGGCTGGGGGATGAGGGCAACCGGACCACGGCCGGTTCCCCAGGCAGGGACGCAGTCAGCACTTGCTGGCCTGTTGTTTTGAGGCTTCCACCCCTCTGTCCCCTGGCTGAGGTGGGCCCGGGCCCCAGAGAAGGGGGCACAAGCTTTCAGTCTGGTCCATGGAAGGGAGGCGGGGTGCCGGGACTGGCTTTGATTGACGTTGGCTCGTCCATAAGCATCCGCCCCGGCGTGCCTCCGGCTTGCGGTTGCTGGTATCTGAGAGGAACCCGTGGGACCAGGCTGGGTTCCCCCACCAGTAGCTCTGGGAAACTGGGCCCTGGAGAGATACAAGCCACTGCTCAGCGTTACTCACCTCAGCAGGTGCCAACGTCCCCGTGCCGGCGGCTAGCACCCACCCTGGCCTCACAGGGCGCAGGAGCTCCGTCACGTGGCCAAGCGGGCGTTGACCCCGACAAAGGGAGGCAAACGCTCGGGGGCCCGAGTCTGTGCAGCACCCCCGGGCGTCTCAGCTTGGGGGTTCGGGCAGGGCGACGGCAACGTTGTACCGCCTCTGCGTCCTTTGGATTCCCGGGCCCAGCTGCCCCACAAGCTCAGACCCACGCTGTTCCCCCGTTTCCCCATCCCCCTCTGCCCCTTCCTGCAGAGGAAGCCGGTCTCGCTGTGGATGGAGAGGACCCGTGTCCTTCCTTCCAAGCGTTAGGGAAAGAAAACAAAACGTAAAGGGACTTGCTTTCCCCCGCTCCTGGCAAGGGGAGTGAAAAGGAGTGCCGGGAGCAGCTGGAGTATGCCAGAGACAGGGGTGAGAAGGGAAGAGAGAGCCGGCCGTACAGAGCTGGCAGAGGGGGTGGAGAGAGAAGACGGAGGAGAGAAAGAAGGAGACAGGCATTGAGGGGGAGAAAGAGATCCAAGCACAGGCACTCTGGTGGGGCAAAGTGCAACGGAGGTGGGGGACGGAGGGTGGGGAGAGAAGGAATGCGTTGGGGAAGAGAGAGAAAGAGAGAACGTGGCAGAGAGAGCGAGAGAGGTGTGAGAGCAGGGATGAGACGGGGAAAGAAAGGGACAGAAAGCAGCGGAGAAAGAGAGGGAGTGTAAGGGATGAAAAAGAGGAGAAGGAAAGCAGGAGGAGGTGTGACAAAGCGGGAGGATTGGAAGTCCCACCTCTGCGACTGCGGGGCTCCGGGCACCTGCCTCTGAAACAGCCGGTACTAGCCACCGGCCTCTGGACTACCTGATCCAATTTGGCAATCCGTGTGTTCCTAAGTGGCAGAGCAAGAGGCTGGCTCGGAGGTGAGAGAGGAAAGGACAGAAAGAGAGGAAAGTGGAGCGGAGACAGACAGAGCTGGGGCCAGGGCTCATCTTCCTTGTTCTCCTTGGCCCTGCCTATGGGGCGCTGCCCATCAGCCCCCCCGCCGCCCCCCAGGACCTGTCTGCCGATGTGCCATACGCGAGAGAAGAGTCCAGAGCACCACAGGTTTGTTTGGATCATTTCACATGCTTTATTTCAGCAGTCAAAATAATTAAAAACATCTCAAATTATTATACATATACAAAATAGGTACAGAATCCTTGGTTGCTCTCCCTCCCTAGAACATCTGCTTCTTGCTAGGAATGGGGCTTTGCTTCGGGGTGGCTTTGAAACCCATGGAGAGAAGCACAGAAGAGGAGGATGGGAAGAGGAAAGGGAAAGAGAGAGAGAAAGCAGCAGCAGCGGAGGATGGCGGGAGAGCGAGAGGGGACAGGAGTGTGCATGGAAGAGAAGAGGCAGCAGGATAAAGGAGGGGGACAGAGGGATGGGAAAAGAGAATGAACGGAAGAGGGAAAGCAGAAATGGAATCCACCTGCTTAACTGGAAAGATAGAATTGCACACACCTTCGTTCCCTTCCAAGGCTACTTGGATCTAGTTTGCGTTAGTTCCCGTCCTTGTTTTTAGGGTTTTTTTTTTTTGTTTTGTTTGTTTTTAAATAGCACCTTCAGAAAATTCACAAGTTGACCCTGGGCAGCAAAAGAACTGAGTTTCTTTCCTGAAAACAACAGTCCTATCTCTATAGCACCAATCGGTCCCTATCGCAGCCTCTCCGTGTGTTGGATTGTGCAGTTTTAAACCACCAAAAAACCGAAAAAGGGACCTAGAACTGAAAAACATTAACACAGCGAACGAAAAAAAAGAAAGAAAAGAAAAGACAAAGTTAGCACCTTTGATCGAAACCTGAAAGCCAAGCCCCCTTCTCCACAACCTGGTGTCAGTTAAAAAAAAACCCAAAGCAACTTAAAACTACTCGGAAAACACAGTTGAGAGGTAACCTTCCATACAACAATAATATACATTTTGAACATTACATTTTCTCTGCTTTGGGTATTATTATTATTAATCATTTTTCCCTTCATTGTTCACCGACAAAACATATGATTTTTTTTCTAAGCGGATTTTATCTCCCAGCCGTCCTGCTAAAAGCGCTTTCTGTTTCAAAGTCAACACACCAAATGACAGGTCTTGGCTGTTTTCCACACTACTGGATTTTGCTTAGGAAAACAATTACGACACCTGGATTTGAAGTTTTTCTCATATTTATTTCTTTTGCCAACTGAACAAATGAAAGGAAAAAAAAAATGGTACATTACACACGATTTTAAGTGCCTTCCTTTCAGTGGTATAAAAAATATATATATAGTAAAGACACCAGCAGGGAGAGGTCGGCTGTAGGTTAATTTTGGTATTTTTTTCCAACTCCAGGTTATAAAAAGAGATTTTTGCATTGGTGGGAGAGGAGTAGGAGCAGGGGAGCAAGTTCTAAACCATTTGGACTAGCTTAGCATCGCCCTTGTTGCTGCAGAATTTTCAAAGCAGGTTGTTGTGATTTGGGTGTTTTGGTAGGGTCGATTTTGGATGGTATTTTTGTTTGGATTGTGCAAGTAGTGGTCCCAAGATATTACTTAAAAAAAAATAACCAAACCAACCCCAATCTGTCTTCAGGGATTCAACAAAAAATAAAAAATAGAACCATGTCAAGCAAGTGGACCCACTTCCTTAATTTTTTTGAAAAGTCATTTATTTTTATTTTTTTGGTTTAATGCTTTTTTTTTTTAATGGAAACAAAATAGTTTTAGAGATGATGGATAGAAAAAAACACGAATTCAAGTCCATGTGAAATTGTCTCCTTTTTGGCTGTTTTTGATTTTCTTTCCGGGGGGGTTTTAGCTCCAGTTTACAAGAAGCAGACGGGTCCGATGTCAATTCCGAATTCCTGATCTGGCGCGCCAACGTCCATGGGGGCCACGTCAATGACGGGCAGGCGAGAGGTTTTCGTTGTCTTGTATTCGATGACTGTCTTGCCCCAGGTGCCGGTGTGACTCTGTGGGGAAGGGACCGGGAAAAGGAGAATATTAGAGTTGTTGATAGAGCCGCTCCTCGAGGCAGCAAAGCTGGCTGCAAGGAAACTCTGCCTGAGGATCGGAGACAGCATTGCACAATGGGTGGTCTAGTGATTAGGGTTGGGGGGCCTGGGAATCAGGACTCCTGGGTTCTGTTGCTGGCTCTGACACTGACTCACAGTGGGATCTAGGGCAAGTCAACTTCCTGAGCCACCATATACGAGCCTGTACCAGGCCAGGGGACTTACGCAGGTTGCAGAGAACTCTGCCAGTCATGTCCAGGGCTGGAGAGACTGATTCACAGCTCTGCTCTGCCTCTCCACCCTCACCCTCTCCTCCCTCTCATCGCCAGGGCCTGGGGAGGCGTGGGTGCACCAGCTCCCGGTACCACCCATGCTGGCAGAGCCAAAGGCAGTGGGACACTCACTGTGCATCCATCCTCGGTGACTCCATAGGTGAAGCGGCTGTTGCCCTCTGCTCTGATCTCGATCTCGTTGGAGCCCTGGAGGAGCAGAGCCTTCTTCAGGTTACCAGTCTCCTGGTCCATGTAGGCCACGCTGTTCTTGCAGTGGTAGGTGATGTTCTGGGAGGCCTCAGTGGACATCAGGCGCAGGAAGGTCAGTTGGATGGCAACGTCAGCTGGGTTGGATCCCTCGCCACCATATTCGAACTGCAGAGGAGAGAGAGAGAGAGAGGCCCCCGGCAGGAAAGCAATGTTAGTCCTCAGGTCCTTTCCCCCATTCCGAGTCTCCAGATCCAGCCCCTTCGCTTCCCACCCGTCCCGCCTCGCCAGTCCCCTGAGCTCACCTGGAAGCCGTCGCTCATTGTCTCGCCGAACCAGACGTGCTTCTTCTCCTTGGGGTTCTTGCTGACGTACCAGTTCTTCTGGGCAATGTTAGCCTGGGTTGGGTAGACGCAAGTCTCACCAGTCTCCATGTTACAGTAGACCTTGATGGCATCCAGGTTGCAGCCTTGGTTGGGATCAATCCAGTACTCGCCTGGTGGGGAGAGGAGGACGAGTGAATGGGCGAAGAAAGAAAGAAAGAAAGAAAGAAAGAAAGAAAGAAAGAAAGAAAGAAAGAAAGAAAGAGATGGAGGAAGAAAAGAAGGAAGGAAGGAATTCAGTAGTAATGGAGGAGGAGTGTGAGTTAGTGAGGGTAGCTAAAGGCAGGGCAGGACAAGGGGCGCAAGACAGGCCGCTAAGAGAGAAGGAGCTCAGTGAGGATGTGCCCAGGATGAGGCCGGGAAGCTCACCGCTCTTCCAGTCGTTGTGGCACATCTTCAGGTCGCGGCAGGTGCGGGCTGGGTTCTTCCTGGTGCCCTCGGGGCTGCGGATGTTCTCGATCTGCAGGCTCAGGCTCTTGAGGGTGGTGTCCACCTCCAGGTCGCGGTCACGCATCACGTTGGCGTCGTCAGCCCGGTAGTAGCGGCTGTCGGTGTGGGCCTTCTCCTGAGGAGGCTGGGGCAGGAAGCTGAAGTCGAAACCGCCGCTGGGTGGGCCTGGGGGACCTGGGGGTCCGGGAGGTCCGGGGGGACCCTGTTGGAGGAGGAGAGCAGAACGAGTTGAAGGCAGGAAGCCCTTTCACCCAGCGGACAGCAGATCCCAACCACCCGAGTCCCAGAGGGGGATACGTACAGCGGGACCGACATCACCGGTGCGACCACGTGGACCTGGTGGGCCAATGGGGCCAGGGAGACCATTCAGACCATCTTTGCCAGGGGAACCAGAAGAGCCAGGGGGACCCTGTGAGGAAAAGGCAAACGCAAAATGAGATCAGTGGGCTTTGGAGAGAGGAAAGTGGGGTGAAGGTGTGTCCATCTTGAAAGACAGACCGAGTGAGAACATGCCAACTCCCACCCTTTCGATCAAGGCCCAGCCCATCACCCATCCTTCCACCCCTCTTGTCTGTTCCATCCACCCAGCTCTCTCATCTAGCTTACCTCCCGCTACTCTGATCTGTCTCACGAATTAATAGAGCACCAGTGACCACAGTCCCAAGGACCAAGCTCTACTGGAGATGCACTCAGATCCTCTGGAATCACTCTGGATTTGCCCAGGTCCAGCTGAGAACAGAACCAGGCCCTGTCCTCACCATCGGTCTGGGAAGCCCTCGCCACACAGTGAGTGCTGAGAGAACCTTACAATGACATCTCCTTATGGGCGCTGATACCTACAGGAGGACTTCAATTTTAGGAGTTTCCCTATCCCCTGGATCATTTTTGTTCCCTTCCCATCACCGCCTCTGTCTGGGAAAGGATTTTCTAAGCCTGACCCACGCTGCGCAGGGCCTCTCTTATTAAGGCACCTCCCCACTGAGGTGGAAGAGTAACGGGTCAGTAGAAAGCAGCAGGCATCTAGCCTGGGTTTCGTGTCTCCTTGATAGCAGTAGGCCCTTGTTGTACATGACCAATGCTTACAAGAATCTGTGCTGCACACTCAGAGGCTACGCTGATGGTTTTTAAGCTACTGGCTACACTATGGTCCACATTCTGCCTCTGGCCGATATCCGTGCCACCCCAGATTGGGGATCAGGCAGGATCTGACCTTTAAAAGGTGATGCCACCTGTTGTGTTGGACCCTGGCTTGAAAACGGTGCTGATTATTTCATTCACGAGCCCTCTGCCCCCAGCCCGGAATCTCCCAAGGCTTCAGGCGTCTGCACCGGATGGGCTCACGAAGGCGGCTGTTGGCTTCACTGGGGCGGTACTTACCCTTGGACCAGCGGGACCGGAAGCTCCAGAAGGACCTTGTTCACCAGGAGAACCCTGCCCCAAACAAGAAAGCAAACGTCAGTTCTGCAACGACGCTGGAGGCCCGTGTGGCCAGTGCAGAGGTGCTAATAAAACCGACGCGTCTATGAGAAGCTCCCACTGGGCTCCGACTCCAGCGGCTGAAGCTCATGAGAGAGGGCCAACAATAGGGCAGCTTTGGAGGTTCTAGGGGGCAGCTGTTGCCCTGTGTCCTAAGATCAAGGGGCTGAGGCCACAGCAGCAGGCTGGACGCCTGCCCCTCCCAGCTGCTGCATGTGCGAGGGCAGTTGTGAGCTGAAGGGCTAAGGGCAGCCTGAAACTGGGGCAGGCCAAGGCTTGCCCATCTCCTCATCAGGTGATGGCCTTCACTGGGATTCTCCCATGATTCTCTGGGGCAGTGAGGAAGAGGGTCTATACTCTTCTCTCTGGAGACCTGCTATGGACTTGTCTCTCGGAGCCGGCTATATCGGGGGAGCGGAAGGCAGCCATACTTACGGGAGGACCAGGTGGACCCTGGAGACCAGAGAATCCTCTGTGACCCTTCAAGCCTCTGTCACCGTGTTCACCAGTTTCACCTTTGTCACCGCGGGGACCTTGAGGGCCCTGGAAGAGGAAGCAGAGTCACCTCGCTGAGTGGCTGGGAAGGATACCTCCCTGCCCGTCGCTCAGCAATGTTATTGCCAAGCCAGTTGCTTTTTCATAGCAATAAAAAGCGGAATCGGAACCCATAACTTACAGCAGCACCACGAGCACCAGCAGGGCCAGCGGGGCCAGCGGGACCAGCAGGGCCCTAGGAAAGGAACGAGAGAAAGGCAGAGGTTAGAGCATCCACTGGGATCATGAACGTACCCTTGCGTTCATTTCTCTGCACCGTAGTGGGGAGTGCGTCCTATTGGTTAGAGCAGGGCAGACTGGGAGTCAGGACTCCTGGGTCCAAGGCCTGACTCTGAAAAGGAGTATTATCTAGTGGTTAGAGCAGGCAGCGGCTCCGCTTGATCCTGTCTTGATCACTGGGCTGAGTATTTCATATCTCCCCAGTGCTGTTCCTGGGGTCTATTCCCAGCTCTGGGAATGAGCATTGTCCCCTGGTG
>NW_020664544.1:7079997-7103010 GCF_002925995.2 Terrapene triunguis
ATGAGCATTGTCCCCTGGTGAGGGCAGAGGATTGGGAGCAGGACTCCCGGGGTCTATTCCCGGCTCAGGGCAGGGAATGGGTTTTCAATTTAGGGGAATGTCAGGAAGTGTCACTTACAGTCTCACCACGATCTCCATTCTTGCCAGCGGGACCGACAGGGCCAGGAGCACCAGGGGCACCGGGAGCACCAGGAGGACCAGATGGGCCAGTCTCACCACGGTCACCCTATTTCCGGAGAGGACGAGGAAGCAAAGCACCGAGTTAACGTTCGCCTGAAGTTCAACCCTCCACCCCCAATGAAAGCATCTTGCCATGACTCTTCGGGGCCCAACTCACCTTGGGACCAGCAGCGCCATCGCGACCAGGAGCACCTTCAGAACCGGGAGAGCCCTGAGGACAAGCGGAGAGACCCAGTGTTAGGCATGAGCAAGACAGAGGGGCCTTGGGTAAGCGACAACTGATGAGTGACGAATTAACCAGGAGGCTGGCTGCGCTGAGGCCTGGGACAGGCAAGGGATGGGTGAGGTCTAGAGATCAAAAGAGAAAGGGGGCGGGGAAAGGGACCCATGGGGCTTCCATTTCTCTCTGGAACTGGCCCCTTCCCTGGTCCCTCCCATACTCAGCTCCTTTGGAAACCATCCCATCCCGGGATCCCAGCTGTTCTCCCATCTCTCAGGCACTGCGCTCCGGGCATTGTCCCATTGCTCACTGGCACCAGCCCCCGCAGGAGGCCGGGGGCAAGGTCTGTCCTACCCTTCAATGGAGCAGACCAGTGTTGGCCCAGGGGCATGGAAAGGGTTAATCTCTCCTTGTCTTTGGTGCTGCTCCTGGTGATGGTGGTGGGTTCTGGAGCGCCCGATGTCGACAGGTTGCCTCTGGTGACTATCAGCCGGGCTGCGGGATTCCCCCCAGGGGCAGCCAGGAGACTGATCCACCCGGGCTTTTAGCGCTTCTTGGCCTTGCCGGTGCTTGGGCAAAGGAGAGTCCTAACAAGTCAAGCATGGTGGTAGCTCACCTCACGTCCAGCTTCACCAGGGGGTCCGGCCAAGCCAGGAGGTCCTGCTGGGCCAGGAGGACCACGTTCGCCGGAGGAGCCAGATGGACCTTGTTTGCCAGGTTCGCCCTGGGGAGGAGCGAGAGAGGGACCAGCCCGGGTTAGAGAAGAGGGGGCGGTGCAGCTGAGACCGAAGAACCCGCTTGTGATGGGAGCGGGGTTGAATCCCCTCCCACTGCCACCAAATGACGACACACCCCTGTCCCACGCCCTAGGGCCTCAGAGTTTGGGGCTGAAGTTCTGGCTCCAGGCTCAGATAGAGTTGGGGACCAAGCAAGAAGGTCAGATCCAGGGGTGGTGAACTTCTGAGCACCCCTCAGCCTGGGAGGTTTGGCTCCACCATCTTCTTCTATAATAATAATAAGATCACAGGTCCCTCCCCGCTATTCCTCTTCTCTTATCTCCTGGCCAGAGCAGCTGCCCCGGACAAGGGGGAAGAGTCAAGGACTCTGTTCCTTGCATGGAGAGCTCCCAATCACGCCAGCAGCGAAGCGTGCCCAGCTCCTGTCTCTCCCACCCATTCTCTGCCCTACGAATGCCAGGAGAAGCTCTGAGCCTTGGCGGCTGGGCCGTGAGATCCAATCCTGCTTGGATCCTTTTGGGGCAGGGGCAATGGGTTGAAGCCACAAGCCTCCTTTGAGGTCCGGCTTGAGGGCGTAAGGGTTCGACCTCATACTCACAGATGGGCCAGGGAGACCAGGGAAACCTCTCTCGCCTCTCTGTCCGGGAAGGCCGACGACACCACGCTGTCCAGCAATACCCTGTGGGCCTGGAGTACCAGGTGCACCCTGGAGGGGAGAGAGAGATTCTGGTTACAAACCCACCCATCTTGCTCCAGGGCACACGCTCCAATGACACCTGCCAAGGGGCCTGAGGTAGGACTGAACGGGTACTTACTGGGGAACCATCGGCACCAGGGGAGCCCTTCTCACCAGAAGGTCCGGGGGGGCCAGCGGGGCCAGGTTCGCCAGTGCGGCCAGCGGGGCCAGTCTCACCACGGGGTCCCTTGCCACCTTCCTTTCCGCTGGGGCCTGGTGGGCCAGGGAGACCGATGTTTCCCTGGGAGAGAGCAGAGAGGTGAGGTCAGGCAGCGAAGCCCAAGACTTTGAGAGGCAACCCCTCTCCAAGGGGCGTTGATTTATGACGCTCAGGCCCCTCAAGCGGAGGGGAGAGAAGGCCTGGCTCCATGCTCCAGCGCCACCATGGGGCAGACAGAGCCACTGCTGGCTGCAAGCAGTACCAGGCTACCCGGACCATCAGCCCTCATTACACCGTGGAAGCTCTGTGGCAGGGCCTTGGCATTCCTACTGCCAGCTCCACTGCTCCTCACACCCCTCTCAGGTCCCGCCTCCTCCCCATTTGGCTTCCAGGCTGCCCGCTCTTGATGACAACCATCACCCATCCTCCCCAGCGGCTGGAGGCTGGCAGTCCCATGGCAGATCCCCGCCACCAGCCTCCCCATCCCCACCCCTGCCAGCAGGGCTCGGTGCCCAATGCTGTCGGCCCTCCCCCAACGCCACCAGCCAGGGGATCAAAAAGGAGATACTCACAGAGGGGCCAGGGGGACCAACTCTTCCAGCAGCACCAGGGAAACCAGTAGCACCCTGCACAAGGTGGGGAGAGAAAGCGTTAAGTCCCATGGCTCCGTTAGCCACGGATCTGTACTACAAGCACTGCTCAAAACGCTGCCGTGCCCATGGGCTGAGAGAGGCCTGCCGCTAAGGGTGAGAGTGAGAAGGTGGAAGGTCAAGGCAGCCCTAAGACGCTGCCTGATCTGTCAGGTATGTCTTGCCCCTCAGGGTGGCATCCAGCCAGCTCCGGACAAAGAGCCGTTCTCTGAAGCTCGGGTGGAATCTGAAGGCTCCAGACATATAGCATTCGTGGCTAAAGGGTTGCTATTTCAGGGAGCAGTTTCCCTCCATGCAGAGGTCCATGAATGCACAGGACACTCGGGCAGGTGGATGGCAGGGACACGCTCTCTGAGCTGCACAAAGACAGCCATGTTAAAATCATCTGATCCATGGGGGAGGGGCATTCGTTCTATTGCACCTAGGGTCTGATTTTAATGCTCTAGTCTAGACAGAGGGAAGTGAAATATTTCTCGACCCAGGGAAGAAGCTGCTCCAACTCCCAGAGGGACAGGAGGAGGGTGTTTTGGGGTGGGGGGGGCATTTTGCGACAAACTCAGAAAGCAACCCCCTTTCGGCTCCCAACCTGCCTCTTTCCCGGTGATGGGGGCAAAAAGCAGGCCCAGGGCAAAGGGCGTGCTGGAAAGGTGGATTCTCACATGCTCCGGGCGGGAGGCGGGAGGGGATCAACCTTCTGCCCAATTTTGGTGGGAGAAGCCGAATCAGAAGGGGAGTGAAAACTACCCCATGCAAAACAGAGAGAGCTTCCATGGAGGAATCCCCAGCTGTTTGTTAGTCCAAGCTAGTCTGTAACCGGCCAGGAACTCAGGCATTTCCACTGTGGCTAAGAGAGGGACATTTTGCAATGTGGCTCCCATCCCTGGCAGCCCAGAGGGTGGAGGAAATACTCACAGGGGGTCCAGCGCTACCACGAGCACCTTTGGGTCCGGGAGCACCAACAGCACCCTGCGGGAGAGGAAAGAGCAGGACATCAGAGGCGGGAACGGAACCCTGGCCGAACGGGGAGGGATCGGGGCAGTGGAGAGTCACTTACAGCGGGGCCAGGAGCACCAGTGGGTCCAGCAGGGCCGGGGGCACCAGCATCGCCCTTAGCACCAGCATCACCAGTTTCACCTTTAGCACCAGGCTGGCCGTCAGCACCCTGTGGAGGAGAGCAGAGCGGAGGGTGAGGGGCAGCGTCCGTGCGGGGAGCTCGCGGAGATGGGAGTGGAGGGTGATGGGGGAACGGTCCTTCACAGAACCAACACGGGCTGAGGAGACTAGGCTGTCTTGATGGGGAAAGCCCGTCGAGCTCACATGGGAGCCAGAGGATCACAGGACGTAGGACTGGTCCTGTTCCCCATCGGAGGCCTGGTGTAGGACAACCCGGTGAGTCCATGGGTCAGGGATGAGTCCCATCTCCGTACACAGGGACAGCGCTCCCAGTATTGCAATGGTAGGATTGCTTCGGCCCCATAGCCCTGGGCTGCATGGGATTACCCCCGTAGCCCACCCCACTGAATACCATCCTCCCAAGGGAGGTCTGGGTGAGAGGAGGAGTCACTGGGGCCAGTGAGGACCACTCTTAACCATCATACTTACAGGGGGGCCAGCGAATCCAGCGGGACCAGGTGGGCCGGGCTCACCACGATCTCCCTGGAAGAGAAGGAACCGAGAGAGACAGGGTCAGCGAGGAGTGGGAGGGGTTGATCTTTGCCTCTGAAGCCAATCAGAGAGGAACGGTACTTACAGGAGCACCACGACCACCAGTGGGACCAGCAGGGCCGGAGGGACCAGCTTCACCCTGCACAAGGAGAGAAGAGGGACGAGGTCAAGGCTCGGGCCTGGCAGACCAGGGCTCTTTGGAGGTGCCTCTGGGGCGAGGCTGGCTAGCTCTGGGGTCGCTCGTGAGACGTGGGGAGAGCAAGAAGTTGCCTCCTCTCTGGAAATGGGGGGTAGGGATGCAGGACCCTCCTGGGCACAGCCCTGATTGGGCAGGCCGGGGCCGTAGGAAGCATTCCCGGGGGAAGCTGATGAAGCTCCTTGCTGTCACTGGGAGGATCCAGAGGCCCCTCTGCATCGAATGATCAGCTGGGGCCTTCCTCTCTGTCTCCCAGGAAACAGAAGCTGGGTCGGGAGCTGCTGCGCACAAACGGGACCGGCCTTTGCACGAATGCCAGGGGCCCGCGGCACCAGCTCCGGTGCCCGAGAGGCTAGGAGAGTCACTGCCCTGCTCCTTCCAAGGGGACAGGGAAAGGGGGCGGGGTGATCCTTACCTTGTCACCAGGAGCACCAGCTGGGCCGGGGGGACCAATGGGGCCAGTCAGACCTCTTGGGCCATCTTTGCCGGGAGATCCATCAGCACCCTTGGGACCTGCATCACCCTGGGGAGAGAGGGCAAAGCAAGGTTACCTTCTGGCTATGGAGCACGGAATGGGTGGGGGCTTGTGGCAGCTCTGGGGTGTGTGTGTGTGTGTGTGTGTGTTTATCTGCCCTGCACTGGAAGCCATTCACGCCAAGCGTCCAGACCATTAGCCAGTCAGCTTGTCCAATGGAAAAAGACAGCGCAGTGCTGGCCATGTCAGCTCTCCAAGCCATTCAAGCTGGTGGAGAAGACCTCTTCCAAGGGCATAACTAGGCCGCGTGGAGCAGAGACCCCAGCAGCGCACTGGGCAAGAACCAGGGCACTTCGCTGTGCTCCTGGAGAGACACACAGGGCAAGGCCCGGAAGTTCCTTGGTTTGGGCGGGGGGTTTGCTTTGGCCTAAAGTGACTGTCGGACGAGGGCCTCTAGGCCTTGAAGTGGCTCAGGCACCTGGCCTAGCTTCTCCAAGAGCAGAGAGGAGGTGGGGGACGGAGCTGGAGCTGGAGCAGAGAGATGAAAGAGGAGCGGAGGGGGGCGAGATGGAAGGGAACAGGGGACAGAGAAAGGCAAGGAAGGAGGGGACACAGAAAGAGCTGGGGAAGAAGAGGGACACAAGGAAGTGGAGAAGAGAGAAGGCCAGGAAGAGTGGAGGGGGGGGAAGAGGCGTAACAAGCTGAGCATGAGTAGGGAGATCTGAGGCATGGTCTCCATGGTGAAGACTGAGGGTCACTTTGCTGGTGGGCCTTCGGGGGGCTCATACGTACTCTGTCACCCCTGGCACCAGGCAGACCAGCAGCACCACGTTCGCCGGGCATTCCCTGCAGACCGGGAGGACCTTGGTTTCCGGGACTGCCAGGAGCGCCAGCATCACCCTAAAGCCCCACACGGCAGAGCGGGGGGAAAAAAGAGAGTCAGGGTTAGAAACGGAGCCACTTCCTCATCGCAGCAAAAGCCGCCCGCCTTCCAGAGACCCGCGACCCGTCCCCCATTCTCCGGTGCCAGGGCAGGCTGCCTCTGGAGCCAAGCAAGACTAGGCCGTGAGTGCTGCCCAGGGGCCTTCTGTGCCTTGGGCAGAGAGAGGAGAATCCTGCAGCAGTTGCAGGACTGGGGCTAACCCGATGGGGGAAGATGGAGTCCCCCCTTCCTGCTTTGCACCTGGTTCGAGGCAGCTGCTGGCTGGCTGGACACCAAGCCTCAGCCCCCTCCAAAGCAGGAGGAGTGTATCCCATGGCCAATCCTATTCCAAAGCCTGCTTCCCCTGGACATGTCAGAGGCACTGATTTCCCCCTGGTTTCCCCTCCCATTTCTAGCTGAGCCTCCCTTCGCCCATCACGGAGGAGGAGGAGGAGGAGGGAAATAGGTACATACCTTAGCACCATCGTTACCAGGAGCACCGTTACCACCACGTGGGCCCTGTGGACCGGGCGCACCTTGGACACCACGCTCTCCAGGGAAACCTCTCTCACCCTAGAGGAGGGAGGAGAGAGAACCGAAACTGGTTACTGCGCCATCCCGAGGGGCAGCCAGCGAGAGAGACAGAAGGGTGAGAGATTGCTTATAGCAGAGAAAATGGGTCGCAACTTACTCTTGCACCAGCTGGACCGGGGGCACCGAGGTCTCCGGGGGCACCCTGCCACGGGAGAGAAAGAGAAAGCAGAATTAGAGCTGAGGGCTTGGAAAGGAGCATGCTACCTGCTGGAGAAGCCCAGATGTTGCCCCTGAACTGGCTGGGGTGGAGCAGTGAGTGGCCGGGAAGGGGGACATCTGCGCCAACCCCTCCATAACTAATCACCGAGCTCCATCCTCATGAGGGCCAGACTCTGCCTCTGCCTCTGTCTTTCCACCACTGGAATTTTGCATGAATCGTACCAGTTAGAGACGGGAGTGCTCTATGGTCCCAGAGCACCGAATCTCCTCCCAAGCAAAGCCAGGGCATGGTCTCACCCAACAGAGGATGTGTCAGTTGTTACATTGAAACTACATTTGCTCTTAGCCGAAAGGCTGGTCTTGGGCCCCCCGGCTGGATATCTGGACTGAATACAGAGATAATCCCAAGTGGCCAAACTGAGATCTGGATCCAGAGTTCAATGCCACCCCCCTCCAGCCCCAGTTTATAGGTGTTCAGATCCAGGGCTTGGGCCCATGTCCACCCAAAAGGCTTTCAGAGAAGAGGTTGGAGGCCTGGAATGAATGAGTTTCATGGTTGCTGTGGCCTCTGAGATGAGTTCTGGGGCCGGGGGGTGAGAAGGTCTGACAGCGGCCAAGGCCCTGTCTGGAGGCAGCTCTCCTCATTCACTGGCTAAAGGGGAATCTGACAAGTTTCATCACTCTGGACGTACGTCCAGTCTTGGAGGAACGTCTCCAGCTGGGGGTGGGAATGGGGCAGGAGCCCTAAGGAAGTGAGAACGGCCATGAAAGGCACTGATGAGGGGCGGGCCAGCGAGGCACTGGGCGTCAGGGGGCAGGATCTGTCATCTCTCTTTGGCTTCTGATGCTAAGCAGAGCTCTTCTCCTTCTTTCTGTAAACCCCACCCACCGCCATGGTTTCTTGGCACTTACCTGCTCACCAGGCTTGCCAGATTCACCAGCTGGACCAGCGGGACCGGGCAGACCCTGGGAGGGGAAGAAAAAAACCCAAGAGTTGAGATTTCCTGGGGGAAGCGGGGGGTGTGAAAAAAATGGAACAAAATATGATTGATCAGGAGGGACTTCCCCCCTGTGATGGGGCCTTTAATGGAACACTCCGCACCTGGAATCCAGGAGCACCTGAAGGTCCTTGTTCACCTCTCTCTCCAGAGGGACCCTGAAAGAGGAGGGGAGAAAGTCAGGAGGGATCCAGTGGGGTTCGGAGCAGCACGCTCCGCGACAAACCAGCACACAGGGCAGGGGCGAGAAAGGATTCATACTCACAGCTGCGCCAGGAGGTCCCTGGGCACCAGTTTCACCATCTTTGCCAGGAGCACCCTGTGGGGAGAGGAGGAAGAGCTTAAAAATTGCTCAGCGCAGACGCTGAATGAGTGTCCGATGGGAGCAGGGCGTGAGCGTCAGGGAAGGTGTGGCGAGCCTACAAGGTTCAGAAGCAGAAAATCTCAGGGGGCTTCAAAAGTTGGCATCATGGGTTCCGTAGTTAACCTGTGGAACTCATTGCCACAAGGTATTAGTAACGAGGAGAAAAGGGCATAAGGGATATAAACCCTCCCCCAGAAGTCCAGGGAATAAGCAATTCTGTGGCTTAGGAAGAACCAGCCACCATAGGCATGTCATCCCAATGCAGAAGTTTTTATATCTTCCACTGAGTCCTGTGGTGGTAGGCCAGAGCCCAGATATTGGCTAGATGGACCCCGGTCTGCTCTGCTGTGGAAAGCCCTATACTGTCATGGTAAATTCTCTCTTTCTCATCTTGAAGAAAAGAGGCCTCAGGCTGGCAAACTCTCGGCTGGACCCAGCCCTGGCTGCGAGAGACAGATTGTTAGAGGCCATCAGTACCAAGAAAAATACGTACAACAGCACCAACGGCTCCGGGAACGCCTCTTTCACCGGGTTTGCCGGGTTCGCCCTGAGAAAGGGAACAAAATGGCTTCAGTGAAGGAACGCGGTACGCCCCGGGAACAAGCAGCGAGGGGATGTTGGGAACGATTGGCTCTTGTATGGCCCTAGGATGCAGCCACAGGAGGGCCCGAAAGGCACCATGACAGGAAGCAGGCGGGGCTGGCCCTGTGGTAGTTCTATTGACGCTCTAGGTTGCTTCCCATGACCGCCACAGCTGTGTCTTTTCTCAGGGCCTGGTCATCTCCCTGCCCCACGGTGGGATGTCTTCTGGGCCACCTGTCTCTGCCTGCAGCTAACCCCTGAGGGAGAGGTTCCCAGAGTGCCTCCCCTCACATAATGCCCCTCTTTACAAAATGGTACCCAAAGTGGCCACTTATCCATTGTGCTTTGAATCCAACCACTCCCGGGCGGCGGCCAGGGTGACAGGAAGTCCTGGAGGCGGCCATTTTGTCACGTCCCTATCACTGGGCTGGGCGACTCACCCCGAGGCGACAGTATAGGAAGGGAGCAAGTTGATACTCACAGCAGCACCTTTAGGTCCAGGGAAACCCATCACACCAGCCTGACCTCTGGCACCGGGTGGGCCTGCGGGTCCGGGGCGACCATCTTGACCAGCGGGACCCTAGTGTGGACGAAGCAAAGGCACAGTTCAGAGGAGGCCATTGTGAGCAAAGGGAGAGGAGGAGGAGGAAGGGCCTTGATAAACCATGACTTACAGTGGGGCCGGTCTTGCCATCGGGACCTGGGCTACCTGGGCTTCCAGTCAGACCCTGAAAAGGAAGAAGAGCTGGGTTAAGCCATAGGGCGTCCGGCCTCTTTTGCTGTGCGCGAGGGGTCAGAACAGGGTAGGATGTGGTGGGCGAGGGCGGGCAGGGCAGCTGATCGGTCGCTGCAGGGGGTGGATGTGGGGTGGCCTAAAACGCCCTCCCTCCAGAACGGAGGGAGAGAGCAGTTGCTCGAAGCCGGCTGCACCACAGAGCACTGGCGCCAGGAGAGGCCAGGGGAAGGAGGTGGGCAGAGAGTTCACCTTGAGATGGCGCTTGGCAGAAATAGCAGCAAAGTTCGGTGGGACTCCCCGGGCAGCCCCTCCATCCCGCTCAGAACCATCGCCCGGCTCCTCCACCCTCTTACCTTGGCACCGGGCAGACCAGGCTCGCCAGGACGTCCAGATTCACCGGGGGATCCTTTGGGACCAGCAGGGCCAGGGGAGCCACGTTCACCAGAGGGACCCTAGGGTGGGGAGGGAAGCAGGAGAGAGAGGTTACACGCTGCGGTAGAGACCTGGATCGCTTCTTCTCGCTGGCACGGGTGTGATGAGCCAGCAAGGACCCACCGTGTCGTGTGACAGAGGAGGGGGACTAAACAGAGCCGAGTGGGCAATGAAAGGGCTTTGCCAGGGCTGGCCACAAAGAAATCACTGGGCTATGCCATGGGGTGAATAACCCTAGTGAAAAGGCCATCCTAGTGTATGTACCATGTGGAGACAAGCCAATTCCCACCCCCAAACCCAGAACGTGGCGCGTAAAGCAAGGGGATGGGGCCAGGGAGCGGCTGGGTAATAGACCAGATCCCACAGGGCAGAATGCACCACTCCCAGAAAGTCCCACTAACTCCCCCTTCCACAGGCTTTAGCTGCTCCCAAGCCCCTTGCAAAGGATGCCCAGGTGGGAGCCTGTCTCCGAGTCCTTTGTGTATTTCAGTGTGGCGGACACCTGAGCCTCTTCTGTCTCTCTCACATTAGGAGGGAGCACACGGCGGGAGACTAGCACCTACCTTAGGACCAGAAATGCCATCAGAGCCAGGGAAACCGCGGCTTCCGGGAGCACCCTGCAATGGGACACAAGAGAAACCAGTGAGGTAAATGCCCACGCAGCCAGCAAGTGAAACAGGGAGAAGATGGGAATGGAAAGGGAGCTTCACAGAACCCCCACATCCGAATTCCCGTCCCCTCCTGGGATTGCAGTGGGGAGGAACGGGCCCTAGCTGCCAACCTTGGGGGTGAAAATTTCCGGGGGGTGGTGACTCCAGGGTTGGTTGGGTTTGGGATGGTGATGGGGCTGGATTGCATGTTCAGCTGATCTAGGTCTGACCTCCTCCCAGCACCTGGGCGTGTGCCAGGCTGGGATTGCAGATCAAGCCCCTTATGGGATCTGGATTTGGATTTGGTTCTGGGTCCACATCTGAATTTCCCATCCCAAGATTCGGGAGGCGCTTGGATCACCGAGAAGGTAGGTCGGGACCCCTCTGTGTCCGAGAGACAGAGCTCCGGGTCTGACCGGAGGACCCAACACCGTGCCAATGGGCATGATCTCCAGGGGAAACACAGCGGCTACTTACACGTTCGCCAGCAGGGCCGGGCAGACCAGCAGGGCCGGGCTCACCACGGGATCCTCTCTTGCCTTCTTCACCAGATGGACCAGGGGGGCCTTGGACACCAGCAGGACCCTAGAAAGCGCAAGCAAGTCAGAGTGGTGAGCGTCTCCCTGTGGCTAGCAAACCAGACTGTAGGCAAAGTTCCTTGCAGGCCCCAGTGGGGCTCGTACTTACAGGTTCTCCCTTGGCACCAGCATCTCCCTTGTTGCCTGTAGCACCGGGTTCGCCCTGAAGGTAGAAGGAAAGAGAAACGAATTCATATCAGACGTCGCCCTGCGTGAACAAGGGCTTAATGCTGCCTGCCATCTATGTTGCACCCTCAACCCCTTTTCAGCTCCAGGAGGAATGGCAGACACAAAAGGCTCTGCCCCATGAAGGGACAGAGACCTTCGATATTCTGGAGGGGAGGGAACTGTGCTGGCGGTAACCCAGGTCAGAGGATCCCCGTCCCGGGGCGGAGGGTGGAGCAGAGACGTCTCCAGCAGAGACAGGTGGCCGATAAGGAGGGAGGTGCTGGTAGACGCAGAGCTGCAGAGGTGAAGGCTCTTGCACTGCAAGTGGCAATGCCACAAGGACAGTCAGAGAAGGAGCTGAGGGAGGGGATGCATTGGGCGCTGGGGTGCCAGGGGCAGAGATCAATTCACAAAGCACGATGGGCTCCCTCCATGCCTGGCGCATCCCTGCCTAGCCCTGGACGGTGAAGAAGGCCCATCTAATTCAGCGGAGACGGGGAAGGAGGAAGGACACTTACGCTGTTACCCTTGGGACCAGGAGCACCACTGGGACCCTGGGGTCCGGAGGGGCCACGAGCACCGGGGAAGCCGGGAGCGCCAGCAATGCCAGGAGAGCCCTACAGGAGGCAGAAGAGATGGTGAGGCAGCTGTGAAAACCTGGCTCCCAAGAGCCGACCCGCTACAGAGGACGGAAGGAGGGGGGAGACGGCTACTTACAGTTGCACCTTTGCCACCAGGTTGACCATCGCTACCAGGGTTGCCCTAGGAGAGAGAAGAAGAGAGGGAGGGTTATCACCGGAGACAACAGGGCAACGGGCAAGAGGCGAGAGGGGTCGTGCAGTTCCACTCACAGCAGGGCCGGCGGCACCAGCGGGGCCGGGGGCACCGGGCTCACCACGGGCGCCCTGTGGGCCTTCACCACCACGACCACCTTGGGGACCAGTTTCACCCTAGAGGACAAGAGAGGAGAGAAAGACCAGTGAGCACAGTGACTGCTGGGAGACACTCCCACACCCCCGTGCTCCGCGGAAGCCATTTGCCCTCAGGCCTGACCGGGCCCTGACTGGAACTGAATGTCTTGCTGCACCGAGGCCTGCTTCTCCATCCCTCCAGCCCACTCGGGGGGGGACTGACTGGGGCCCGCTAGCTGTCGGCTCGCCTTTTGCTCAGGGGGCAGCTGCGAGGCCTTTGGGGATGACTGGTATCAGACCTAGGGCTTAGCCGGGGTTAGGGTCGGCATAAAGCAGAAATGGACCCGCAGGGATCCTGACCCACGGTTTGGTGAGGGTTATGGGGCCAGGCCACCTGGACAGTATATTTGAACTATGATGAAACCTCTAGTTGAAGGCTAGGATCAGCTTCCACCCAAGCCGGCTGCGGGGAAAGCTCCCGCCGCAGCGATGGGGAGGTGCCCCCCCCCGGCGAAGAGGGGATCATGTTCTTACCTTAGCACCGACAGCGCCAGGGAAGCCAGGGGGACCAGCTGGGCCAGTTGGACCCTAGGTGAGAGGGAAGCGGGTTAGAGAGTGATAGCAAGGAACCTCCGGGGTTGGCGGGGGTCTCGTCACAGCAGCCATCTTGGCCTCGGCCAGAGATCTGGGCTGTGCTTTGACGTGGGTGGGAACAGAGGCCGGAGGGAGGAACCCTTCCCATCCGGGCACTGGCCAGTTCCTGAGCGGGGTTGTGCTGGTGCCAGCCGTGGGGTTCAAGCCAGCAAAGCTCCACGAGGGGAGCAAAATGGAGGTCGCTGTGGCCAATGCCCGTGTGGCCGCGCCACCCAACGGCCAGGGCCCCGCGGCTGAACAGTCTCATCTCAGGGCAGCACGAGGTGAAAATACTCACGGTGGGGCCAGCAGCACCGGGAGCACCGTCGTTACCACGAGCACCCTGCCGGGAAGAGAGGAGAGAGACACTGGTTACAGACAGGTTGGCACACGACCCGGAAGCCGTGCGATGAGGAGCATGCTGCACATTGGAGCTATCCCAGCGGGCGTGGCCCAGAGGGGTGCCACCGGGGGGGTGCTTCCAGGTGCCCGCAGCCCAGCAGTGCAGCACCGATACTCACAGCGGGGCCGGATGGACCAGGGCGGCCTCTCTCGCCGGGAAGACCACGGGGCCCCTAGGAAGGAGGAGAGACGTGAGTTCATCTAGAGACGCCACCGCCATTGTCTGCACCCTGCCCTCTCCCCCAGCTCTCCCACCCCTGCCCTGCTCCCCATCCCCTGTGGGGCGTCGTGCTGGTAAATCTGCCCCCAGAATTTGCTCTCTAGTCCCTTGGAAAACCAAGCACTCCGGAGAGCCAGCTCGACCCTCGCCACGATCCCTCTTCTTGCAGGTCCCTGCTGCTCTTATAAGCTCAATGCCTGCCCCCCTCACCACCTCCTAGTCCAGACTCTTGTGTCAATGGGCAGCAGGAAGGTGTGACGAGCTACTCACTATTTGTCCGGGAGCTCCGTTCTCACCAGGGCTACCAGGCTCACCCTAGAAGGAAGACAAAGCTGGGGTCAACGGCTGGTTCCCAAAGGGGACA
The DNA here is from genome assembly GCF_002925995.2 of Terrapene triunguis. Lineage (NCBI taxonomy): Eukaryota > Metazoa > Chordata > Testudines > Emydidae > Terrapene > Terrapene triunguis. The sequence goes on from NW_020664544.1 coordinate 7,093,730, forward strand.
AGGAAACTTTTCAAGGGAACAGAGAGGGCCAACGTGCCTCGTGGCAGAGGGACCTTACCTTGGGGCCAGCTGGACCGGTATCACCCTTAGCACCATCAAGACCGCTGAAACCCTGGAGGGAAGGGGAAACAGAAACACAAGTGTCCAGTGATGAGGGTCAGGAGAAGACACTGTCCTCCCAGGCGGAGGCATGACTGAAAATCATCTGGCTTTGCAATGGTCCCTCACAATGTGCATGGGGTGGCGGGTGGGAGGGTAAGGCCCCATCTGTTTGCCAGCTGAGTGGCATGGGAAGGGGGGAATTCCTCCAAACGGTGGCGAGGACAAGGGGCTCCATCAGACCCCTCCTGGTAGAAAGGAACATCCAGGATTGCCTTGCGCTGAGGCCAGCTGAGGGCACTGTGGTGCAAGCTCAGCTACTGCTTATGTTTCTGCCGGGGCCAAGCATTGGCCTGCTAAACCCAGGGTTGTGAGTTCAATCCTTGAGGGGGCCATTTAGGGATCTGGGGCAAAAATCTGTCTGGAGATTGGTCCTGCTTTGAGCAGTGGGTTGGACTAGATGACCTCCTGAGGTCCCTTCCAACCCTGATAGTCTATGATTCTATCTCCAGGGCTTTGGATTTGTAGGGGGGGCCACCTTTCCTTTTCCTTTTCCAAGTGTAAAGAACTAGGGCATCAACTTACTCTGTGACCCTTCATGCCTGGCAGGCCAGCAGTTCCGGGCAGACCACGGGCACCCTGGGGAAAGGAAAAGAAGCGATTTAGAGACAAGGACACCGGTGCCACCCCACATCAAGCCAGTTACTGCAGAGGGGAACTCAGCACCCCAGGCAAGGTTGGATAATTGAGGCATCTCTGGTCATGACCATCTCCTGCTGTGATCATGACTCTTAGGCATTGACCGTGATCAGCTTTAGTCAGGACTGGAGCCAAAGCTTGCTAGAGCTAACTGTCTTCCCCAGCGAATGGCTGTCATGTGAAGTAAGCTAAAGCCACACAATGAGACCCAGAGGTTTCGGGCAGGTTTGCCCAGCCAGTGCTTTTCCAACCATGTCACAATGGTGATGCTGGTCAAAGGTAAAAACCCACCCTAACCCGAATGCCACGGCAGGAACCAGACAGAAGGGACGTCTCACCTGGGGGCCGGGAGCACCACGTTCGCCAGGACGTCCAGGCTTTCCAGCTTCACCCTTGGAGAAAGAAGAAGAGATGGAGTCAGGTCAGTAGCCCACACGGCTCGCTTGCAGCGAGAACCAAGCCAATGCTAAATGCACCAGGAAAGGGACCCAACTCTTCACAAAACCCTATCTGGGGAGAGGTCCCATTTTCTTTTCTCTCGGTGTTTCAAGGCATCATGGAAGCCAAAGCCTCACCTGGCTCCTGCGGCCTGCAAGGAAGGCCATGTACCCAACAGGCTTAGCACCGCCATCAATATCTGGCTAGCAAGCAAGGCTATCCCCTGCATTTGGCGGGGGGGGGGGATCTTCTCTAGAGGGACTTTGATCTTGAAGGACACTTACATCATCTCCATTCTTGCCAGGTGGACCAGCTGGACCACGGGGACCCATGGGACCCTAGAACAGGCAGAAGAAATGTGCGTTAATATTCTGAGACTGGGCAAGACTTTCCCATTGCCACCCCTCCACTAGCCATTCACCTCACAGGCCTGGGCCTGGTTCTTGGCTTGGCTAGAGAAATCCCGTTCCCCGATGAAGTCTTTTCCGCAAAGGTAGGCCAGGCTTTGCACCAGCTGCCCCCAAGTGGCAGAAGAGGGAAGGTGCAAGGAATCGTCCCGGGCTGGGGCCGGGAGATTCAGCGTGCAGCCCACCCCGTTATGAAAATGAAGAGCGAGAAGACGATTGACCATGACTTACAGAAGCCCCAGGCTCTCCAGGCTCACCGGGAGGACCTTGGAAACCTTGAGGACCCTAGAAGAGTAGGAGGAGAAGACGGGTTAGAAAACTAACATGACCGCACCCAGTTGCTCACGCATCAGTCCCATTTCCCTCCGCTGCTGGCAACGGCTGCCTCGCACGGAGCATCCGTCTCCATCACACTCCGCAGTGTGAGGTGTCTATCGCTGACCACCAGAAGGGAGCCAAGCCCACGCTCCTCCCCCGTCCCAGGCAACTCCCCGTCCCTTCGCTGAGAAGGTCTCTGGGAGCTGAGGAGCCTGAAAGGGCACCGGTGGTAGCTCGTTCCCAAAGGGGGCAGTTACAAGGCGCTGGCTGAGGGCTCAAATGGGCCATGTTTTCTTGACAGGGAAGATGTGAGGTACTTACAGGAGAACCGGGAGGGCCGGGGAGACCGCGGGGACCAGATGGGCCCTGGAAATGAAGAAGAGAGAGAAAAGAATAAGTCAGGTGAGGAGATAAGCTGGAGCAGTCGCCATGTTGCCCAGGCCCGGCCTCCCCTCCATCTTGGTTTTCGGTGACCTCCTCTTTTCCAGCAGGCCTTTCTCTTCCCTCGCCACCCGCAGCCGCCTGGCTCGGGGCTGACTCTGCCTGCCACAGACCATGCCGCCTCTTGCTGATCTTTTACCATCCCTCCCCTCGTGGACGGAGTCCCGGGTGACCCCTGGAGGTCCCGATCCACGGAGCCACCTGCCAAGATGTTCTACTTGGGGAAGAGAGCAGGCCCCAGGTCTCAAGCTGTCCTAGGATTAAGGCAAATTCAAGTATCCCTTGCCGGTCCTGAGTAATCAGGGTACGGCTGCCCTAGGAAAACGTCAGCCCCGACCAGCTGGTGGTCCTGTGCCTGCCCCCAGGAAGAGATCTGCCACCCCCTCCGCTCTGCCTGACTGATGGAGCTGGCCTCGTGCGTTCTAAAGCCAAGCTAGGCCAAGCTACCTCCTGTCTTTCCTGCTACGTAACTCCGACTCCACTCCCTCCCATCCTTTCTCCCTAACATCTTCTCCTGTTTCAGTCCTGGCCCTCAGGCCAGCCCCTGCCCCAGCCCCTCGAGGGAGACGCTGGACACTCACCATAGGGCCGGGCATGGACAGGCCACCACCAACGGATTTCTCGTCATAGCCGTAAGACAGTTGAGCTGCGAAGTTCTGCAGGAGAAAGAAAGAAGGGAAAGCCGGTGTGAAAATACTGCGCTGCATTCATCCCGTGCCGGGGAAGAAGTGAGCGAATGATTGGAACCCAACTCACTCCGCTAAGGCCTGGAGGGCCTGGGGGTCCAGGAAGACCAGGCTGTCCGGGAATGCCATCTCTACCAGGTAGGCCTGGGGGTCCCTGCAAAAGAAGAGGAGAGAACTCAGAGGTTAGTACTGCGGTAGTGTCATCCGGGCATGAGACAAGGCAGGGTAACTGGACTCAGTTGCCATTGTCCACAGTTTAAAAGTTTTCTGGACAATTTTCAAATTCTTTAACATGGTCATGGAAATCTTTCCCGCTCCCCCATCCCCATTTCCTGACCAAACTCCAGCGACCAATGGCCAAAGCATGGCTGGAGAGACCTACCCTGTCTCCTTTGGGGCCGCGTTCTCCTTTGGGGCCCTGGTGGGGAGAAGAAAGGGAGGTGTTTAGAGAATTAGCATGGAGAGAAAAGAGTCTTCAGAAAACAACAGGGAATAGGTTTGTGTAGGAAGACAACAGCGTGTCATTACCTCTACTCCAGTGCCTTCTGGGTCGACAGGAGAGGCTGCGGGGAGAAGGACAAGGGTCAAGTCACGTGATTCTCTAAAACCCACCCCCACGCTGCACCCTGCCCAGGTATAAATGACAGCAAAATGCATCCCCCTTGCTTAAGTAACACCTGCTTAAGTAACATGGCTGGCAGAAAGATGCTCAAATGTTCTATCTGCAAAAGACCTGCATGTCTCACTCTCTGCCTGTCTCCCTGACCGTGATGCATGCTAAGGAGAGGTCAAAATTGCGTCCACCACAGCGTATGCTGGTCCACTGGGCACCTCCGCCAAGAAATAATCAGTCCCGTTTGAAATGTCTCTTTAGAAAGAAACGCCCTAGAAGCTCAACGGAGAGGAGCAGGCTTGCTATGTCTTATCCGTGACGCCATAGCTAGGGGCTCTAGCTTCACCAAGGATGATGATGAAGCCATCAGGTCTCCGAGCTAGGCTCTGCTGATGTCCTGGTCTCCAATCCCCTCCCTGTCTCTGCATGCGTAGGAGGAGTTGATTGTATCTGGTGCCAGCAGACCCTGGTGCTTAGCACCTTATATCAAGCTAGATAGACAGACAGAGCATGCACACGAGCGTCAGTCAGTACCCTCGTCAGGGCAGGTGGGACAGCATTCTCCTTCGACGATCTTGGGATTGGGGCAGTCTAAGACGTCGTCGCAGGGCACTTCATCGCACAGGATGCTCCCGCTGTCGCACACGCAGAGCTGGCAGGGTACAGGTTTCCATACTTCTCTGTCGCTGTATGTTAGTCCGTCCTGTATGCAGTTTCCAGATGGAACTAGAGAGACAACGAGAAACGGGAGCGGGGGGGGGTCAGGAGCGAAACAACTGAATCAGGACCCAGCCCAGAAGCTGCATGCGAGGAACCCCCAATCCAGGGACAAAGAGGCTGATCAGACTCAGTTGCTTTTTTATCCAAAGGCGTTTTTCTTTCCTCTCCAGTTCCTGCAACGTAGGCCTTCCCTCCCCCCTCCCGCCCCCCTGCGCTTCTCCTGGAACCTTTATACACTCATCTGCTTCTCATCAGCGCAGCTCCATGACATAGGAAACATGCCAACACCACAATAACTATTTCCAGTGTCTTTGGAATTTAAACAAAACCTGCGGCCAATTGTTACATCCAACTGTAACCTCAGCTTGCTGCAGCCGAGGCCAAGCCAAATAAAAATGCAAAGTCTCCTAAAGGGAAGAGGTCTGGACTGGGGGGGCCGGGGGGGGAGGGAGGCAGGGGTCCAGTGACAAGGGGTTCTGTGGAGGGGCAAGGAGGGGGAGTGAAATCTTTTCTGTCTGTTGCTTTGGGAAATTGGGATCAAGTGAAAATGGTTTGGGTGGGAAGGCGAATGAGAGCAGGGTGGGCTACGAGGCCAGGCGGGCCGGGTTGTAATTCGATTCAGGATATGACACATGCAGGCAGGCGAGGCTGGGAGGTGGCGGCGATGGATCGGACCCAGTAAAGCAGGAGGTGGACTCAATAAAGAGAAGCACGTGATGGGGAAGAAAAGCGGGCCGGCTGTTTTTCTTAGCATGGAATTGTTTCCACGCCGGTTTCGGGTTCGGCGGCGTCTCCCCGCCGCGGGGAGACAAACGGGATAAACGCTCCTCGCGTGGGAAATCCCGTAGGGCGGGATCACGGTGGAGAGGCCAGATGTTTCTACTCTGTCGGCCCCAACTTCTCATGTCTAGTTTAAATTAAAAAAAAAAAATGCTATTGCTGGCCGAGTCCCTGGGAGCCAGCGGTTTTGCAACAGGAAACTGCTGTGTTGACACCCGCGGGGTATGCAGTGGGGGTGCAGTCAGTCACTCCGCCTGTAGGTGGCAGGCCAAGCCTAGATAAATGCCTGCAGCAGGATCTAATTAGGGGTGTTAGCAAACCTATTCGACAGTTGACCCCGGATATATAGCCCCTTTGGTGAGCACTGTCCAGTCCCAGGGCTCCCAATGGGCCCCAGGGGGCCATGATGCAGGCCAGAGAGGGTTTTGCAGGAGCAAGGTCAGGTGATGTCCGCCAGAGGTCGCCATGGGACACCCCCCCCACACACCCACACCCCATGAAACTTCACTGCAGAAACATGAATCCAGTCCCTTAGCATCCAGGAGGTTTTGTCTGTGAAGTGATGTCTAGACTCCTGCGCTTCTAAAACATTTTCCTTATGAATCATCCGAGACTTTTCTAATTCTTTCCTGATGGCTTTTGCAGATCAGAAAACTCCAGCCCCGGGCTCGCTCCCCGCTCCCTTCGCTTTCCAAGGCACACAATGGCTTTTCCATAACTGGCTTCCCCCCTCCCCAGTCAGCCTTAGCCTCCCTCCTATGACAACCCCTCCTAGAGGCTGATTGTGCTGCTCCCCCCTCGGCCCCCGAACTTGGCAAGGAATCTCACAGCTTCTAATTGATCCAACTTGTCTGCCCGCCAGGGGCATGTTTGAAAGAGACACAGAACATATGAACACACCCAGTTCCCTTCTGCAGCTGTGGAAGGGGATGTTTTCCCCCACCGAGCAGCTTCAGTGGGGGAAGAACGGACATCAACAAATACTTGATTTGTCCACTCCCACTTTTTGAGCCACACATTCAATCCCCTTCTGACCTCACCCCCTCACACACAATTCCAAATGCTCTGTAAAGGTTGAGAAATTCTTGCAAGAATCCCAACCCCATTTTAAGACACCCAATCCTTAAAAAAAAAAAACATTTCTCCCCATCTCCCTAACCTGATCTTGCAAACGCAGTTTCCTAACTCGAAAAGCATGCAAAATTCCCCCCCTAACCCATCCAACTCACGCAAAGCTCTAAGTTTTGCAATCCCACTCAAGAACGTTAACAGACTTTTTCTTTGCAGACCAGTCCAACTTTGCATCCCTCTTGCTCTAAAGTGCAATGTTACATTTCCCCCTGTGCATAAGCAAAGCTGGTTAAACAGAAAATGCATCTCTATCTCTCGTACAGAAAGTTAGTGAGAAAGTTTTTACTTACTGTCTTCTTCTCCTTGACCTTTGGTGAGTAGTACAGTCGCTGCTATCAACAGCAGTAACCGAGAATCCACAAAGCTGAACATGTCTAAATATTAGACATGTAGACTCTTTGGGCCCCTTTGTTCTGTTTTAGAGTCCAGTCATACAGGGATGATCTGACTATGTAGTTCCAATCCAGACCCCAGCAGAAACCTCCTACTGAGTCTCCAAGAGCCTAGGTTCCCTTTTTATATGATCCAGCATCCCAGAGGTGGGTCCCAACCTAGCTTGCCTCTCAGTGCAGAGGGGAGCTTGGACCAACCCCTCAGCCAATCAGAGGAGCTCAGCTAACACAATCCCAGGCGGGGACACACACACATACACACACACACACAAAGTTGGGAGACAATAGCCAACCCCCTTTCAGCCCAATCACAAGGGTACAGACCCATCTATGTAGACTTCCAAAAATCACTGGATCCTCTACATTGGCAGGGCAGGTTGCATGGACAGGAGGGATGTGCTGGGTTCTAGTGACACGGAAAAAGAACCGGAGGAAACCAGGGCAAAATTCTTTGGGGCAGTAGCTCCCTTTGCTTTTGACAGGTTAAAAGGTTGGACGAGTGGTTTGTTAGGAACAATTCTGACCAGAGTGGAAACCCACTGCGTGGCACCACCAGATGGAATGCGGTGGGTTCTAGGTGTCTCAGGGATGCACCAATAAAGGGGCTTGGGGGCAGAGGAGATGATCACCTTTTCTTTTGCATTTCTCAAAGTGTTTACAATGTTTTTTCTGGGTGGGAATTGCAAACAACTTCCAGATATGGCGGGAGAGCGATCTGAATCCCTGCCTTGCTGTGGCTTTCTCTAGCAGGAAACCTGCCTTATTTTGGTTTTTGAAATAGCCGTAATCCTTTGTTAATTGTGAGTAAAGGCTCAAAACGTGTATTAAAACATTGTCCGATGGGACCAGTCTGCTTGTTAAATCGTGCTGGAAATGACAGAAAAGACCAGGTTTGAAAGGATCTAGAAAGAGGAGGAAAAAAGGGAGAAGAGAGAGACAGAACCACTGGGAAAATGCTGTAATTTCACAGAATTAAGCTCTGCAAAATAATGTCTTTAACATCTAGAACAAATATGCACATGGGACATTAAACATCGTAAATATAATTGTTCGTTAACCCTAACTCTATGTGTGTGTATCTATAGATCTAAACAGCTATATAGATGTAGATATATACCCATGTATATATTGCAATATACACCTTGCCTACAGGCATTGCACAGAGCAGTAATGCAATACACAATTGTTGTGGGTGTTTTTCTAAAAGCAGAAATAGTGTGAAACCCTAAATACATTAAAAAGCCCAGTTGTTTGTCTCTGATGGAGATTTCAATGGGCTGGTAAAGTCCCTGATTTGTAACTTTTCATTCTCAGCCCCTCGGCAAAGCAAAGCAAATGAAAAAGTCACCGAGCTGCCAGAAAGTGGGAAACTGCACTTCAAAAAGAAAACATGGTGCCATCTCTGTGAGAATGCAACGGCACCTAATAATAAAGTGTTCAAACTTCAGTTTCATCTGCTGAAATACTGAAGGTGGATTTTCTAATCCACAGGCTAAACTACAGCAAAGGGGCTTGCTTTTCCTTTCTTTCTTTCTTTTTCTTTCTTTCTTTCTTTCTTTCTTTCTGGCAGGCCTCCACAGCTGTTTCCACATTTGAAGAGCCACGTTGGTTGGAAAAAGAAAACGCGCCCTGACAATAATACATACTATACTGTGCAATTTTTAGAGGCTATAATTACCCGCAAAAAATATATATGTTTACCAGGCAATAGCAGACTGCCGGATCTTTAGTAAAAAAAAGGGGAACGGAAAACACAGAGTGCAGAGAATGCTTTGTAGGTTATCTAGGCAATGTGGCACTTTTTTTGTTTTTTTTGGTAAGGAGAATGCTAAGTATGCCTTTAGCCATAACATAAGGATGTACCTAGAGGTCATCTCTGGATAGAGCTGATGGGATTGCTGGTGGAGCGGTGCCAGTTTACCCCACCTGAGGAGCTGGCCCTGTAAATATTCTCCATGCTCCAGGGGCCAGATTCTTCCAACCCCTCTCCACGAATCCTTAGTCCTATTGACTTTGTTGGACTCACGGGCAGAATAAGAATCTCATCCTGCTTCTCCCCAAGTCAATGATAAAAGCCCTGCTGACATCAGGGCCTGAGGATCAGGCCCAAAGATAGCAACGGGTGGCAGAATCTGGCCCCTAGCAGCAGCCCCCACCCCAAATGTGTACGCTATTTGGCATGGCTCAATATTCCTTCTCGAGCAGATAGGCATCTGAGCGCCAGATCCAGCATCGCTCCATTGGAGTCAATGGGCCCGATCCCCAGCGGGGGTAAATCAGCATCGCTCCATTGGAGTTTATGGGCCCGATCCCCAGCGGGGGTAAATCAGCATTGCTCCATTGGAGTCAATGGGCACGACCCCCAGTAGGGGTAAATCAGCATCGCTCCATTGGAGTCTATGGGCCCGATCCCCAGCGGGGGTAAATCAGCATCGCTCCATTGGAGTCAATGGGCCCGATCCCCAGTGGGGGTAAATCAGCATCGCTCCATTGGAGTCTATGGGCACGATCCCCAGCGGGGGTAAATCAGCGTGGCTCCATTGGAGTGAATGGGCCA
>NW_020664544.1:7103020-7115930 GCF_002925995.2 Terrapene triunguis
TTCCAGCTAGTCTGGGGTGAGGACTCGCACACTCACTGCCCTGGTGGCTTAAGACGTTTTGCATTTCTATTTTTTTTTAAGTATTTTTTTAATGCCTGTGTGTGTTCTCTCTGCGCAAACAAAAAAAAAAGGGACACGTGGAAATTGGGACGAGAGAGGATCATATGGTGAATGCTACAGTTTTTTATAGGCTGCCATTAAATGCAAAGAAAGCTCCCCCAAAAGCAGCGATCTGTGGGAGGGGTGGTTTCGACGACACACACAACTCTCTGGCCGGCTTTCAACCCTGTATCTATGCACCCAAGACACGTTGCAGGCGAAATCTCCTCCAATCGCGCCGTTTGGAACTTGGAAAAACCTGGCGGCTTGCCAGGGTGAAGATGTGTCTTTAATTTTTGCAGCATGACAGAAAAGAAAAGAATGTCATCTTTTTTATATAGATATGTATGTAAAGAGAGAGGGAGCGAACGGGGGGGGGGGGGGGAGAAAAGACGCCACCTCATCATTTGGAATTAACAATCGTGGCTGTTTCAGGAATGCAATGGTTTTGCAGAGAGCGAGCGAGCTGGGAGGGAATCGAACACGAGCAGGGAAAGAAAAATACCCCCCAAAAAACTGGTAAAGCCATCAGTAGCTTAGAAAAAGGAACCCGAGGGACAGAAAGAATAAACAGAGGCGAAGCAGGAAATATATGCGGATTTCTGCATGTGGATCTCTCTGTTGCGAGCGGCTCTGATGGGAAGGCGACTTTTTCCTAGTGTCACCCCGACCGTGTCCAAAGCTCTGAACCCAAAGCCCGTTGGTATCCTCGCATTGACGCCAAGCAGCATTTGGATTAGGCCCTTTTAATAGGGAAACTCAGGGTCCAGATTTTCCAAAGGGGTCTGCCTGGGGAGAGCTGAGCTCCTTGGAAAATCTGCCGCCCGATGGGAGCTGCCAGGTGCTGAGTTCTCTTGAGAATCTGGCCCTTACTTAGGTGCCTAATTGTGGTACTGGGAGATCTGGCCCCCCATGGTGGGTGCTGAGCGCTGGGAGGTCTGGCCCCCTTTGCAGGTGTTGAGCACTGGGAGATCTGGCCCCCAGCTCTTTGGAAAATCTGTCCCAATCCATCACTGTTGTCACGCATCCATGGAGTTACCCCGGGTGGTCGGCCCTCTTTGGCCCCTTGGAGCTCCACCAAATCTAGAAGGAAGATCCCATCGGGGGAGGGGGTGGATCATGGAGCCCTGGAACATCTCCAGTTGGGGTATCTCATTAGACGGACACCCCCCCTTGAAATGCTCTGCCCCTCACCAAGCCCCCCCACACACACGTGCTACAACCGAGCCCCACGGAGCAAAGCAGAGACGTGGGGCCTGCCTGGGGCAGAGCGTTGGATGCTAGCCGAAGAGACGCCTTGTGGCTGGTAGCTGCTGGAGTTCACTTCATGCTCCTGCTCCCCGTATTTCCTCATGGGGTGTAAGCAGGGCACGTGCTGCTGCAGTCCCGAATTCCCCTGGGGACAAGGAACGCACCCCCTTTCAGGGAGTCCCCAGGGGCTGCGAGGATGGAAAACACAGCGAGGTGAACTAGCCTGGTGATTCCCATCCAAGAGAAGCCCTTTCTCTCTGCTGGCTTCTAGGGAACCAGGAAATGACACAAGGTAAAAAGGCAACAGGACCCTGGTCCCCAGCTGGTGTCAACTGGTGTCACTCCACTGAAGTCAACAGAGCTGCACCAACTTACGCCAGCTGGGGATCTGGCCCCAAGAAGCCCTGACAGCTGAGAAATTACAGGGCTCAAGAGGTGGCTTAACTTAAAGAATCCCAGCTCCTTTCCCTGCAGCTGTAAAATAACCCACGGTCCTCACGCCAGTCTGACCACTGATTCCAGGAGCGATAGCTCCTGACTCACGCTGGTGCAGGGCAGAGGGGTTGCAAATCCACTCTGAGTCCTGCGATGCATGGAAAAGTCTCAGGCTCCTGCCAAAAGCTATGTGCGGGGAGAAACGCCGTGTCAGATGGGGGAGATTCGTCACCTGTATGGAATCCCAAGGGTGACTCATGGCTTTCGAACGGGAATTGACAAGTGTACGGGACACTGGGAGCTTGGGCTGAGATGTTCTAGGGGGATGGAAAGTGGGACTCAAGGATCCAGTCTCTCCATGCTGGGCTGGAATCCCAGAAGACCCAACTGCAAGACTTCAGCTCCAACCTCCCCCTCATACACCTGGTGTTTTACGACATATCCCAAGAGTTGACTCCCACCAGGTGGACTAAAAGTAGGACCTACAGAAAAACAAAACTGAACAGGAATTGATCTCGGGGAAGGAGAACCTGGGTTTTGTTTGCTGTCTGCTGGGATAACTGGAGCAGACACAAGGCATCTGGGATAAGTTAACTTGCAGCAACAGAACAGACACATGGGTTGCATTAAATTCCCTTTTTTCCCCTCCAGTTAATCTGAACGCTAAAATGTCTCCAGCGCTGTATGCTGCTGGCACTGGGAAGCCTCCATGTATGTGCAAAATTTTCTTCTGCTTTCCTTTAAGTGATCCCACCAGCAAGAACTCTATATTAGCCGAGGCCTGCTAACTTTGCAAGATTGCACTGTGAGCTTTCTTTCTTTCTTCCTTTCTTTCTTTCTTTCTCCCCCCTCCCGCCATTTCCCTTCCTGCGAGTTCAGATCGGCACATTTCTTTTGGGTTTCCTTTCATGTGTGCTGACGCGCCGGCCCGCAACCAGGTGCAGAGAGCTTAACTTAAAGACGTCTTAAAGACCTGACGTCTGCAGGTCGAGTCCTAGCCCTGCCTTGGCGTGTGCGTCTGTGCACGCTCAGCCAGACTCACTCCGGGCTCCCGAGCTGCAGGGTTGAATGTACCCTCCACTAGGAGGAAAAGTTAGGGAGGAGTGGAGATTTCTGAGGAGCTGGAGGAAGACTGGGAAGCCAGGCAGAGAGGACACTGCCTTGGAGGTGGGTGGCAGGGTGAAAGCATCAGTCTAAGGACTAGATCGGGGGCAGGGAGTCAGGACTCCTGGGTCCTATTCCCAGTTCTGCCACTGGCTCATTGTTTCTTCACCTCTTGGGCCCCACCTGGACATTTAAAGCCCCCCATATATATGCACACACACACACACTTAGGGTGACCAGACAGTAAATGTGAAAAATCGGGATGGGAGTGGGGGGTAATAGGAACCTATATAAGAAAAAGACCCGAAAATCAGGACTATCCCTGTAAAATCAGGACATCTGGTCACCCTACACATGCTCCCTGATATCATCACACATTTGGAGACCATCAGCAGGACCGAAACACCCCGATCTGCCAACCAAGTGCCCTTAAGATACTAAGGCAGGCGGGCTCAGGGAGTAGGCACCTAATCCCCTTAGGCTACTTGGGAAATCCCAGCCCGCTTCAACCAATAAAGCATCATTCGCCAGATGGGAGTAATGGCCCCGCTCCTGTCGTCTTTCCACTGCCACTGTCTTCAGCGGGTCCCATCGCAGCTGCATTCTGCTGGCTAAGGCTTGGCCGGAGGGTTGCCATGGGCGGCGTGGCAGGGGACGGTGCCATTGTACTGCCATGGCAGTCAGAGGTGGCATTTTTGCACTCCCAAGGCAGGACAGGGCTATTATTGCCTGTCAGATGGGGCATTGGTAACACGGCAAGCCGGAGTGACTCACCCAACCAAGCAGGCATCTGAGCTCGGGAGCGCCCGGTCAGCACCCTAACCACTGAGCCAGGCTTCCCTCTCACGGGGCAGCCCCGTTAGAAAAGGGTCAGGGCTGATTACTCGTTAGGTGTTGAGGGAAGACTGCCCCACTCGCCCCCATTGGTTGCTGCCCTCCCCTCTGCTGCAGCTCCTCTTCCATCTGGTGCCCAGCAGCTGCGGGCCCCAGCGGGTAAGATGCCGGATTGGCACGCCCGAGAGCTGCTGGGGAAGAGTGGCCCCACCTGGCCTTTATCCTACGCCCATCAAAGCCAGCGGGATCCTAAGGAGCTTTAGATCAGCCCCGAAGGCCCGATCTGCTCCGGTCAAAGCGGACGAGGGGTTTGCCGTGGGCTTCGATCGGTAAACGAACCGACCCTGCCCACACAAATACAAGAGCGCTCCCCCTCCATTGGAACAGCATGGCTGGAACTGCCTAGCCAAGCCAGGGCTCTGCTGAGCTGAGAAGCTGAGCAAGAAAGTGGACTGGCTGAGCTACATCAATGCCTAGCCACGGGGGGGTCTGAACCCGAACCGTTCTGGGCGTCACCTCCAGAGGTGGAATAGCAATCCCTGTCCAAATGGGCTGAGGTTTGGGAGGGGAGCGGGCGACTGGGGCGTGGATAGGGCAGAGGGGGGGCTATGGGCCTAGATAGAGGATCTATCCGTGTCTCCGCTCCAGGGGTATAAGGACATGGTATCAACGGGTGTAACATCCGGAGGACAATCCCTCCAGAGTCCTGACCGGCCCTTTGGAAGAACCGAAGCCGGGGCAGCCCCTAAGGACGGGGCCTGTCTCTCACTGAGCGTCTGTACAGCGCCTAGAACCTTGATATCCGCTGAGGGACGCTAGACACTGCTGTGATCATAAAACCGGGTCCCTTTTCTCCGGCTGCAGGTGAGGCAGTGGCATCTAAGAGTGGGCTCGGGGCCAGGGGCTGGGAGTTGAAGCTCCTGGGTTCTACTTTGTCTGGTGCGTCCCAAGAAAGCAAGAGGCTCTTGTCAGCTGCCCACTTGTGGAGCAAAGTATCAGCTCATTATCCTTCCGCGTCACCTTCCACCTGCGGGCCCCCAAGAGTAATTGCGCGAGCCCCAGCCCCTCTCTGTTAACACCATCCACCCCACTTTGCAGAAGAGGAAACTGAGGCAGACAGGGAAATGACTTGCCCAGGGTCACGCAGCACATGGCAGAGTCAGGGATAGAACCCCGGAGCCCCGACTGCCAGTCGCACCAGAGAGACCACCAGACCCTGCTTTATTCTCCAACGTACCTTCACCCCTTACGGAGCAACGTCAGTGTTTGCACAGGACGAGCACGTGATTCCGAGGGGAAGGGGTGAATAGGGAGCCCAGCTCACACCGTGATTTAGCATGACCTTGGTAGTGACCCGGTGTGCCAACCTGGGGGAGAGGGAACAGGGGCGGGATCTAGGAGTTTGGTAAAAAGCAGACTTAGAAAGGGGCCCGAGGCAACTATTCTGGTTTGTTAGTTGGTGGAGAATCCAAGGCCTGGCCCAGACTCCACGTTGTGTAGGCCACTTCACCTCTCTCTGCTTCTGTGTTAACTGGGGGCTGGAGCTGTCCCTCACTGAGTGTTTGTTCAGTGCCCAGGGCCATGGAGGCCCGCAGCAGGGCCTAGGGCAAGTCACTTCCCTGCCCGGTGCCTCAGTTTCCCCTCCTGCCCTTTGTTGTCTCCATTTGGATTTTAGTCTCTTTGGGATTCTGTCTCATCTGCACAGTACCCAGCTAGTGTGGTGCTGTAATAGAGAACTAGCCAGCCAGGCTGAAGCCAACAGGACTTGTCCTGGTATCAGTCCTAGCCAATATTCCTCCACCGCCCCACCGGTGCCTGAACGCGGCCGATCCAGCAAATGCCACGTTTGCCCCTGCTCAGAGAGAGACGGGTGCACCCCGCCACTGCCAGCGTAGCGAAGAGCTGCCCAGCCAGCGCCCTCCCCCCAGCAGATAACATCAGCCGCGGCGAGCAGACGGGGAGAGAGCCTCTGCCGCCCCCCGGCTCTCCGAGACGGCATCCGGCCGGATGAACGGCTAGCTGGCTTCAGGCTCCCACGTGGCCAGCTTCAGGAGTTCAGGCGTGGTCCGGTCCGGCGATGCCTGGGACATCCAGGCCAGCCCACCGGGCAGCGGCGGTGCTGGGGAGGGTGCCGCAGGCATGCCGGATGGTTGCTGTTTTCGTGCCGGGCTCCCTGGGCACATGCGCAATCGTCCGCGGCTACGCTGTAATACCCGGCAGGGTGACGTTAATCTCCGGTCTGGGCACCAGCGTGGCTGCCACCTGCCCTTACGGAGCCGCCCTGACAGCTCTGCTCCCTCGCTCGGGACTTCGGGCTTCATCTCTGCATCGTGGGGTGGCTTCCTTTGCGCCCCCACTCTCCACAGCCAGACAGCGGAGCTCCTTCCTTGCTACACACCCTGAGCCTCTGCCTCCGGCAGCAGGCTTAGCCACAGGCCACAGGCCGGCCAACGCCCAGTCTATTTCGGGCCGGGCTGCCAGGGGGCCGGGGAAGCTTTTCCCTCTTCACCCTCAATTGTGGCGGGCGGGGCGCCGCCCGGCCATCGCTCGCAGCGCGCTCGGGGGCTATTTCCAGGGGCCGTTCAAAGGGCCCGGGGCGATTTCGTAATTGAACTCTTGCTTGCCAAGAAGGCGCGAGGCCCATTAGACGGGACCGTAAGCAGGGCCTTGGGGAGCCAAGCCGGGAGGGAACGCTCTTGCCGAGGGCTGGGAAACCGTAGCTCTGCGCGGGTCACATTGCAGCAGGGGAGGGGGTGGGGAGACTCCGTCAGGGGGAAGAGAAGGAAGGAGAGAGACACCGAAGCCCTATTAGGTCCCAGGGCTGCTTCCATAAACTTCTTTGCAAGGCCCTTAAAATCTGTGTCGGTCCCTTAGCGACCTGCTGGTTTAGTGCCTGAGATCCTGGCGCCTGGTCCCCAGAGGATAACAGCCTGCTACCTAGGAGCAGCTAATGGAGTTACCCCTCTAGCTCAGTAGATTGGTGCTTGCCCCTGTGGTCCCAGCAGACCCGGGTTTGATTCCCCATGGAGGGTAGGCCGTGTGCTGGCGCAGGAGAGGGGGCTCCTGTGCCCCCATTCTAGGCTGCTGGTGGTTGGTTCATGCCCCTCAGGTGCTACCCTGATCTGTGTCTGGCGGCTCAAAGTCCCTCTGGGCCTAGTGGTAGCCAGGGCCGGCTCCAGTGTTTTTGCCACCCCAAGCGGCGGAAAAAAAAAAAGCCGCGATCGGCGCTTCTACTGCCGCCACTTCATTCTTCGGCGGCGGGTCCTTCCCTCCGAGAGGAACTGAGGGACTCGCCGCCGAAGACCCAGACGTGCCGCCCCCTTCCCATTGGCCGCCCCAAGCACCTGCTTGCAGCGCTGGTGCCTGGAGCCGGCCCTGGTGGTAGCCAGGGTGTGTCCTGGGACAGCCAGTCCAGGGGGAGCTCTTATCAGTGGGGCTGGAGATATCCCAGGGGGAGGAAGGGGGCAGGATTTCATGCAGTTATTTCAGGACGCCCCCTACCAGCATAGCTTCAGGGGAGCATTAAAATGACTCCTCACGGCCTGAGTCTATGCTACCGGACAGGAGAGGTGGGAGCTGTATTCCGCACCTTTGACCCCTGGATGTCTGGGGGCCGGTGAAAGTTGGAGCAGCCCCAGGGAGCTTTGAGAAGATCCCCTTCCATCCCCTTAAGAGTCTCTCCACCTTTGCCCTCTCGTCAGTGTTTCCATTCACCAGGGTTGGAAGGGCCCTCAGAAGGTCATCTAATCCAACCCCCTGCTCAAAGCAGGACCAATCCCCAACTAAGTCCCCAAATGGCCTCCTCAAGGATTGAACTCACAGCGCTGGGTTAAGCAGGCCAATGCTCAAACCACTGAGCTATCCCTCAGGGGGGCAGGCCCTGGTTCTGTGTTCTGCCTGATTCCCTGAGCACAACCCAGCTGTGACCGGAGACACCAGCGACGGCCTTTCCTTTCACGTCAGTGGCCTTGGGACGAGGTGCCCAGTGCAGACTGTTTCCCATTCGGGAGTGGAGATGGAGTCCCGTTAGCTGGGCTTAGAAGCCTTCGGCGTTCGCTTCCCAGGAGAGCTTGGATCTGAGACCTTCCTGGCACCCGTGTTCCTGGAGAGAGACCGTTACGCTCGTGCCAGTGGATACTCCCGCTAGAGCCTTTATTCGAAGAAGACTATGGCCCCGTGGCCATCAATTCTCTGGGGGCAGCACATAGGAGTCCCAGCCAAGGGCCAGGACCCCACTGGGCTCAGTGCTGTACAAACACAGAACAAAAGGTCCCAGAGAACTTACCCGCTACGGGAGATTGCATTGCTAAGGAGGCAGTGTGGGCCAGTGGCTAGTGTGTGAGTCAAAGGGCCGGGGTTCTACCCCATGCCCGCCAGGAGACAGCTAAGGCGTGGGGCTGAGACTCAGGAGATCTGGGTTCTTTTCCTACCCAGGGTGTATCCTTGGGGAAGTCCCTTCCTCTCCTCGTGCCTGAGTTTCCTTCTCGTAAGAGGGGGATATGATGCTCACCCACCTCTATGGTGTGCTTTGAGATCACGGGGTGGGACGCACTGGCCAAGGGTTAGGCCCATCCAGGGGGAGGCGAGGAACGGCATCACCTGACCAGGCACAGCTGAGTCACACGGTTTGGTTCTCCGACCTCGACTGACACCATCTGCAGGTTGAGCCGTGGTGACGGTGTGGAGAAGATCGCCCAGCCCAGCCATTCGTGGAGCTGCCCAAGTTTGGAGGCTGCAAAGTTTCCTCCCGGGGGATTAGTGGGAAGAGCTGTCGAGACTGGGGATCTTGGTACCAATATAATGGTGTGTAAACCCTGCTGGAGATGCGCCACCCCAGGGATAAAAATATCCCTGGTGCAGACGGGCCCGAGGGCAGATCTCCTTGGTCTTCCCTCCTCCCCCCATGGGATGGGCATAGCCCTTTGCTAGTTCTCTGCACCAGGACATGCACAGTTGCACTGGGATTTTTTCTCGGGGGGAGGGGGGGTAACAGCACATCTCCCAGTACCGACGGCTCCTTTGGCACAGGGCTTTGCAGGGCTTAGCTGCCTCCTGGGAACGCAGAGGCGTCCGCAGAGTGGCAGAATCTGCCTGTCTGTGTGCAGAAGTGGGGGTGGGGCTGGGGCACAAGGATCCTGCCTCTGCTTCCCGGGGCGCAGAGCCGGTCCTAGGAGCAGGGTGACCAGAGGGGTGTCCAGGGCTCCTCTGCTGTGGGGCGGAAAGGCAGGATCTTGGAAATCCTACTGTCAAGCCCATTCTCCGGGTGTCTCCCTGGGAAGCGCGGGAAATCTGGGCCTGCGTGAGCCCAAAGAAACCATCCCCACGCCCATCGGCTTCACTGTGCCCCTCTCTTCCTCAGCAGTCCCCTCCCGGGTCCCCTCAAGCCCAGTTGCCCAGGCTCGGGGGGAAGCGCTGGGCCTGAACTGGTGGGAGCGGGAGCTGGACCCTCTGCGAGAGAGAGTGAGAGGAGGGGAAGGACCAGGTGAGCGAGAGCATGAGGAGGAAGAGCTGGCAAGTTAAAACAGACGCCGGCTTCCTTGCCGAGCCGGAGGCAAATTCATGCTGGCGCGGTGTCTCCCGGCTCGTGGTGTGAATACAGACCCCTCGCCCCGGGCTGGAATTCCTGACGGCGAATGTAAGGAAGGAGGCGCTGTGTGGGGCGGGAGGGGGGTTGTAAATCAACCGAGGAAGAGGAGCAGCGACCGGAAGGAGCCCGGAGAACCCCGAAAAAGGGCTTGGGAAACTCCCAGGCTCTCTTGCTTCACCCACCTGAATTTCAAAGGCGATTCGAAGCAGCCACAATGGGGGGCCTGTGGGGCGTCAGGTCTGGGAACGAGGCCTCCGGGGGGTTACGGTGGTCAGCGGTCAGCAAGGGGCTGCTCCAGAAGGGGCCGGGGGGGGGGAGCGGCAGGGGAAGGTGGAATTCGAGAGAGGTGCAAGGAGGGAGGTTAAGACCTGCTAGAGTAGCAGGGGAGGGGCAGGTGTACCAGCTGGAGCGCATCAGTTCAGAGTCCACGGCCGTTCTCATGAACCTCCGTCACTAATCCCTGCTCAAAGCCAGGCTTTCTCTTTGGGCTATAGCACAGACATCCAGTCCTGCGACAGAGACTTCGGGGGATGGAGACTCCACCATGCCCTGAGAAAAGGTGTCCCGGTGCTTCATTCCCCTGGCGGCTGAAGATCTGTGCTTCGCTTTTCATCCCAATTGGTCTCGTTTCAGTTTTCCACCTGCTCTCGGAAACCTCTTCCGCGCGGACCTGCGTCCGGACACTGATCAAGTCACCCTGTAACCTTCTCCTGGGTCAACTAGCTCAAGCATCCTAAGTGTCTCATGGTCCAGGGGTTTGTGCAGTCGCTTAGGCCTTGAGAAACCCAAGTTTAATTCCTTGCCCCATCACTGACGTCCTGTGCGGTGTAGGGCAGTCGCTCTGTGCCTCGGTTTCCCCACTGTAAAGTCAGGGATCCCAGCCCTGCTCTGCCTCACAAGGGTGCTGGGAAGATAAATACATCAGAGACTGTGAAACGCTCTGAGGAAAAGTAGGTTTGGGGGAATCCTGCGTTAGGACTGTAGCTCTTTTCTGAGCCCTTTCCAATTTTTGCTCTTTCTTTCGGCAGTGTAGACACTAGAACTGAACGCAGAATTCCAATAACAGTCTAGCTAATGCTGCAGACAGAGGTGGTACCACTTCCCGGTCTTAGCTGAGATTCCCCTGCGTATATATGCAAGGATCACAGCACACTAAGCCCAGGTTTACAATTGCTGGACCTGGATCTCACAGCCGTGCAAATGCGTCCGCACTGCACTACGCAGACCTTCTGACTCGTGTCTGCGGCTTGAGCTGCGTCCACACTGCAAAATGACAGGACTTGGACCTGAGTCTCCCGGGGACTCGGGCTCTGAGCCACCCTGCACCAGGGTCCTAGGACCCAGATCCTGAGTGCTTGCTGACTCGAGTCAAACTGATTTGTGTGTGGACAGAAAGGAGACTTGGACTCAAACCTGAGTCAGAGCCCAGGATCAGAGAGCATCGCACTGGGCACTCACGTTCTACCATCATCCTTAAGCCTGTTTCAGAGTCACAGCATCTTGTGGGCATCACCTACAACTTTGTTCCTAGAGATCTGACCTTGTGTTTGGTTGTATGAAAACACATTGATCAAATGCGTCCCCTGTTCCAAGCGATCCAGGTCAGCCTGAATAACCGACCTGTCCCCATCATTACTTACCACTCCACCAGTTCTGGAGTCATCTGCAAATGTTACCAGCAATGATCCTCCAGACCACTGCTAAAGATGTTGAGTAACACTGGGCCAAGAAGAGACCCCACTAGAAAACCTCCCCTTGGATGATGATTCTCCATTTAGAAGTACTTTTGGAGATCTATCAGTTAACCAGTTTTGAATCCATTTAATATGGATTTTATATATGCTAATTTTTTTTATCAGAATGTCATGTAGGACTAAGTCAAATATCTTAGAGAAGTTGAAGTCTATTATATCAACTCCACCAAATTTGAGATCTCATTGAAAGACAATCACAAGTCTGCGTAACAAGACGTATTTCCATATAACCATGTTGACTGGCATGAATTATGCTACCATCCCTTATTTCTGGCCTACCTGTATCCCATATCAGCCTTTGCATGATTTTGCCTGGCATTGACCTATAGGTACCCAGGACATCCCCTTTGCCATTTTAAATATCAGACCGACATTTGCTTTTCTCTGGGACTTCCCCGCTGACCCAAGATTTGTTAAAAATCAACATTAAGGGTTCAAAGAGTTCCTCGGCCAATTCTTTTAATACTCCCGAGTGCAAGCTATCCAGGCCTGCAAAATGTTGATGGGTTGCTGCTTGACATCCGCCTTTTACTGATGGAATACAGTGTTTCATTTTCCCAATACATCATCCAGCTTCCGTCCAAATACAGAGCAGAAATATGTCTTGAGTATGCCTGCCTTTGCTACGTCACAGTTGACAATTCCTCCATCCTTACCTAGTGTCGGACCTCTTCCGTTGCCAGGATTTCATTTGTTCCTGATGCAGTTAAAGTTAGCGGCTGGTGGGGGAGATGCGGCTGGGGGCAGGTGTACCCCGTGCGAGTAGGAGCTGCTTAAGTAGATGAGGTGGAGGTAGGTGAACTGGCTGAGAAGCCGATACAGCAGGTGAGGCAAAGAGCTGTTCTAGCAGGGAGGGACGTGGTCTGGTGCCTCATGGGGGAACAGAAGCAGCAGGTGGGCTTAAGAAACTGCACAGTGGATGGAGTCGGGCGAGGTATAGCAGGTGGGTTAGGGCTAGTTCCGTAATTAGGCTTTGGGTCAGGTGGTGGACGGAGACTAGGCTAAATACATATCTGCTGCCGCCTCCTTCCCCCTATTGGGGAACACAACAGAGTTCACGTGACGGGCCTTTCATTCAGTGGTGCCCCGGAGGAGACAGCCAGAGTTCTAGGGTTAGCAGGAATGGCCACCAGGGCAGCTGGTGGCCTCTCAGGCTAGTGTTTCATAGTGTCTCGTTGCCACCTGTCCAGGCTTTCCCGGGATCGTTCCTTTTCGGAGGTAGCCATCCTGGGAAATCTGCCCAGTACACACTGCTGCTGGGCTCAGGGTCACCCCGGTGGTCCTGGTTTCTTGGACCTCAGAAAAACCGTGGTCTCGCGAGAGGTCTGAGTTGGATCCCTTGGTCTCCCGAGCCAGCAAGGACAGAGAGGAGCTGCTGCTGGGGGTCCGGAGAGCTCCAAGGGGCACTCTGATCACTTGAGACCAGGGAGGGGTCTCCTGAGCTCCAGAGCGTGTTCTCCCTTGCCCAAGAAAGGCCACCAGAGGGGACATCTGCCCTGCAGGACTCAAGCTGCAGAGTTGGACTCCGGGATTCCAGTTCAGCCCACAATGGAGATACAGGCCAGATGCAACATTCAAGTCCAGGGCATCCAACGCCTAGGGAAGGCGGGGGAGGGTTTGGGGGGGGCTGACTCACTTGGAGATCAAGGGAGATACTTTCAGTGGCAGGGTGGAGCTCCCATGGTTTTTGCTCCCCAACGAGGTTGTTTGATCATGAATTCCCTGCTCTCAGCTCCGGAGACTCGACCCGGAAATGCGAAGGGCAGACACATGCACGGGGAACATTTTCCACATCGGCTTTTCTTTCTTTCTTTCTTTCTTTCTTTCTTTCTTTCTTTCTTTCTTT
>NW_020664544.1:7115940-7130347 GCF_002925995.2 Terrapene triunguis
TTTCTTTCTTTCTTTCTTTCTTTCTTTCTTTCTTTCTTTCTTTCTTTCTTTCTCCAAAGTACAAAGCTGGCTGCCAATAACTTAACCGGCACTAAAAGGTCTCGAGCAGGAGCTGGCTAAAGGGACCCTCTCAGCTATTGTCTGAGAGGAACAATCCATAGGTCTTTGAGGCCGGGGCGGGGGGCATTTGGATCATCTAGTCTGCCCTCCTGCCTAGCCCAGGCCAGAGACCCCCACCCAGAGAGTTCTGTACAGCCCAACGAACTGTGGTTCCTTCTCTGCTGGTGACCCGCATAACCAGCCACGGAGATCCTGCCCCAAGCCTACGCTCATGGCCCCCCAGGGGCGTCAAAGAGCTTGCAGAGAGGTCAGAGAACTGGCCCCTGGGTCTAACCACCCTTCGCCCCTCCCTCTTTTGGGGTGTGGGAGCAGAGTCTTGGGGACCTAGTCAAGCCAGCTTCCCTCGCTAGCGAGAGTGGAAGGGAGCTGGGGGGGGGGAGGGGCTGACCCGACTGGGCCTGATCCAAAGCCAGTGGGACTCTTTCCATGGGATTACAGGCTTCGGAGTGGGACCCCAGAACCGGCAGCTGTTGTGAGGCCCGGATGCAATAGAACTAAAGGCTGGTAAATTCCCCAGTCTGCTCTGCACAGATGCGGGGGGAAGCCACAGGGAGCAAGGGGGGGCAAGGAGGGAGATCAGCCGGCCTTAGAAGGCAGGGGTCTGTATCACAGCTGGCTCCCCTCTGCCACCTCCGTAGGCCCACAGCCGGTTGGGGCCACGGAGGCTCTCCATCCTTCCAGGTGGATCGGCCAGATCAGCACCTCTCTTCCAGCTCTTAAAGGTGCCACAGGACCCTCTGTTGCTTTTTACAGATTCAGACTAACACGGCTACCCCGCTGATCCTGAGCCTTGGTTGCCTCTGCTGACGGGGCAGCTGAGGCCGCTGAGCTTTGCCTCCCCGGGGGTGACTGGCAGCGCCCGGGAGCCTGTCAGATCTTCCCATTGTTTTAATCACTACCACATTGGAGAGCCATGCCGGGGCGGGGGGGAAGGATGGATGGGGCCTGGTTTCAGAAGGGGGGCGGGCAGGGTGGGGAGGAGGAGAGCTGGGGGGAGGAGAAACAGCCACATCAGAAAAACGTCTTGGCACCGAGCGCCTCTTTGATTCATTGCAGCTGGGTCGGGGCTGGAAGGAGCCCGTCCGCCCAGCCAGCGATGGAAAACACAGAGAGCTGCAGTCCCGGGGCCGGCAGAGAGGCGTGGAGGGGCAGGGCTGGGGAGGGAAGGGGGGCAGAGAAGAAGCTCCTCTTCCAAAATGCATCAAAGGCGGGGTGATTTATTCAGCAGGCCTGGCCCTTCCAAGTGACCTCATTTCAAACGGCTGCTTCTTCCCCCGGTTCCCGACGGAATCAAGGGGCCAGTGCCACGTGTGACGGGCGCTGGGAGCCGTGGGAGGCGCTGGAGCCTCCAAATCGCACTTGCCTCCCCCGTCCCCCCCTTCGTCGCTGGCTTAAACTGGGAGCAGCGTCTCCCTTTCAACCCCGAGCCTCCCGCTTCTCGGCTTGTCAGCCCCTTAATGGCAGGTCATCACGGGCATTATTGAGGCGCGTGCCTTTGTCACTTGACCATACCCCCTGTTAATTCACTTTTTGGGGAGCTGTGGGTCTAAAGCCTCTCGCCTCTGGATTGCTGGGTCCAGGTCAACGCTAATTTAGAAGTTGGTGTTTTGATGGCTTTTGGTTGGGCGTGATCTGAAATAATTTTTCAAAGCGCTCAGCGCCCATTTAGGCACCAAAAGAAGTGGGCAGATTTCACCAAAACTCAGCACGGGGCATGCTGAGGGCTTGGAAATCTGGCCCCGAGCTCTTGGAAAAACAGGGCCCTAGCTAAGGGGCACCAGCCTTGCCTTCCAGCATGGCGCAGAGGCACTTCGGCACCGTTAAAGGGAGAAAGATAACGCTGCCTTCGTTTCGCTGTCCCTGTTCTGGGGCTAAATTTGCTCTCTGGGGCTGTCAACGCAACACTGAATCCATACCGAGAATTTCAAAAAGAGCCATTTTCTTAATGCCACGTGACTTGCAACTAGCTTGATTTAACCCGCATGCCTTGTGGGGCGCTCCTCCGGGACTTTCTCGCTCGCCCTCTCTTTTTTAATCGATTCCGTTTGGATTTCTGACACGGGGGGCCCCAAAAGTATCTCCAGGGTAACTCTAGCGAAGACGCAGGAGTTGCTTAAACCACAGATGAATTTGAGCTATTGCCACTGCAAAGCTGGGAATGATTCTAACATTTCTACATTCCACTGTTGCAGAGCAAACGCCTTGGGTGCGCTGCAGGATTCATCCTTGGCCGTTAGTCACCGATAGACAGCTTCAAGGAAATAAGGGGCTTGTGTGAATAGGGCCTGATCCTCCACTTCCAGGGCCTGATCCGATGCCCCCCCACCCACAAAAAATCCTCCCATTGACTTCCGTGGGCTTTGAATCAGATCCAGATTTAACCCCGGAGTGTCTCTTTCACTGATTTACTCGGCGTAAGGGAGGGGAGAATCGGTTTCCTAGGTCTCTGGCTGTGTTCCAAGGGCTGGTTGAGTAGTCGTTTTAAAAGGAGACTGTCAGATTCATTAGGATTTGTAAAAAAAAAAAAAAAAAACCCAAACAGGTTTGGAGCAATAGAAAGATTTCTATGAACTAATTCCACCGCAGACAGCACCGGTGGGAAAAGACATGCCCCCAGGGGGGAATCGAACATTGCAGACAGCCCAAATGGTGAGGTATAAATCAACTGGGGCCAGACCCTCAGCTGGCGTGAAGGGATGTCAGTTTAGGAAATCAGTGGAGACCTACGCTGATTTAGGCCAGCTAGGGATCTGGCCCGTGTGATAGACAGGCCTTCATTTCACACCGAGCATGTTGCCCCCCTCTGCAGACCCCCCACCCACCCTGCAGGTGTGACCTGTTTGTTTGCAGACCGGAGTGCTCACCCCTGTCCCGTTCACACAGGGCCTGCTCTGCGCACCCAGCGCGGCAGTCACTCCCGGAGAGACAGGCTCCACGGGCCAAGCGTTTTCGAGCTGGGTGCGGATCCACGTGGCCCCAAGCTCGGGGGAGGGGCATCATCGTCGAAACATTCGGTGGGGGGAGGGCAACGTGGTGTCAACACATGGGACATGATGTGGGATTGGATTATCTCCTGCCCAGTCTGGGGGAAGAAGCGGAAGACATAATGGTGCACAGAGACCTAGGAAAAGTTGGGGGGAGCATTTGTCCCCCTTGCCCCACAGTCTGTGACTCCCCCGCGCAGGGGGTGGGGCAGGGAACTGGGGTCCTGGGTCTGGTTCCGCGGTGGAGGGAGGATGCAGCGGTGAATGGGAGGAACCAGGTGAAGTTGGGGGAGAGCTAAATCGGAGCTCTCCACCTCGGCACCTCTTCGCTCTGTCTAGTGACCAGATGTCCTGATTTTATAGGGACAGTCCCGATTTTTGGACCTTTTTCTTATATAGGCTCCTATTACCCCCCCACACACACACCCCGTCCCGATTTTTCACATTTGCTGTCTGGTCACCCTAGAAGCTCCGGGTGCTGATCTCAGCCAGGGTGACTCCGGAGTGAGCCCACTGGAGGAGTGGATGGATTCACACCCGGGCAGCCGAACTCAGAGCCCAGCCATGCGCCAACCTCGCCTTCTCTCTCGGGTCTTTTCACATCTCCCAGGCCCACGTCAGCATCTCACCCCTCCCCCCGCCCTGCACCTCCAAACTCGGATCCTCCCCCTTCCCCTCTCTGGTCCTGCCTCCAGCCTTTCTCTCTCGCCACTGCGGACTGGCAGGAGTCGCTGCCACAGACCCAGCTGCAGCCCGATCTGCCAAAACCTGCCCTCCATGCTCAGCTTTGACAGCGTCTGAGTCATACAGAGAAGTATTTGGCCTATTTTCTGTAGGGCTCACGGAAGGGCAGGGCTAAGTGGTCCTGTCCTGCCAGCATCGCTCCGGGCATCTTCAGTGCCACCAGCACAGGGCGTCGGGGTCTGCTGGGGGGCTGGGCCTGTGGAAAGGAGTGGGGCCCCTCGGGATGCAGGGGGGCTGGTTAGCTGGGCAATGGGTGGAGCCGTCGGGCCAAGGAATGTCACCCACCAAAAAGTCTGTGTTAGCAACGGGCTCCTTGCAGTGGGACCCCGAGGCGTCCAACGGAGATCAGAGCCCTGCTGTGCCAGGCGCCGAGTGAGAGACAGTCCCGGCCCCAAAGAGCGTCCAGTCTGAATGGACAAGCCCGAGAACAAGCAGGAGGGGAAACAGGCTCCGTAAGGAGGAGGGACCGGTGCCAGGTCCAACAGCAGAGCCAGCCCAGCGCTCTGGCCCAAGCTGCCTCTCAGATCCACCAAACTCGGCGCTGGCCCCAGCCGGCTGATCCTCCCCCCAGCCCTGCACAGGGAAGTCCTGGCGACATGACGAGTACAAAGGTGTGTTCTTGACTAGTGGAGCCAAGGCAGCAGGCGGGTTTCGGACAAGTTCGTGGGCTGAGTGAACGGCTAGGGACTAATTCCCCCTGCTAACCCACGGGACGGCTCCCCCCGCCTTGTCTTCACTAGGGCTTCACTTCATGTTAAGAACACACCTTTATTTTTCCTCGTGTTATTATGGAGCAGCAAAGCTGGGTGTCAGGACCAACCAAAGGCCGTCAGTGTCCGGCCCAAGGTCCAGTGTCAGGCTGGGGCTAAGGACGTCTGACAGCTCTGCCTCCCCAGAGAGATCTAGTTAACCATAAGCCGTGGCGTGGGGCGTGCTGCCAAGCACCGATCCGCTCACATCTCTCATTCGCTCACCGGCTCACTCCTCACCCTGCCCTGCCCCTCGCACTAGCACATGAGCTGCTTGCCTCGCAGTGATGCTCGGGCGTGAGGATGTCAACCTCGCACGGCCTTAAGGAGACAGAAAACAATTCACCCTGGTCGTGCATTTACCCAGAGGTCGCACGCCCGGCCGTGCATTCTCAGCACACTGCAGGCACATCAGCGCACCGAACTGCTCCACACCTGGGGGAGGTAGAGAAACGGCCGCTTTGTGGAAGGAGGAGCAGAGGCACGGGCCGGCCTTAGGACACACGGGGAGCCGGGGACCCAACCCGGGAGTTCCTGGCTCCTCCTCCTGCGATCAGCCCACTAGAGCTTGGCACGGCCTCAGGCGCAAGGTGCTGTGAGACAGAAGGAGGCTCTCTCAAAAGGCAGCGTTGCCCAAGGGGTAAGGCACTGGATTGGAACTCCGGAGACCTGGGGTCTCTTCCCTGCTGCCTGACCTTGGGCCAGTTGCTTCTCCTCCCACCATCTGTCTGGTCTATTTAGGTGATAAGATCTTCCAGGGTGGGACTATCCCTCGCGATGTGCATGTACAGCCCAGAGCGTAAAGGGACCCTGATCTCGGTTAGGGGCCTCGGTGTTCTACCACAGCGTAAATACGAATCACTTTCGATCCGGAGCACCTCTCTGGCCAGAGCCATCCCGTCCTCTGCTGGAGCACGTGGCTTCGGCGCCAGGAGGGCGGCGCTGCATGGGAGATGGGGAATTGTGTCTTCGGGGCTTTGAAAGGGCTGCTCAGGCCTAGGAGGGCGAATCCAAACTCTCCGGGGGACTCGGAAGTTCTTGAAGGGGGTATTTCAATTGGGGGAGGCGCTGAGGCGGGTGGCGGGGTGGGGTTCCCTCCCCAAGCAGCAGCCCCCGGCCGGCGTTGCCTCTTGAGAGGGATCTAGGCTGCTGGGTGCAGTAATTGAAAGCAGATCCTCTCCACCCCCCGGCCGCTGAGAGCAGCGAGGAATTTGCCTTCAGCTTCTGTACCCGGCACATTTTTCTGGGCTGTTTCATTCCTTCTGTCTCCTCCTTCCTCCCATTGCCGAGCTCTCTCCCTCTCTCCTCCGGCCTCGGCCGCTCCCGCCCCAGCCCCGCTCGTGCCAAGGCCCAGCTGGCTCCCGCCCCGAAAACGCAAGAGGCTTCTGAAGTTTCCAGCCGGGAGCTGACACGTACCCGGGGCTCCAGCCCAGCACCTCTCCGCAGCTCCACGTATGCAAGTCGGGGGAGGGGGGCGGCCAGGCCTCTCAGGGACTCATGCCCTGGAGATTGGGGCAAGGCAGTGGGGGCAGACACCCCAGGCCAGGGCTGGCATGCCCAGGAGGTACACGGGGAGGTGGGACACCTGCCATCCTTCCCCTTTGGGCAGCCAAACTCCAGGCTTCATCTTCATCCCCACTCCATCCCCCTCTCTCTCCCTCCATCCCCACTCCTTCTTTCCCCCCATTCTTCCCTCACCCCTTTCCCATCTTCCCCCGCCCTTCGGGTTCTCCTGTCCTTATCCCTCCCCTCGCCACACACACAGCACGGGCCGTGCCCCCTCCAGGTACCGGGGAGCAGCAACCCCCATCCCCCATCCTGACCCAAGAGTGAAAGATGGCAAAGCTCCATCCCATATTTGCACTGGCTAAGCTGGAGCATCACTTCCCCCCACCTGCTAGCTGAGCAGGGGGCCGGGGGAGGCTGCTCCTGGGCTCACTTGGCTACAGCTGCTCCCCACTGGGAGGGAAGCAGTTCCTTTTGTGGGCCAGCATCTTTTATGATGCTCCCTAGAATAAGGGTCTCAATCGTCATGCTTCAGGGCATAAACTGGGCCCTAGTCCGAGGGTCAGGAAGGACCCTTCCCGGGCATATCATGAGCTAGTTACATTATGGAGGGATTGTGTATTCCTCTGAGCACCTGGCACTGAATTGCAGGATCACCCTAGTCAGACAGAGCATGAGTCCAAGGTAGAGGGATTCCCTGATCCTGGCACCAGGTGTGGTCACTAGTGCATGTTAGAGCAGCCTTGAGGTGGGCTGCTCCAGCAGCCAGTGATGGCATGTGCTGGCCACACCCCTTTGCCGCCAACCACGCCCCATGCACTGGCAACCAGGACCCACTAGGATGGCTCTGCCCCACCCCAGGCTTTCCCTACCTAGGGCAAACCTCAGGGGGACCGGCCCCGCTGCCTTTGCCCTGCCAAGACAGCTAGGCACGGACAAGAGGCTTAGCCCTCGCAAGCAGGCCGTGCCATTGCTGGAGCCTGGCTACCGGGCCACAGGGACCAACTCTCCCGCCCCCGGCATCCTTCGGTGGTCCCCTCCTGGCTGTGGAGTGCAGTGACCAGCGAGGGAAATTGACACCCAGCCCAGCTCCGGCGGGTAAGGGAGCCCAGGCACAGGGCAGCAGGGACAAGGGGCTAGAAACCTCCCCCCCAGGCTGGATGTGTTTAGACATCCCCTTGCAGAGGTTCAGATGGCTCCCGGGGGTGGGGAGGGGATGCTAGCTCCTGGGACAAGCAGAGGCATGACCGCTCCCGCTGCAGGTGCTGCAGGGTTTCGCTCCCAGTTCCCATCCCCTCCCCCCCAACACACACACACAGGGAACCTTGTTTCTGTAGGTCAGGTAAAGCATAGGGATTTTTGCTCACACCCTTGCCTTGGGGTGGGGGCGGGGAGCAGGCCTCAATAGCTTCCGCTTGAGTTTCCAGGCCCGAAGCGGACGGAACGTGACCGTCCCCCAGCCACAGCCTGGAAACGCCCGAGTCACACGGGGTCTTTTCCTGCCCATTGACTTCCCCAGGAGCCGCGCAGGCCTGGCTGCCCCCGGAGGGAATGGCTGTAAGCCCGGGGCTCCCTGGGAATGTGGCTGCCAGTCCCACGGAGGTCATAGAGGTGAAGGCCAGAAGAGACCCCCCCCTGCCTGTCACAGACCACCAAACACCCTCCCAAGCAGGCAGGGGACCAAAGTGTCACGGCTCTTGGGTGCGACACGAGGGACTCAGTGAGATATACCCAGTAGCATTGCATCAGGCCCTGGCGGCTGCCACTCAGATCACGGCCCCATTGTGCTAGGCGCTGTACAGACACACAGGAGGAGGCTGGCCTTGTCCTGGAGCACTTACAATCTCCATAGACAAGACTAAGGCACAGAGACGGGAAGTGACTCACCCCAGGGCAGGGTTAGACCCCAGGCCTTCAGAGTCCCAGGCCAGGACACTACCAACTAGCCTGCGCTGCCTCTCCGCCCTAGCCTGTGCTTCAAGCTCAGTCGTGGTTCTGATCAAAGCCCAGCTCTGCGGGCGACCTCTTCGGTGTGCTGGGGCGGGCCTTCCATCTGAAAAGCCATGCACCTGTCTCCTCGCAGGGCTCTGATAGATCCCAGGGGACACCCCTTGTAAGAGGAGGGTGTTTGCGGCCAGCCCCTTCGTTGAAATTCCCTCTCTCCACGGGCCGTGCGCGCGCTGGTCTCTGCCCTCCCAGGCTGCATCGCAGCAGACCGGCCATTTCTGCGCCTGCCCCTGCTCCAGGGAGGGCGGTTCTGCATTTTGTCCCGCTAGCGGCCTGGAACCTCAGTGAGTTTTCCTGCTGGTGTCAGCGTGAGGATACTTCCCCTCACCAACTGCCCCCACTGCCCCTTCCTGCATGTCTTCCACTTCAGGGGGAAACGTCTCTCTTCCTCTCCCCAACCCTCCTTTTTTCTTTCTTTCCATCCTCTCCGCGTCCCCTTTTCTCTTCCCCTCCCTTCACTCCCTCTTTCCTACCCAACGTACGAAGGGGCTAACGCTTCCTTTAAGCAAAGCAAGCAGGGGTCCTTGCATCTCTTGGGGAATACTTTCCCCTCTGTACTACCCCACGCTCTGCTCCCGAGCCCCACTGCAGCTCAGGGCCATGTAGGGTGACCAGATGTCCCGATTTTATAGGGACAGTCCCGATTTTGGGGTCTTTTTCTTATATGGGCTCCTATTACCCCCAGCCCCCGTCCCGATTTTTCACACTTGCTGTCTGGTCACCCTAGGGCCATGATCCCCCCCCCCCCCCCAAGTGATTGCAGATGGGAGGTTCAGGTGCTTTTGCCAAGCCCACCAGCATCTCAGCCCCAGCAGTGGGGACCCAGTAATCTAGCTCTCCACCCTTTCTCCTCTCTTAAGGGGCTTAAGCTTGGAGCCGGATTTTCTTAGAACCCTGAAGCTCTTACCTGCCCCACCCCCACACGCAATCACTGTCAACCTGAGCCCCTCCCCCCCGTCAATGCATTTATCCTCCCAACCCCTGCAAGACTATCTTTTACCGATCGGGATCCGAGGCCTAGAGCGTCCCATAGGAGTCTGTGGCAGAACTGGGAATCAAACCCACAGCCCCACCCAAGGGCCCCAACCATTAGGCCATCCTGCCTCCCTCGGCAGCGGGAAGGGAGAGCGTTTTCCTGAATGTTTCCCACATCTGCAGCGAGGCAGCTAGCAAGGACCGCCCCCGTTGGAGCGAGCGGGGAGCTCGGATCCTGGCCGTGGCGTGCCCAGCAGGAGGGGGAGGGGAAGGGGAAGAGAGGAATTTTTATGCTAAAAATAAAAAAACGCATCCACGTCTCAGCGGTTGAGAGAGACGGCAGCGTCCCCCCCCTCCAAAGGATCCCGCCTGGGCGGTCGCAGGCTCTCAGGGTTCCCAGCGTGGCGTGACAGGGACCCAAGCAAGCGGAGTCATGTTGCAGGGAGCTGAGCGGGGGCAGCCCTCTAATGTCGCCTTCTGCACAGCTGCCTAAATGTGGACAAGAGACGGGACTGGAGGAGGGAGAGGGGATCAGAATTATCCTGGGCTCTTCCGCTGAGCTTTTCATCCCTAAATCTCAAGCACTTTACTAAAGAAGTCAGAGCGTTATCCCCATTTTAGCTGGGGAAACTGAGGCACAGAGCGGCGATTTGCCCAAGGTCAATGAGCAAGGCGGGGGTGGAGCTGGGAAAGGAATCCAGGTCCCCTGTCTCGGTCCGGCACCCTATCCACTAGGTGTCTCTGCCGAGACAGGTGCTCACATAGATAGGTAGATGTCGCGTGGCTGCAAAGAAAATATTCAAAATGCTCTGCCTGCTTAATAAAACACCTCATGATTCTGACGCCAAGCTCATGAATTTGGGGGCCTGGCGGATGCTTTTTGAATACTTGAGGCTGGCAAGACGGGATCGGGTGGGCGGGGAAATGGGAGGGTTCCTTAGGACGTCAGCTGGTCAGGAATCTTTCGGGGAAACTTTTTCATCCGAAAATGCTGATCCATCAAAAACATTTCTCGGGCCCAGGCTGGAATTTCTGCTGAGAGAGAGACGGCAAAATTCGCCACCTTCCAGCGTCGTCATCGCCGTGTTGGTCCCAAGATATTAAAGAGACACAAGGCAGGAGAGGTGATGTCTTTTAAGGACCACGTTCGGTTGGAGAGACAAGCTTACCCAGCCTGAAGAAGAGCTCTGTGGAGCTGGAAAGCTTGTCTCTTGCCAACAGGAATTGGCCCAATAAAAGACGTTACCTCCCCGACCCTGTTCGTGCACAGACACAGCCTGACCCCCGGCTGCAGAAGAGCTTGTAGCCTCGGGGTTAGCCTGCTCCCCTGGAAGATACAAGGTCAAAACCCTGCTGCAAGGGACAGCAAGGGCATGAACCTAGGTGAGCGCCCTCCCCACCGGCCTACGGATCTCTCTCTTGCTCATCTTTTCTCCACCCCCAAAAGCCGACAGGTCTCGGCTTCGTTCCGACGCGGCCCGGCCGCAGATTCGGAAACCTCCACGTTTTTCACAAAATGAAATTCTTGTTTTCCAGCCAGCCCGACTTCGGGCCTTCCCCAGACCCACCAGCGTCTCCCGTCCCATGGCGAAGCACCCGCAGCGCCCAGCCTCCCGAGCACCGAGGCCCTCCACGCGCACAGCCGGGTCACCCAGGGTGGGCAGCCAGGTCACTGCTGGAGTTAATCCACCTCCCCGAGAGGCCGCAGCTAGATTGATGGAAGAATTCTGCCATCCACCTAGCACTGTCTAAACTGAGGTCGGTCTAGCTACACCTCTCGGGGGGGGGTGGATTTTTCACACACCCCGAGAGATGTAGCCAGTTTGCAGAGTAGACCAGCCCTCAGTTTCGCCTGTCCCATTCCAGATGTCACCAGCTGCCTCGCCCCGGCCCCCGATCTCTGTACTACGTCGCCCCCCAAACGAAGAATTATTACACCAGATTCGGATTGAAAGATCTCTGGGGGCAGAGACCGCCCCGCTCGCTATGGGTCTGTGCAGCACCTGGCATGATGGGGCCCAGATCTCGGCAGGGGATTTTAGGCATGCGTGCCTAGATAGCGATCTCGCTGCCCTCCAACCACGCCTCAGGGAATGGCGAATGCTTCCTGAAAGTGCCCGGCCCTCTCCCCCAGTCCAGGCTGTGATGGATCCAGCACCCCGCGGGGCTGTCCCTTGGGGGAGCTTCCAGCTGGGGATTGATGGCAGCTCCTGCATTTTTTCCTTAGACAGCTCACTCTGTTCCAGAAGGGCTGCCAAGGAATCGCTGGCTCTTGGCGTTCACCCCGGCGGTGAACTCACTGCACATGGACAAGCCGAGACTCTCCTCTCACTGCACATTCCTCGCTCCTTTCCCAGGCCAGCAGAGAGGGAAGGGGGGAAGAGTCCGGTTCACTTCAGGAGCTCCACCGCACCAAGAGCAGGCCAAAGGATCCCGGTCCCAGCCGCTAGCTCTCATTCCAAACCACCTGGGATTTTCTTCACCCGTCACTGCAATGCAGCCACCTCTGGGACGGGACGTGGCAGCTGTTTCAACAGTGCACCGAAACGAAGCACATGAGGTTAGGGTGTAGCGTGAGATAGAATATCATCTCCAAAACAATGGGGGTGGGGGGATTTCAGGCAGGCAGGAAGAGTCGGGTTTGTCCAGGAATCTGTAGTTAATCCCTCTGAGCCGAACAAAGCATAGGTAGGTGGCATTTTGGTTTCTGCATCAGGCACCCAAACACTTTCCATTCTGCAGTTGGCATCCACCATGCAAACACCTTGCACTCTGCCACTGGCATCCGGCGTGCAAACATATTGCGCTCTGAAGCAGGTATCTGGTGTGCAAACACCTTGCACTCTGCAGCTGGCATCCGGCGTGCAAACACCTTGCACTCTGAAGCGGGTATCTGGTGTGCAAACACCTTGCACTCTGTAGCTGGCATCCGGCGTGCAAACACATTGCGCTCTGAAGCAGGTATCTGGTGTGCAAACACCTTGTACTCTGCCGCTGGCATCCAGCGTGCAAACATATTGCGCTCTGAAGCAGGTATCTGGTGTGCAAACACCTTGCACTCTGTATGGCACCCAGCATGCAAACACCTTGCACGGTGAGGCTAGTATCCGACTCTCCGGCATGTAATCACCGAGAACTGAGAGACTAGATGTATGTGCCAGAGGCCTCAAGCACGCAGCTCGCCTCTTGCAATGGGCAGCTGGCACTGAGCAGTCAATGTCGTGATGCCAATTGCGATTCCTCCCCAAGTCACTTGGCATAAATTTCTCCCCGGACACTATGTGTTTAAAAAAAACTCTCGCGGACATTTCCCTCCCAGAGCCAAGGGGCAGCGAGGGGCCCTGCCATCTCGGAGCATCACCTGCTTCCTGCCTGTGCCCTGCGCCTTGGGATGGGGGGGCTCCTGGTTGTTCCAGGATCTCGCTGCTGTCGCCCTGTGCCTATCTAGCTGTGCTGACTGCATCGCTGCTGAACGCCCCGTCTCCCTGTAATGGATGGGCGTGTGGTGCGACTCGAGGGCCTCTGCCACCTCTCTGCCTTCTGCCCGCAAAGCCGCGCCGTCGCCGGTGCCCTCCGCTCCATCCCTGCAGACAGGAAGGCAGCCGTCAGAGCTGGTTTCCCAGGCTTGGCAAGCAGCCAGGCAAGGGGCGTGTGAACAGGTTCCCCTGCTGCGAGCAGCGGGGCGAAGGGAAGGAGGAATGAAAGGAAAGGAAAGAACCCGCGAGCCACCTGAGTGCACCTCCGAGGCTCACAATCGGGGATGGATCTGCCAGGCGAAACCATCTCCGGGCAGTGTGAAAGAATCCACAGGGGCTGGTCTCTTGTAGAAGGGGAAAGAGCCAGCGGCAAACATGGGGTGGGGATGCTGGGTGGGGCCAGAGTACCTGGAGCTCCCCCCACAGGCAGTGCTCCTGCACCTTCCCTTACAGCGCCTCCTGCTGGGGGAGGCTGGGACTGGAGCAGCCAGGAGCTCCCCCCCCCCAGCCAGTACTCCTGCACCTTCCCCTACAGCGCCCCCTGCTGGGAGAGGCTGGGACTGGATTACTGAGACTACCAACTGGGGGAAAGGAAGGGAGTGTCTGGACTGGGTTTCTTATCTCTCCGGGCCGTCTGGAGCGGCCTTGCTTGGAAATCCATCTTCGGGCAGCCGAGCAGATGCTTTCTGCAAAGAGAAACCACAAGGATTCCTGAGAGCTGGTCTAAGGATGGCCAGTGTTTGGACCGAAGGCTGAACGGACCTACAGGAGGGAGCAAGAGCAGCTTCCTTGGGGGGGAGGAGGGTTCAGTGTGTAGCTAGGGTCAGTACAAACCGATCACTGCACAAGCCCCCAGACACACACTCCTAATCACACACTCAGCTACACAACCCTCTCGGTCACACACATCCCCCACAGCCCTCTCACCCTCCCACAATCCTGTCTCACACCCGTGCATGCGCACACAGTCCTCTCTGTCGCGGACACACATGCACGCACAATCCTTTTTGTCACACACATGCACACACAGAGTCCTCCCTCTCTCTTTCTTACCTCCCCCCCGCCCCCCAACACACACAATTTTCCTAGATCTCCTACCGAGCACGCTGTGACACGCGGCTGTGTCTTGTGTCTGGCATCTAAACTTAACACCTTCTCTATGAGAACATCCTTGGAAAGTCCCTGGAGAGAGGGAGCTGCCGAGGTCCCCACAGGCAGAGAGCTCATGTGCTCGGCCAGGGAGGTCTGGGGGAGTTTGCTTGAGGGAGCCCCCTACCCCACAGGAGTGTTGATGGGGAAGGAGGGGTGAGTGGTTAGCTGTCCATCTCCAAGGGTCTAGCACAGGACACCAGTTGCCATGGAAGGCTGAAAGAATTGGGTTTGTTTAGTTTGGAAAAGAGAAGACTGAGAGGGGACGTGATAGCAGTTTTCAGGTATCTAAAAGGGTGTCATAAGGAGGAGGGAGAAAACTTGTTCACCTTAGCCTCTAAGGATAGAACAAGAAGCAATGGGCTTAAACTGCAGCAAGGGAGGTCTAGGTTGGACATTAGGAAAAAGTTCCTAACTGTCAGGGTGGTTAAACACTGGAATAAATTGTCTAGGGAGGTTGTGGAATTTATGTCTCTGGAGATATTTAAGAGTAGGTTAGATAAATGTCTATCAGGGATGATCTAGACAGTATTTGGTCCTGCCATGCGGGCAGGGGACTGGACTCGATGGCCTCTTGAGGTCCCTTCCAGTCCTAGAATCGTTGAATCTATGGTGATTAACCCTCCATCTCCAAGGGTCTAGCATGTGACACCAGTTGCCATGGCGATTAACCCTCCATCTCCAAGGGTCTAGCTTG
>NW_020664544.1:7130357-7133711 GCF_002925995.2 Terrapene triunguis
GGTCTAGCTTGTGACCAGTTGCCATGGCGATTAACCCTCCATCTCCAGAGATCTGGCACAGGGACACAATTGGTTTGGGTCAATGGGATGCAGCACCAGGTGTCGGGATTCATGGCCTGCAGCAGAACCAGGCTCTGGGTAACCTAATGAGTGCGGTGCAGCGGTGACATGGGGCTTAGCCTCTCCAGGTGCAGGTTACCTCCTGTCTGGAGCAGGGAGGTTGCGGGGGACAGCTCGGCATCTCGGCCTAGATCTCTAGTTCAACTCTGCCCTCACACCGTGCATGGGGCAGACTATACGTGCAGCGTCTGGCCGTGCATGGGCCGCGCAAGGTACATTGTTCAGGAGAAAACTCCGGCCCATGAGACCATCCAGAATGAGAAGGGAGTGTCTGGGATGATGGACAGCCCGCCGGGGGGACCCATAGGAACATGATGTGTTATATGGGTGCATGGCGGGGGAGGCAGCCTTTGGGGATGTGCCGGGATGCATGGGCCCCTGTAGAGATGTACAGAAGTAGCTGCTGGGAGCCTCTGAGGACGGCTGGGTTGGTGACTAAGGCACCGGATGGGACTCTAGAGATCTGGGCAAATCAGCGAGGTGCCCCTTTACCCTGGCAGCGCCTCGGGAATACGAAGTGGTGGGAGGGGAGAGAGTTAAGACCGCAGCCGTCCCTTGATGATTTCACACCCACATCCAGGAAGCAGCTTCCCGGAGCGATGCAGCCACCAGGCGAGGGGCGAGTCTGCAGCTAACCAGCCCTCCTTCCAGGTGGGCCGTGGCCGCTCCCCCAGGCACTGGCCCGGTGTCGCCGGAACGCCGCTCAGCAGGGCTGAGGCCCTGGGCCAACGCCCTCCGCCCACGCAGGAAGCAGCCGGTGCGCTCGGACCACCTCCGCGCTGCACTCGGCTCGGCGGGAGGCCGCGAGCGAAAGGAGCCGGAGAGCAACTGGGGCCGAGGGTGGGGGGGAGATGGCCGGAGTGGATCGGGCCCGATCGGAACAGACACCCGACCTGTGCGCTCAGGGCCGGATCCGCTGAGGGCATTCGCTTCGCCCGTTGTGTTCTGGGAGGCTCCAGGTCACACGGCCCCTGTACCGGGAGGCAGGGACACGCTGGAGAGTCGGGAAGGGATAGTTCAGTGGTTTGAGTATTGGCCTGCTAAATGAAGGGTTGTGAGCCCAATCCTTAAGGCGGCCATTTAGAAATCTAGGATAAAAATCTGTCTGGGGATTAGTCCTGCTTTGAGCAGGGGGTTGGACTAGATACCTCCTCAGGTCCCTTCTAACCCTGATATTCTATGATCTGCGGCAGCTCCCGGGAGTGAAGACACCAGCACTGTGCTACTACGTGTGGACCCAGCCAGGCCTGGCTTGTGCTGCACCATGGAAATGGTGGGCAGGGGAACCCCCCCATTTCTCCACCCCCAGGAAATATTCTGTTCCCAGTAACTGCAAATCAGGCCTGCTGCGACGGGTCCACAGCGAGGAGCCAGGGGGCTGCGAATAGGGTGACCAGACAGCAAGTGTGAAAAATCAAGACAGGAGGTGGGGGGTAATAGGAGCCTATATAAGAAAAAGACCCAAAAATCAGGACTGTCCCTATAAAATCAGGACATCTGGTCACCCTAGCTGCGAACAACGACATGGTACAGCTCCAAGGGGCAGTGCAGTGACTCAGTCTGGTCTCCTTATTAATATTATTATTGTTTATTATTTCTATTACCGATCAGGACCCCATTGTGCTAGGAGCTGTACACACAGACCGTGACATGATCTAGCTGGCATTGGATTTGCAGAGAGCGCAGGGCCTGATCCCCAAGGGCTCAGTACCCACAATCGAGCCCCAGTTTTCTAAGAGCCCGGCACCTCCACCAGGGCCAGACACTCATCCTGCACCCAGCCCGCTGAGCTCCTCAACCCTCTGGCCCCAGGTTGGGGTGCTGAGCTCTGGCCACAGTGACCATCTCCCTGGGGAGCCCAGCTTAGCCCCAATGTTTCCCTGACTCCAACCCAGTCGCGGGAACTGCCCCTAGATCCGCCCTCCTTCATTCCCCATCCCCCAGCCGTTCCTGCCCTTCTGGCCGGACCCGTCGTGCAAAGCCGTCCACTGGACAGGAATCCAGGGAACAGGCTGGAGGGATGTGTACGAGGGGCTAGGGGAGTGGAGGGGGCGTTCGAGGGGTGCTCACATCTGGCTGGGAGATGGGCAGGGGGTTGAGGTGCTCCGGGGGCGGGGGGGGATAAGGAGGAGGACTGAGATGACATTAAAGCAAAGGGAAGCAGGACAGTGCTGTGTGACCTATCAGGCCATGGGACAGACTCTGGGGATGTGAAGAGACTCTCCGGAAAACACGCCAGACAGAAAATAGATTTGCACTGGGAAGGAACATCAGGCACATTGGCTTCCCCTGGGTCTTCTCCTCCTCTGGTTTCTAGGATCACATGGCAGCTGCGACACCCTTCCTGTTAGGTCCGGCGGCTTCCCTAGTGTGGGTCCCTGGGCGATCCTGGATCTTGGCCCCGTCTCTGGAAGGGGGGAGTGGGGCATGATCCAGAAGGGTGGGACAGGGGAATGAATGGATAATAAACATTAAAGAGCCTCTCCTCCTCTCTCAGCCAAGTCCTGCTCTCAGGTCCAGGGGCGGAAACCTGGTCGCAGCGGTGTCACGCCGGCGCAGCTCAGTGCCTCTCCGGCTCG
The DNA here is from genome assembly GCF_002925995.2 of Terrapene triunguis. Taxonomy (NCBI): domain Eukaryota; kingdom Metazoa; phylum Chordata; order Testudines; family Emydidae; genus Terrapene; species Terrapene triunguis. Next base: position 7,133,057 of record NW_020664544.1, read on the forward strand.
CTCACCCTCCAGATATATCGTGCACGATGACCTCCCCACCCCCAGCTGCTCCCGGCCTGCACGTCAAACCCAAACACCGCCTCGCCGTGGAAAATCTGACTCCGGCCCAGTGGTCGCTGCAGATAATGCGCGGCGGTGATGGGAGCCAACTGGAGCGGCGAATGCTTCGCTGGAGACATCATCTTGAAGTGGCGGCGGGGGGGGGGGGGGGGGGGGGGCCCCCCGGGGCCCCGCCACCCCCTTATCTGCACCGAGGAATATGCTTTCCAGGTAGCGGAGGGGCCAGACGCTCAGCCTGCCCCCCCCCCTTCCCCCTCCCCGTGAGCCCCTGGGCAAACCTCAGAGGTTTCAGTTCACGAGGGCTCTTCGGTGTCATTCACACGTGCCCCGGGCTCGAGCTCTCCTCGTGGTGACCCCTGCACGCACCCCACTGGCGGGCGGACTCACACCAGGGTCAGAACGTCAAACCAGCCCCGCAGGCTCGCAGTGAAACAGCCTGGTTGTGGGGCAGGCAGGGGCCTTTTACACAACTCGGAACCCACTTGGACACGGGGGGGGGGAGTTTGACCCCAAAGTTCATCCATTTCCCCTCAGTCCTGCCCTGCAGCCCCCCGGCTATTCCAGCCCTGGGCTCCCCACACAGCTCTGCCAGTGC
>NW_020664544.1:7148711-7182403 GCF_002925995.2 Terrapene triunguis
CTTTTTTGCCTAGGGCGGCAAAAAAGCCAGAGCCGGCCCTGCTGACTGCAAAGTGGGGGGGCAGGACCCTCTGGCTTCCCCAGGACCCCGCCTGGGCGGACTCGCTGTGGGAGGCGCACGGAGGGGCATATGCTGAATGCTCCAAGGTCAGACCCAGGAAGGTGTAAGCCGTGTGAGCTTCTTGCCCTGGAGACAGTCTGCTCACAGAGAGGAGACTTCACCCGAGTCCTGCCTGGCTTCGTAGGGAGCAGGTCCAGAGCATCGCCTGGGGACTCCGTGACAGTGGGGTCCCACAGGGGTCCCCCAAGGGCTGCCCTAAATTGCAACTCTGCCGCACTGACCACTGCAGGGGTGTAGACTAACCAGGGCACGCGGCCTCTCTGGCCATGGCTCCTCCCCACACTCTCTGCCGTGCCCCCGGCTCAGCTGGAGGTGGCACGGAACTGGCACAAGGGCAGCCCGCCCATCCGGCCCTGTGCCCCTTTATGCCAGAGGCTGCCCCGAAGGCCGACGCTCCCCCCGCGGGCTGCGCTTTGCAAAGGACCCTGCCCTCCCGCGGGAGCCGAGTGAATTCCTCCACCCTGGCAGCGGGTGAGCGAGCAGGAAGGGATAAAAGGAGAGCGGGAGAGAGAGAGAGAGATGCTTTCAAATCAGAACCAGGCCAGAAAGCAGATCCGCGCCCATCCCCCCCGTCGCTCCCAACCTCAACGCTTGGGTGGGGCCGGCTGCTCCCAGGAGCTCCGTGACGACCCCCCCCTCTGCAGAGCATCTGCAGTCAGAGCTGCAGGGGGGCCAGACTGGGGGAGAAGGGTGGGGTCTAACTTTTGCCACGGCTGCCAGTTTCCCGCCAGGCTGGGCAAAGGCAGCACGTCCGCTGGGCGATCAGTGGCCACGTCTCGGCAGTGGAGGAAGACGGGAGGAAAGGGATACGTCCGGGCTGTTGGAGCAGAGAGGTGCAGAATGCTTGACCTGGACCGGGGCAGACGAGGGGCACTGCTATCCTGGCAAGACATGTGGCACGAACCCCAACTCTACTAGTGCAGCCAGCATAAGAGGGCGCTCCCATCCCCCCCCCCCCCCCCGGCCAGGTGTCACCCTGCCACAGGCCTCCATGCAGGCAGGTGTAGAGCAAAGGTGGAGGAACTGCAAAGGCATTTAAGGAAGTGTCACCGGGTTATAAATCTTGCAGTGGGAGCACCAGACAGGCGGAGCTGGCAGGGTTCCCCCTGCACAAACGCACACCGGCCCTGCCTGAGAGCCACGGCCCAGGGCTTCCCTTCCTAATGCAATATACCCTGTCCCGGGGGCACGCGCTGGGTGGGGGGAAGGGGAACAGGGAAAATTGCTGCGGCTGTTCGTGCCAAACCCTCTGACATGAAATATCTCAGTGCAGCAATGCAATATGCAATAGCGCCAGCGTGTCCCGGGCTCCCGCTGGCAGAGCGGGAGGAAATATCTTTCCCTCTCACTTTGTCTTTTCTCTTTCTCCCGGCTGGAGGAGAAACTGTCTCTGGCCAAAGGCAGGAGCAGGGGAATCTGGGCTCGGGTGCCAAATGGCTCCCCCAAGGCGTGGGTTTGCTGATGGCGGGGGGGGGGGGAAGGGATAACTCAGGGCAATGGGAGTTGGGGACCCTACAGCTCTGATCCAGCCCGGGGTTCGTTAGTACTCGAAAGTCATAAGGCCATAAGAACGGCCATAAAAGGTCAGACCAAGGTCCATCTAGCCCAGTGTCCTGCCTTCCAACAGCGGCCGGTGTCAGGTGCTTCAGAGGGAATGAACGAAACAGGGCAACGATCGAGTGATCCATCCCATTGTCCAATCCCAGCTTCTGGCAGTCAGAGGCTTAGGGACACCCAGAGCATAGGGTTATGTCCCTGACATCCTCCCTAATAGCCATTGATGGACCTGTCCTCCAGGAACTTACCAAATTCTCTTTGGAACCTAGGTATATTTTTTGCCCCTCATAACATCCCCTGGCGAGGAGTTCCACAGGTTGACTGTGCGTTGTGTGAAGAAATACTTCCTTTTGTTTGTTTTAAACCTGCTGCCTAGTGATCTCTGGGTCTTGTGTTATGAGAAGGAGTAAATCACACTTTCCTATTCACTCTCCATACCAGTCATGATTTTATAGACCTCTATTATATCCCCCCTTAGTCGTCTCTTTTCCAAGCGGAGCAGTCCCAGTCTTTTCATCTCTCCTCATGCGGAAGCTGTTCCATCCCCCTCATCACTTGTGTTGCCCTTCGCTGTACTTTGTCCAATTCCAACGTACCTTTTCTGAGACGGGGCGACCAGAGCAGCCCACAGTGGGGGCCTCTTTGGAATGGGTGGGGGGGGCTGGTTACGGTTCCTAGGGGGAGAGGAAAGTGCATGACAGAGCCCTCCCTCCCCCTCTCCCCACCCCCCTGCCCCTACTGACCCTCTTGGCAGCCTCCGCTATGACCAGCGTGTGGCAAAGTGCATGGGACCCTGCGCAGCCTGGGGGCGCTCGGTGATGCCCCCCCCCCAGGACCCTCCCCACCCCCGCTTCTGAGCCCCGTGGGCCAGGCCGTGAAGCCCAATGGCAGCCGATTTCACAGGACCCTGCAAACTCCAGAGCCGCCCGTGGGCCTAGCAGGAAGGGCGGGGGCTGGATGAGGATCAGGGGTTGCGGAGGGAGGGGGCGGAGGCAGGTTAGCGGGGGGTACAGCATGCATACGATCGCCGGGCCAGGCTGCTCTACGGACCCACTGGGGAGGTAGGTCAGCAGGAGATCCACCCAGGGAAGAAAAGCAGGTCGGAGACATCAGGGAGCTGGGCATGGGAGGGCAGGGCCTCTGGCACCCCACCAGCGATGCCCCTTTCCTGCCCAGGAGCAGCAGAAAAGCCCCAGGGGGGAATCTTTGCATCTGCACCAGCCCGTGCCTAGCAGCCTTGGCCATAAACCCAACGATCCGCTCCCGCTCCTGCCGCGTCCCGCTCCGGACTAGCGCCTCTTCCGGCCCCGCCGGCCAGGTGGACTCCCACCCTGGCGTGCGGCCGGAGAGGAGCCGAGCGGCTGGGACCCGAGGGTGGGGGTTTGCACTCCCACCTCCGGCCCCCGCCCCTTCTGTCTAAACTGCTGCGCTGGCAGCTCCTGAAATAAAAAGCAAATGTGCGTCTGGCCGGGCGACAAGAAACGCAAGCGGCTGCAGCCCGGCAGCTTTCGCTGGGCCCTGACTTCATTCTTTCCATCCAGCCGCCTCACCTCCCAACCGCTGGCATTTTAATCACGGCTTGGGAGGAGAAATCGCCTCGGCTACTGAGCCGCCTCGGTAGGCGTACGGCCCTCGTCGCCAGAGGACCCCAGCACCTTGCCCTTGTTAATGGAGTCACCCCGCACAGGGCCGGCAGTGCTAGCCCCATTTTACACCGGAGAAACTGAGGCACGCAGTATGCACAATCAACTGGGCCTGGCTCACACTGTTGGCTTATCTAGGAATCGAACCCCCGGTCTCCTGAGTCCCAGTCCCCCAGGTTGCTCTTTCTACCCTCGAGCGGCTGCTTTTTAGTTCCTGGTGTCAGCATTCGAGTGTTGCCTTTTCTCTCTGTTGGGCAGTGCTGAAATCAGGCTCCTGCTGTGCCGGGCGCTGTTTATATTCATAGGGAAGGCTGGTCTAATGGTTAGACATCTAGCCTAAAACTTGGAGTTCAATTCCCTGACCTGCCACAGACTTCCTGCGTGACCTTGGGTGAGTCACTTAGCCCCTCTGTGTCTCAGTTCCCTACCTGTACAATGGGTTTAGGAGAGGCGGTGACATGTTCAAGGAACACAAGGGATCAGTAGCAGAGGACAGGCGAGAAGCCAGCTCTCTGGTCTTCTAACCACTGGTCTAGCACCCTACCCATTGTACCACACTGCCTATGCTATAACCCACTGAAGCAAATTCCCAATGGAGGCTTGAGGAGTCTCTTTGAGTTATAGACTGAGAAGGGACGGCAGGGTCAGCCCCATGGACATGTTGGTCAGGATTTGGCCCAAAGGAAGCTATACGGGGGTCCCCACTACAGGAGCAGGGCCTCCTGCCTCTGAATGGAGAATGCAGGGAGGATGCTGGCAGAGTACCACGTCTGGAGAGGCCACGATACGTGATGCTCTTCCTCCATCGCATCGCAGCCCCACTCGAGAGAGGCCATCCCCAGGGGAGTTTGGTCTCCCCAGCCCCAGCAGTTGTGGGGTGAGGACGTGGGCTGTGAAGGGCAGCCTGGGGGGAGCTGGACTGAGACCTCGTCAAACTCGGCTCACGTAGGTCATCAGCTGGTATGTTACCGGGGCGCATTAGGAAAATGAGTGAGGTAGATACAGAAGGTCCAGTCTCCTGAGAGCCAGGACTTCCCTTCTCACCCAGGGGAAAGGTGCTAATAGGAACATAAGCCGCGCCAGGCTGGATCTGACCCAAGGTCCATTTACCCCAGGGTCCTGTGTCTGACAGTGGCTGGCGTGGCACCAGATGCTTCGGAGGAAGGGGCAAGAGCCCCAGTCATTAGGCCCGGCTTTGTAAGGTATTAAGGCATTGCTGCACTCAACATTGCATTAGGAGCCTACCCAGACAAGGGATTTAGGCACTTAGGAGCCAAAATCCCATTGACAATGTGATTTTAGGCTCCTCAGTTGCAACACAGAGTGCAACAATGCCTAAATTCCTTTAACGATCTGGGTTCTATGGAAAAGTTCCTTCCTGACACCATCAGTGAAAAAATCATCCCATGCCCTGAAGCAGGAGGGTTTGGGCTCCTTCCAAAGCTCATTTATTTAAAATAGTCGCTGTTATAACTCTGAAAATGTCCTCCTTATCCACATCAACGTCTCCTCCCTTTCTGGAAAGTGCTGCGCCCCCGTGGCATCTGGTGGCAATGAATTCCACAGGCCGGCGTGTGAAAAAAGCACTTCCTTGTATCAGTTTTGAATTGACCGGTTTCGCGGAGCATCCTCTTGTCCGTCTGCGGACTAGCAGGGGCCCCCGAGCGCTTTGCTGTCCCTTTACTTCTCTGTTGGGACGTCTCCTAAGAAAACACTGCAGGGTGGCCCCGCGGAATTATCTTAAGAGCTACCCTGCCTCTCCTTGTAATAACAGGAAATGTAAAACCTAGGCACTCCAGCCTGTCCATTTATCACAGCGAGCCCAGGAAGAAAGCAATGCTCTGCATGGCTTTTGTAGTGCAACTGGCCGCCTGGGCCGGGACACAGAACTAACAAATCGCGGGGGGAGGGGAGAGAAAGAAGCCGCTGGCAGCTGCGTTGAGGTTTCTAGTTGTGAGGAGACTTGCCAAGACGCTTCGCAGCCGAGATTAGCCCGTGCTTAGAATACGATAGGAAAACATGGCAAGCTCACAGCAGAGGCGGCTGCTGGCGCGCTCCGTTTCTGAGCCTGCTCCTTAAATCGGAGCAGCCGGGTGTGGAACGCGAACTCTGCCCCGAACCTACAGATCCGACCTGGATCCTGTCTGCAGCCTCCTGTTAGCCATTCGGTTTGTCTGCCGTTGCTCTTTCTTGCGGCATCTGGGCCGGTAGCGACCGCGTGACGGCGCTTGGTTCTTACGCAGCCGCTTCGCATCCAGCCAAGGAATGTCAGGAAGGGACTGTCTTTTTTGCTCTGTGATTGTACAGCACCTTGCACGCTGGGGGCCTGAACCACGCCTAGGGCTTCTAGGCACGCTGGTAATACAGACAATAGTAATGAGTGGAACTAGAGAAAGAGAGTCAGGTTTCAGAAGGGACCTGATTTAGTGACACCAGAGGATTGGTTATACAAGCTGGGCCAGGCTGGTACCAAACTCAGGCATCTCAGCATGTACCTGGGCTTCTATGCAGGCTCAGTAAAGATCTCTCTCCTACAAGTCTGCCTGCCTGCCTGCCTGTCGCTAACAGTTATCCCCATTTCACAGAGGGGAAAACAAAGTATGGAGCAAGTACAACCCAGGAGAGTCATTTGCCCACGGTCAGTGACAGATCTGGGAATAGACTCTAGGCTTCAGGACTGTCACTCAGGTGCCCTATCCACTGGACCACACTGCCCCCTTGAGCTACCATGGGGACAAGAGACACCGCTTCCGTCCTGTCTGAAAGCAGGTGGCACCATAAATCTCTTGGCGCTTGGGCGATCTGCAGCTAGGGTGACCAGACGTCCCGATCGGGACCGTCCCAATTTTGAGCTGTTTGTCCCGCGATCTCTGCTCGGGACACAATTTGGTCCCGATATTTTGCGTCGCCGGGATCACTTGGCTTTTTTTTTTTTTTTGCCCCCCCGGTGTTCCGATATTTTCTTCACCTCATCTGGTCACCCTATCTGCAGCCCAGTTCTGTGATCCAAGAGGTCTGGATCAGAAATTGGTCTGAACCATAGCCCAGCACCCTGAAACTTTGGGGGGTGTTTGAAATCCAAGACTGGACTCAAATGTCAATGTTGCAAATGACCCGTGTTTTTATAATGGGTTGAACCAGTATCCTGGATCCAAATCCACATTAAATCTTTCTTTCTTTCTTTCCATCCCTAGATTCTAGAATATCTATCTATCTAATCACCCTGGGCTCTGCATGCCGCCGCGTTAGCTGAGTGTATTACGCAGGAATTATCTGAACCGATGGCACATCCATCGCTGGCCGCCCTTGCTGTGGTCAGCCGTGCCCATCCCTGTGGTCCTCGGGAAGGCTTGAACCGCTGTGCGTTACTTATGCTGGGCAGCTGGGGAATCTCACTGCCTTGACTTTACGGCAAGCTCCCCACGCAGCAGGGGGGCCCTGGCCTCACCGAGGCTTTGGCAGGGCACACGCAGTCGGCTCGACTGGCATGAGGGCCCGGTATTCCAGGGAACTGAGGAAGCAGTGCTGGGGCGGCCACGTGTCCGGTGCTCACCGGTCTCGAAAGCAGCAGCACTGGAGAAGCCCTGAAACTGCTGAAGCCGCAGGGCAGAGACACTGGGATCCTGCAGACCACCTGGGTAGCCCGGTGTCCTCACCCTCCATGGCAGAGGCTGGATTCTCCTCTCCTAGGACACAGAGCAGTCCTTGCAGCTGAGATCCACGGGTGGGAGGCCTTTACGTGTGGGGAAATGAACGAAGGGGGTATCTCACCCAAGGAAAGGGGTAAAGTTAACGGAGAACTGTGGACCAAGCTGCTTCGTCCCCTGGCGAAGACATTAAAAATAGAAACCAGAGGGCTTGGATTGGTCCCAAGGGATCAACGGGCCAGGACCCAAACCGCTGGTTAGCAGGGAAGCTCCTGGCCATGCTGTTTAGTCCTGCAACCAGAAGGTAGTTGTCCCTGCAGGCTAATCACAGAGGGCGTTCGGGGAACGGCAGCCGCTTCAAAGCTAGTTGCAAGGAGGCTGGGATGCATGGGAAGGAATCCGCTTCCCGTGGTAGGCAGCCAGGGAAACAGCCCACAGGATGGGCTTCTTGGCAGAGGTACCCAGGCCACGAGGACACACCTGTCCTGCCTGCCATTTAAGCCTCCCGAATGGCGTTTAATTCTAGCATTGGGAAGGCTGGCGTGTAATTAGAATCCTCCAAAGGCATTTCAACTTCCCAGGCTGGGCTTGTAATCTTCTGAGGCGGCTGAACACACGGTGCTGTCGGGTTTTAGCACACAGAGAAGCCATGCCAGTGAAAATAGACTAAACACACCCTCCCCGGGCCTTAGAACCACGGGCGCCAGGCGACCGAAATCCAGCAGGGAGGGGGCATGGGGCGGGTTTAAGGGAGATGGGTGCCGTTGTCTGGTCCCTGTGCACCAAGAGGCGAGGTGCTTTCGGCCCGAACGGCTTCTGTTGTAGTGTAAGGGAAAGCAGTGACCAATGGGACGTTGCCGGGAGAGGGAGCACGCATGTGATTATGCACATAGGCAGGGGCCTTAGTGATTTCAAGCAGCTCAAAGACATCATGGTTTCGCAGTTACCTGCCCTGGCTATTCCTGGCTCTCCCACATCCTGGGGGACTTACACACCCTGCCATGGGGGAAGATTTTGCCAACAGAAGCAATGCAGTCCAGCAGATAGGGCAGTGACCCAGGGCTCAAACAATATGAGTTCTAGTACGTGCTCTGACCTGCTGGGTGACTGTATCCATCTAAACACAAAAAGGGAAACTGAGGCACAGCACGGGGAAGCAAAGTCACTTCCTTGCTCAGTTTCCCTTCTGGTTTTAGATGGATAAGGTCTTTGGGGCAGGGCCCGGCACAAAGAGGCTCTGATGTTACTTGGGGCTTGTAAGAAAAAGAGGGGCATTTGGGGTAGGATATATAGATGGTCAGATGATAATTCATTATGATTGAATTACACACAGTGTTAAAATTAATGGGAGTTGGACATCTAAACCCCTTTGGCATCTTGGTAAATTGCAGCCTACTGAGGTAGATTTTCTAATGCATTTAGTTGGAGGGGAACGACCCAAAGAGGTTCTGGTTTGGGGTTTTTTATATTACGGCTGGTTGACATGTTTCCATCAATTTTTTTTCCCCGATAGAAAATCGGGCTTTCAGCTAAGTGAAACTTGCTGCAGGAAGTGTCTGCTTTCCTCTCAAATTTGTATTTCTTGTTTTCTTTTTTTTTCCCCCACTGAAAAGGCAGAAGCCCCCTGCCCAGCCATCCACCCAGCTCCAGTTGAGACCCCTCCCAACCTCGATGCGACGGCCAGCGTGTAACGAAGTCGCCATGTGCTGTCGTAACGTACATTTCATCGTGCGGCAATTCCAGTCTAGTCCAGGCAGGCAGGAGATCACTTGGTGTGTGGAGAAGCATGTGTCTTTCTTATCATTCCCCATGTTCTCAGGATGGGCTTCCAAACCACAACCTCCTCTAGGGTGGCTTTCGGTTACAAGCACTATTGGGTGCACCAAGCTCAAACCCACCCTGCTTGAACCAAATCTGGCCAACTCAAGCAGTGCTCGCATTGTTCCTAGCCATCCCTCCACTCCTACGTCCAATGCCCTTTTCTCCATTCTGGGAATTCCCCCTTTTCAAGCCTTTTCTGGCAGGGGGGAGCAAAGGCACTTTGGGTTGAAGGACCACTTGTATGATAAACCAAGCCACTGAACTCTGATCTGCATGGATCCTGATTGCGCGGCCTCTGCCCCCACCCAACACTGACTGAAGCCCCAAAGTCCCCATCCCCTTCATCCACTAGGCTCAGTGAAAAACCTGAGGTGGATTCTCTGGGGAGGAGCTCTTCTGTAGTTATTCCAAGGTAGATAGATAGATTGATCTTGTCTGTGGACCTTTTGGTGTCTTCTAAAGATCCCCACAATGTCCTGGAGATACCCCTTCCTGATTTATGACCCATGATCTATCGATGTATCCATCCATCCATCCAACCATCCCATGGTATTTATGGAGCACCCATCCCCATAGTCTCTTATCCCAGGAGCCTTCCACAGCCAGGCCAACAAGGAGCAGATGCTCACACCAGGACATTTTAGTCCATAACAGGGCTACTGCCTTAGGCCCTGCCTAGCCTTAGTTTGGTTTCCCTCTGGGTGGACACTCAGGTTTTGGTTTAGTGTTAACCTGCTCCTGATCCTTGACTGCCGACAGAAGCTTGATGTAAACTAAAACAAAAATGCCCACCGGACTTTTCAAACCACGCTTTGAATTAACCTGGTGCAGCCCTGCAGGTGGACAACCCTTTTGCCGAGAGCAGGCTGCCTTTGAGAGGAGCATTGGAGAAACACAACGCCTGCCGCACCCGTTCCAGCGCACAGAGCAGATGACATCGGTAAGGGGGTCACACTGCTTAGCCCTCTCGATCCTCTAGGGGCCACCGTGACATCTTGTCACGCTGGCAGAGGGACGTGGACAGGACAGGACCCCTCCACCCAGGACCGAAAGGCCCCAGCCCTGCTGAGGTTGGTTCTGAAGGAAATCCAGGATGCCAGAGGGCCGACGCTGAATTTTCCCCTAAAAATACCTCCCAAATTATACATTGCAAGGAATCCATCCCAGCCTTCCTCTCCCTCCTTCCTCCCCCTCCTGAGCTGCGTCCCCCCCGCCTCCCCGGCACACACAGATTGGAATATTTATATTCGGCTGCTCACTAGCTCACTTTTTTGCTGGCTCTCTGGGTTGTTGTATTTGGCGTCTCACCAACCAGGCAAAACAGCCATGAGCAAGCTGTTTAAAGGAGCAGGGCTGGAAAGCGAGGGACCAAAAAGGAGCACCCGGGCTTTGAACAAGCATCGGCGTTGATGCAGAGCAGCTGTGGGCTGGTGGCTAGTGTGCCAAGCAGGAGACGAGGCAGCTCGGCTCAGTGGGCAACCCTGGGGCAAATCACTCTGCCCGTTTGTGCCTCAGTTTCCCCACCTTGGCCGAGCGCTTTGAGCGCTGTGGCTGCAGAGCTGCTCCGTCAAGGGCCAACACCCACTTCTCCTGCCTTTTCAGCTCCTTCCTGACCATGAGTCAGGGCTCCCGACTGCTCCGGCCCGTTTCCACAAACAGTGCTTTAGTCTAGGACGTTTTCCCGACGCGGTGCACAGACAAAGAGGACCGGACGGACTGTTTCCCCTTGACACAAAAATGGGAGAAATTGGACCTGGAGCCCAGCCTGGTCTTTGATGGGGACTCTCTTGCCTGCAGCGTTTGGGAGGCCAACCTGAGACCCCAGCAAGGGGGTAGATTTTCAGGAACCGAGTGCCTGGGGTTTTCTGGAGGCCCCTTTAAGGGGTCTCAAGCTGGGACACCCCCTCCCCCAAAATCATGAGTCCCTTTTGGAAAATGGAGGCCTGAAGTTTCAGCCAAATTCTGCCCTGGCTCCATTAAAGCCACTGGGCCTGTATGTCACCCGCTGGTGAATGTCTCCTTCTGTGCCTGATCCACAGAGGATATGGGTCTGTGATAGCCACCAGCGGGGCAGCCTTGCTCCTTTCCCTGCAGCGGTGGCACTTCCCGCTCTTCGTTCTGCAGGTTCCCCAGGCCCTGGAGTGCTGGCCAAGGCGGCCGCTGTCACATGACTATCAATTTGAGCTCTGCCACAGACTTCCTGCATGGCCTCCGGCAAGTCACGTAGCCTCTCTGTACCTCGGTTCCCCATCTGTACAATGGGTGTAACAGGCCTGCCTCCCAGGTGTTGTGAGGATAAATACAATAATGATTGTGAGGTGCTCAGGTACTGCAGGGAGGGGTGTTTCATGACGGGGCTCCAGGCCTGTCCAACTCCCCTGGCTCTTAATAAGAAAACTATCTACCGAGACGCTAGCATTCCAGCCACGTGCACACAGACCGACTTCATGGGGCTCCCTGAAACCTGGGCTCCTCCTTCCAAGGTCCATGCTGGTTGCTACCACGGAGGCCAAATAAGCACCCCCAGATAAATAGATTTGGAGCGTATTGGTGGGCAATGTTGCGGTTTTGGCCTGGGATGGGGTGTGAGGGGGGCAGCTTGTGGCACTGGTCTGATTGGAGACTATGAACCCCTCGCTCCAAGGGTCGTGGACCTCGTGTGATCTGAATGTTTGCCCGACCCCCTGAGGACTGAAACTGACACGTTAGCTCAGCGCTACCTGGAAGAGCAGGGGACACTGATGGAGCTAATCCCGCGTGGGGACAGATTTAGAGCAAGTTGAACGGCCACTTGTTCCTTTTACTCTGCAACGTCTAGTGCCGCTGGCTTCTCTCCGTCTCTGGGCTGGAGTCTGTGCTCTGCCTCCTGGACGCTCAGCCTAGAAAGGTGCATTCATGTCTCCTGGATTCTGGACTGCTTCCGGGGCCGAAACAACCTGTAGCGTAACTTAGAGCAGCCCTACAGGCTGCAATAACCGGCGCACGAGGCATTACTGCCATCTCCTACTCCCAACCCCACAGCATGCCCCTACACTGGGGGCCATGAGTAGGGGCAGGATATGCTGCCATCCCCCGTGAGGTCCATTGTATCCCGTGCTCACCACCAGAGCGGCATCCAGGGGCCGCAGCTCCAGCCTGCCCTCTGGCTTCTGTCTGCCTTTCCTTTCTTCCTCTCTGCGGTTCGCTCTTCCCATCATCCTTCTTCTTTAGCTCACCCACTCCCGGCCCCGCCGGTCCCCTAACATACCTGTGCTAGAGGCGGGAGGGGCTGGAAAGAGCTCAACGCTGGCAGCAGGTCATTGAGTGCATCCCTGTTGGGAATGAGCTGGATTAGAGAAAGCGTCTTGCCTTGGGCAGGTCTGTTGTCTACTTGCGCCTGGGGGGTCCTCGGCCGATTGAAGGACTTGGGCAAGCGCGCCTCGGTTTCCACGATGGCAGTCCCCATCCCACGGCCCTTCCCCACCCTAGCCATCCCCTCCCCGTCCACCGGGTGGCTCCCACGTGTAAAGGCTGCCAGGTCAAAACATCCCTGGAAATACCCCACACGGCGCCAGCCCAGGATCCTAGCGAAAGGGAGAAGGTCCCAGGCCCAAGACAGGATCAGAAAGAGATGATGGGCTTGACTGAGCTAATCGCCAAGGGATCCCGGCTCAGCGGGGCTCTTCACACCTGGGGCACTGTTCTAGAGGGCTGATCCCTAACCCACTTGTTTTATGGGTTATTTTGATTGCGGCCCTAACGGAGGCCCACCAGGCTGGGTGCTGCATGGATGGTTAGCGAGCGACAGCCCTTGCTCGGAGGCGCTTACCGTGTAAACTGAGGCACAGAGATGGGAAGCGACGGGCACCCGGCCGAGCAGCAGAGGTGGGACTAGAACTCAGCTCTGCTGACCCCCAGACTCACTTTCCACCCACGCTGCCGCTCCTCATCCAAGGGGCTGATCCTGAGGCCCTCGCTCAGATAACGTCAGCAGACATTTGGCGTCAGTAAACATGAACGGCCAGATCCTCCCCTGGAGTCAATTGCCAGCGCTCTACTAAGCTGGGCAGAGTGGGATCTGGCAGGGACTGCTGGCCTAGCAACCCTCCCCGCCTCACGCAGCTGGGCCCAGGGGGCTGGGGACAGATGGAGACATGGGCTTATGCTGTGGGAGCAGGGACGGACCCCTCCTTCCCCCACCACACAGCTGGGAGGAGTGGGGCACTGGCCGGACCCTGGGCTGGGCTGGCATGGCTGGTGCTGGAAATCAGCATGCCCCCATCACAGGATGAGCGCGAGGGACATGGTGTGATGGACGCGGGGAGAAGGCAAGCCCAGGAGGGGCCATCCCCTGGCTCGGGGGTGACCCCAGGGGAGCCGTGGCAGACAGAGTGGGCTTGGTTGCTAGCAGGGAGGTGTCTGCTCCCTGAGCCACCAATAACCCACAGCGTGTGCATAAAAGCCGGGGCAGATGTGTCCAGGGACACGGGGACCAGCTGGGGATTCCAGCTCTGTGGCCTGGCTCCCGGACGATCCGACATGGCCAGGGTGAACTCTGAGCCTTTTCCTATTGACTAAGCCTGGTAAAAACTCCCTCCTCTTCTGCTTCTTGGCTGTCCGGCAGCCCCCGCCAGCCTGCTCCCCTGGCCCATGCGAGCGAGTGGCTGGAGTCGGGGCGGGCGGGTGGAGGGTATCTGTGTTGGGGACGAGTTGGAACTCATCTGCCCTGCGGTGACTTGGGGCAAGTCAATTCATCGCTCCGTGCCTCAGTTTCCCCCATCTGTACCAGGGAGGTACTAGTCCTGACCTCCCTTACAGGGGTATCAGGAGGATAAATTCATTGCAGTTGGTGCAACACCCAGGCGCTCCACCAATGGGAGCCCTAGAAAATCTTAGCTGGAGAGTAGACTGTAGCCAGTGGCTGAAGTTGGAGAGTGTATGGTGGATGTAGGAACAGTTGTGGGGAGACAATACACTGCAAGCGGCGCAGGACGTAGAGAGCTCACTTCAGCGAGCAGCACCTCTGACCTGAGCTCCTTTTTCATCACTGTGACGCTGCCCTGACTTCCCCAGAGAAAGGGACCCTGACTGGCCGCAGCATCACTCCAGCTGTCCTGGAGAACCTGGCCAGAAGTCCAAGAACCAAACCCGCCAACCAGTATAAAGCAGCATCGCTCCAATGGGCCAGATCCCCAGCTGGCATAAATAGGCCGTAGCTCTTTTGAAGTCCATGGGATGAGCTCCCCATGTCGGCGTAATTTGGCGTAGCGCTGAAGTCAGTGAAGCAATGCCAACGTACACCAGCTGACGATCTGGAGGTGTTTGTTTTCCCTGGGTTTTACATTGAGTTCCGCAGAAGGATCCATCAAGATAAAAATCTTTACAGGCCAACAACAGGAGCTCGTCACAGGCCAATCGTAAAATTACAGCTCCCCGCACAGAGAAACCTATAAAACAGAACGAACTGTCTGCTCCGCTGGTATTTGCTGGGTTTATGGAGGCACGTGTCTCGTTTCAGAGGAACGCCAGGGATCCTCTGGAAAAGTCAAGGGAGATCAGTAAGTTGTGGGAAAGGCGTTTCAAACTGGATACAGTCAGCATTAAAAGTCCTCCCCCAAGCCATCCTCACCTGCAGGTCTCACCCTTTGGGTCCATTGTGCATCTCGGCTAGGAAAAGTTTTGCAAGATGAAAGCGAGGGCTCAGCATTTCAACTGGTTGGAAAACCTTCCATTGGAACCTTTTTTGGGTGGAGAATTCGGGGTTGGGAGAAACAGATGGTTTGGCGGGAAGCACTCGCTTTCCTGGAAACAGCTCGATTCCTGGTCCGAAACCCCCAAACCTGAAAAATCTCTACATTTTCAGCCAAAAATGGAAATGGAAAATTGAGGGGCGGGGGTTGATGAAATGTCAAAATGTTCTACAGGAAAAGAACAACCCCATTTTCCAACCTGGTCTACTTGGATTTCCTCAGAGCATGGGCGTGATTCCCATGGTAACCCTGGCTAGCGAGATCGGAAAGCAGTTCTAGATCCCCTGCGTGGTGCCCGTCGTTCTCCCAGAGCAAGGGGGGATTTTCCTCTCCCAGCGCTGTCAGCCCGAGGAGCTCCCGCCTGGTTTACAGCAGTGCAAGAGGAGAATCAGAACATTCAGTTCCCCCCTCTCCTGGTCTACGCTCCAGCTCCAGCTCCCAGTATCCCCATGACTTCAGGGCCTGAGCCAACCTCTTACTCATGGAGGGTACTGAGGGCATTTCCCTGGGGGCAGCTTATTCCCTAACTGTGGAGTTTCTTGCACCTTCTTCTGAAGCAGCTGGTGTTGGCCTGAGTCAGAGACGGGATGCTGAGCTGGTCTGGTCACCACCATTAGCCTCCAACACACTGCTCTACCAGTCCCCCTCGCCTCGCCTCCCCCTCCCCGTGGGGATTGTGAATCAGCCACAGCCCTGGGCGAGTTGTCAGCAATGGGGCTAAGAACTGAGGACCTCAACCCCTGAGCAACAAGACCCAGTAGCAGACTCATCAGCGTCCCAATGTGGCCAAGGAAGAGCCAGCGTGTGAGCCTGGGCTACAGGAGAATGGACCCACCGCTAGGCTGGATGGCCTCCCCATGCACCTGGCTTGATTTTCCATGTGTATTTTGGGTCTCTTGCAAAATCCTTCGTGAGCCTATCACAGCCTCGACCCAGCACCGTGTGCCTGCAGCTGAAGGCAGAGTCAGCCCAGCCAGACCGCGGAGGAACGCAGCAGTAACTCAGGCCGGTGGAAATCAGGGCTGAGGTGAGAAGATCCCACGTTTGGTCTGGGAACGCACCACCTTGCGCAAACCACCGACAGCCTCGGGGGACGTTATCCTTCCACTGGGGAATACTGCCTGCAGCCACCCCAGATGTGGAGCTCTGCCTGGCATCAGTGGTAATCCCTGTGTGGGGCAAACAGGGCTCAGACCCCTCGGGGTGAGGGGTTCTCTATGGTTGGCTCCAAGAACTCTTTGAAGTTCAGTAGATCACCTTCCCCAGCCCCTTGGAACGGGGCCCTTTGAATAGGGCCAGATTCTCAGCTGATGCAAACGCGGGCAGCTCCATTGCAATCAAGGTGAGGAGTTGGCCCTTTAGGTCGTGCGGTCGTTTCGGATGCAGCCCAAGGAGCTGGAGCTGTGCCCATCCCTCCCTCAGCGGAGGAGCCTCCCTTTTGCCTTTGCAGAGTCCCCTCCAGCCGACTTTGCTGGGGACTTTCAGCAGCCCTCTCCCCATGGCATGATTCCCCGGTTTCCCTTCTGCTGACCAGCGTCGAGCCGCCGGGCCCCACCATCATGAGCGGGGATCAAACCGGCCACTTTCAGCACAGGCCCCACCCACTCGAGCTAGGGGAGTCGCTCCTTCCGCTGTGTGTCAGTAGCAGGCTGTTGCAGTCCCCGGGGCTGACCACTAGGGGCAGCCGTGCTCCCATGCACTGAGCCAGCCGGTTATAACTGCCCTCCCCAGCTGACTCCTGACCTGTCTCCTCCTTGCTGGGGGGGGGGGTCCCCGCTTGCTGCCCCCATGCTCCTGGCCCTTCTCCATCCCCCGCTCACACTTCCCTCTACGCACACACCCCCCCACACAGGACCCGGAGCAGCAGGTCTAACCCAGGGAGCTGCATTTGGAGTCAGGCACCGCGCTATTCATCGCCAACGCAGCAAGAAGCACAAACCGTGTGGGGCCGAGAGAGCCACTTAGGGCCGTGTTTACTCTGGCAGTGGGGGCGGCCTTGGCACGGCATTGCACCTGGAGTGGCCAAATCCCCAGGGAGCCGGAGGAAAATGCAGAGAAGCCACCTTGGCAGCGGGGAGAGGAGCAGCACGGAGCTGGGATTTAAAGGAGCCGCGGCTCTTTCTAAGGCGCTGCTCCTGGCTCCCTCCGTTGGCTGCAGCTGTGCCCACTCCGACGGGCCCCGTGTTGGTGCCAATGCCCCGGCGCTGCTTAAGCCTTTGAGAGCGGGCGCTAATGCCCCCTCCGGCTAGGGCACCGGGGCGACCCCCTTCGTTTGGGCACAGGCCTCGTGGTTTAAACTTTCTCTTCCTAAGGGGATGGGGGTTCCAGAGGGTGAACCATCACCAGGGCGGCATCAGCTGGTGCCCAGGCCTCCTGCAGTGACAGGGGAAAATCCTACAGGCTGGTGACTCACCTGGCAGGGGCCCCACTCAGCTCCCTTGCCAAGCATGGGGAGAGGCACGGGGCATGCCAGGCTGGACCCCCCCCCACCTCTGTGCCCCCCAGGTCCGGAGTGGGGAAGAGGAGCCTGGCATTCCAAGGCTGGCATGTGCTTCCCATGTCGTCAGCCGCCCTGGCGTTCAGCAGAGCCTGGGTCCAGGACGGGGTGACCGAGCCGCCTTCTCCAAACAAACACGGGGAAAGGCTCCGAGATTCCCTCCCGTGTCACCACCAGCAGGGCAGCCGGCACCTCCCTGGGCACCCCCCGCAGCACCCCCATCCCCCCAACACACACACAGCCCCCCACGGCCACCCACACCCGCGGCTGATGGGGCCGTAGGCACCTCCCCTGCCCCACACAGCCAGCTGTGGCTGTATATTGCTCCACACACAAACGCACGCACTCTCTCTACTCTATATCCATCCGCTAGGGGGCTGTGTCGACCTCCCCCCACGCCCACGGATATAGTCCCCACACACACCACGTGGTGCTGCATACACCCCCAGCACACACCCACAACCCCTCCAAACTATAGACACTGCCCCATAGCCAGAACACACCCCACAGCGTATACACCCCTACCCTATCCCGCCCCCATACTGTCTGTACAATGACACATCGCCCATGGCACGGGCATATAGGTCCACACCCATGCGTCCATCACAGCTAGAGCCACACGCTGTCCCCCACAATTACACACACACACATCGCAGGCACCACTTACACCCGTTCCAGGTCCACACACACTCCCACAACAGCCAGAAAGCTCCCTGCTCCCCTCTCCGTTCTCCGCTGACAAACGTGTAGTCATTTGTCAGCACACCTAGACATCCCTGTACCGCCCCGCATTCCCCCCACGCTTACACACAAACACCTGCACACACCACACCTGCGCATACAGGTGTCCCCGACTCACGTCTGCCGAGGGACGCAGCCCAGGCCCGGCACGAAATGTTGTTTAGGATTCCGCAGGGGGTGTTCTTCCCTCTTGAGTTGGTACCAGACCCATTGCCCACTATGGTGTCTTAGGGGGCATTTGCAGCAGACAGTGCCAGAGATCTGCGATTCCCTTGGCATTATCTGTAAGAGCTGCGGTGCTAGCCCCAGTGTCCCATCCTCGTCCCAACTCCGGGCACGCCATTCTGCTTCCCTATCCCCCCTCTGCGTGTTCCGTGTCACCCTTAGGCTGTGAGGCCGCTGTGTTGCTGGCACGGATCAGCGTCCGCGTTCCACCCCAGAGGCAGCTGCATTTCAGCGGTGACCAAATGGCCCTGTACATCCAGCCCTGGTTTTGCAAACGTGGGTGCCTCCAAGTGGCTGTGAACCCCATAGCTCCTTCTCAGGGAGTCTGCAGAGGCTGGTGCAGGGTTGCTTAGCCCCGTGGTGTCCCTGCCATGCTTGTTTTGGCAGGGGTGTGATTTCACCGTGAGAAGCTTAGCAATTATTTATTCTTATTACTCGCTGGATACTTTCTGCTAAGAGACTTGGATTTCTATGGACTTTTCGGAGATAGCCCCCAAATTCCCACCACGCTGAGTTTCAAGGGAGCAAGGAGCGGGTTGGATAGAAATCCAGCTGGGATTGAGAAATCGCAAAGCGCCTGTTCTCCGGTTCAACTCCTCATGCAGCGGAAATCTCCTGAGAACAGCTGTTCCCATGAGATGTTGGCCCATTGTGGTGGAAATCCCCTGGGATCAGCTGAGTTCACCAGATTTTGACCCAAGAGGGTGGAAATATAAACAGGGGAGAAGTGACTGGGAGCAGGCAGTCTGGAGACGGCGCTGGTGAGCCTGGTACTGGAATAACGGCCTCCCAGTCTGGGAAAAGGTTGTGGAAAAACTGGAGAGGGGGCAGAAAAGACTCAGCAAAATGATTCGAGGGCTGGAGAAAATGCCCGACAGTGAGAGACTTGGAGAGCTCGGTGTGTTTAGTTTCTCAAAAAGAAGTTCAAGAGGGGATGTGATCAGCACCGTCACGAGGAGAAAATAGCGGGCGCTAAATCTAGGGCTCATAGGAAAAGGCAGAACAAGAAGAAATGGCTGGAGGCAGAAGCCAGAACAATTCAAATGGGAAATAAGGCCCTGACGATTAACCACTGGTACAAGCTCCCAAGAGAGGTGGTAGATTCTCCAGCTTGGGATGTCTTCGGATCAAGGCTGGAGCCCTTCCTGGAAGAGATGTGTTAGTCAAACACAAGCGACTGGGCTCACTACTGAGGGAACCGGGGTAAATTCTGTCCTGGGATATACAGGGGGTCGGGAGAGGTGACCTGGGGGTCCCTTCTGGTCTCCTGAGATCAGCTGATTTTACCAGATTTTGGCCCACAACGGTGGACACCTCCTGAGATCAGCCCCTCTCCCCCCCCCCCAGGCGAGTTTTGGGGAAGAAAGTGCAGAGAACCAGAGAAAACTGGCCCTCAGGTAGGAGGAACCGGCCTTAGTAGGGGACTGGGTGGAAGGTGGCTGTTGGCCAAGCTGCGCAGGGACATGCCCCCAGGCTCTGGGTGTCCCTAAATCTCTGACGGGCAGAACCTGGGGGCTGGAAGACAGGGGCTGGATCACTTCATGGTCGCCTGTTCTGTTCATTCCCTCTGAAACACTTGGCATTGGCCACTGTCGAAAGATAGGATACTGGGCTAGATGGACCATTGGGCGACCCAGTGTGGCCGTTCTTATGAGCCTTTATTGGAGTCCATTTTGGACTTGGGCACCGTGGAAGGGGTGGAGTTTTAGTTAGTGACTGAGCTGGAGGATCAAGCTCTTGCGAGGCCCCGAGAAGGGGAAACTGAGGCAGGGGGCTGCAGGGCCACGAGGGGCGCTCAAGAGGAGGTGACCCGGTTACATACCCTAATGTCCCGTTGCTCCTAGCCTGGGAGGAGCTGTCCCCGTCTCTCCCCATCCCGCATTGGCAGGGGGCTCTCTCGGGCCACACTGGCTGCTGCTTTCTCCAGAACCCCTTCTTGTGGGCTGTACCCCGTCATGCTCTGCAGGGGCGAGGGTACGGATGGGGGAGGTTAGGGACCCAGCTGTCCATCTCGAAGCAAATTCCTCTCTCATCCTTGCTTTCCCCTTCCCTCCCGCCCTGGCTCCGATGGGCCCATCCCTGAGGCCCCACTGAGGCGCAGGGATAACCCTGCAGTCCCCCCCCCCGCCCATCCCCAGTGCTAGGGGCTGCCACGCCCCTTGGCATCCGCACCCAGCCCTTTGCATCACAGCTCGGCCTCCTGCTCCCACCGGCTGGGCTCCGCGCACGGCCTGGGGCCCCAAGGAGGGGGCGGCGTGGTTGGCTGGCCAGCAGGAAGATTCAAGAGGGAGGAGGGACCCCATCCTATGCCCCCACCTTGTATCTGATTTTCTCTCTCTCTCACTCACACCCCTCCCTCCGCACCATCTCTCTCGGGCTCTGGTAACTCATTCCCCCTCTGTGGAAGCGGGACCGGAGGCCACGCCAAATCGCTGGATCCCAGCCCACCCCCAATCCCCAACTTTGGGGCTCCAGCCCTTCTCTGGGGCTCACCCCCCCCCCCCCAACCCCGGGGGGGCGGGGGGGGGGGGAATCTGAGCCTCCCTCTCCAAGTGACCCCACCATGGGGGCCGGAGGGCAGAAGGTGCCCTGTCAGATTGCAGTGGGCACCAGAGTGGGAGGCACCCCCAGCCATTGCACCGGTGCCCGGCAGGGGGCATGGGGGGAGCAGAGCGCGCCTGCGCCCATCGACCCAGTGTCCCCCGCGCAGTAGCCAGGCTCTGGGCAGCCAGGGCATGCCCTCGCCTACCTGGGCATTTGGGCTTTGGGAGGGTTAGCCGGCCAGCAGCAGCGCCGTGCCTAGAGGGCGGTGCCCCCTGCCTGAGGCCTGTAACCCAGGGAGCCGCTGACTGGCCCGTTCTGAGCCCCCTCGCCGGCCGCATGCGTCAGTGATGGGGGGTGGAGCTGGGCACAGGGTCACACCAGGATCCAGAGTGATTTTACAGCCACTGAGTGGGGGGAGGGGGGAGTAATGGGGCCAGAGTGGGGGGCTGACTCCACTCCTCTGCCCCACACTGGGAAGGACTGCCTCTGCCCCCTCATACACACACACCCCGGTGCCTCCTCTCGTCTGGGATCCCCGTCCCGTCGTTGCCAATGCCAAGAATAACCTGCAAACCCCGTCAAGCGGAGCTGTCCAGGGAGGGACCCCACACCCGCCCCGGCCTTTGCCAAGCTGAGGGGGAGATTCTGCACTGGGGCAGACAGGTCTCTACGCCAAGTTTGTGCCACCTGGATTCAGGGCTGGGGTTGCTCTAACAGCAGCTGCTGGGATGTAGCCGAGCGCTATGGGTCTGGCCCAGCCCGGGGGCTGCAGGGGGCGAGGGGAACAGCAGACGGCTGCTTGTGCTGGCCCTATGCTGCGCCTTCACTGGGGGACTTCTCCCCCGCCGTGCATGGCCTGGTGCTGACCCCTGTACCTGGTCCGAGCGGCACACCTCGGGGTCCGAAATTGGCCCCTTATTGAAGTCAACTGGGTTGGCCCAGTGAGAGAGGAATCCAGGCCCAAACCCCCTTTCCCTAAGCCCCCATCCCCTAGCCCCCGAGCCGTCTGTAAGAGGGAACCCCCGCCCAGAGAGGCCCCTTAAAAAGTGATGCCCCGTACACTGAGCATGGAGGATTTGCTATTAATTAAAAGGGGGGGGGGGAAAGGCTGGGAAGAATAATTAAAATTCCCATCCCCTATAAATAGGGCAACATACGTCCTGCTTTAGCTGGGATAGTCCCTTTTTTAAGCCCTATCCCAGGTATTCCAACGTTTTTTGGCAGAAGTCGGCACTTGATCAGTTGGCAGGAGCAAACGGGACAGGTGCCCACTTTGTCCAAAAGATGGGGGGCGGGGGACTGGGGGTGGGGGTGGGGAGAAGCCAACCCCATGCAGGGGGGTGGCAGGGCTCGGGCGGAGGGCAGGCAGGGCTTGGGTGAGCAGTGACGCCAGCCCCGTCCGGGGAGAAGGGACCAGGACTCGGGTGAGCGGCTCGGGCCAGCCACACACGCTGTCCCGTTTTCCCTAAATAACCCAGGGCCGGGCTCTGAAAGGCCTGGGGCTGCTCGCTTTCGCCCCCCACCCCACCCCTTGCTCTGGATCCGCCCCCGGCTCCGACGGAGAGGCGGAGAGCCCAGCTCCCCTGAGCGAGGGGCCCTGCGGGGTGGGGTGAGGCGGCGGGGGGGACGTTACACGTTTCCCCTTTAACTCCAGGGAAAGGAAGTTGGCAGAGAAAGGAGTTTTTGGGGGCGGGGGGATGCTGGGGGATTTGGTTTCCCCCTCCCCCTCTTCTTTCTCCTTCTCTCCATCCTCTGCCCTGTGTTTTTTTCTTTTCTCTCTCTCTCTTTTCCCTTCCACCCCACACCCTCTCCTATCCTCGGTCTCTTCCTTCCCTGCCCCGCGTCGCTTTCCCCAGCTTTTCGCTTTGCTCAGGCTCCATCTCCTGGCGCGGCAGAGCCCTGGCTCAGCCAGCCCCAGCCCACAGGCCTTTGACGTGGTTCCCCCCCACGTGCCAAAGCAAACAGGCAAGACGCTCTGGCCCATCTGGAGGCCGGAGATGGAGTCACTGGGGCTGTGGGTCCCTGGCTCCCGCAAGAATTATCCTGATACCTGGGGGGCGGGATGCTCCTATGGCTCCTTTCATTTCAGGGGGCCTCCACATGGCAGCTGCACGGGGACAGCGCCACATGCTGAAGTGCAGCCACCTCTGGGGTGGAACACGTCAGCTCCCTAACAGCCCACAGCATCCCAGGGAAGAGCAGGAGGTGAAGGTTTCTGCAGTGTGGGTCAGGGCTGGGCCCCGTTGCGTGGTGGGTGCGGGGGACCTGGGGAGTATTTGGAGACTGGACATACAAGAGGGAAGGTTCCCTCTTTGGGGGCTTTCGGCAAAGCAGTGCGGGGGGGGATCCATGAGGGCTGGCTGGCTAGTGAGCCGTGGAAGGAAGGTTCCTCTAGCAGGATGGGCCACCCTGTCGCCCCAGCACAAGTGACCCCTAGTGGCCCCTGGGGGGGCTAGGAAGGCTGGTCTTGTGGCCGGGGCACTGGGCTGGCACGCAGGAGATCTGCGTCAGTTCCCAGCTCTGCCAGTTCTCCTAGGCAGCACCTTCCCAAAGGGGAGCCGAGTTCTTTGAAAAAATTTGGCCCATAACCTCTCTGGGCTTCAGTTCCCCATCGGTCAACCAGGATGACTTCGGGCTCCTTCCCCGCTCCGTCTTGTCTAGCTGGACATGCATGGACAGCACCTTGCACGCCGGAACCCCATTCCCAGCTGGGACCTCCAGCTGCTCCTGCTACTGGCCAATGCCCCTTCCCCCCTCCCCTCCGCCCAGGAGCGGGTGGCCCCTCCAGCGGGAACATGGAAGCGAACAAGAAGCCCTCCGCTTTGCCGTGTGTCCAGAGGAACCAGCCTCAAGCCCCGGCCGGCATTAAAGCTGCGTTTAAACCCTTAACTGCAGAGTGGAGCGGGCCGCTGTCAGTGGCTCCCCCCCCTTTCAAATCACCATCATGAAAGCGCAGCTTCCTTCTCATTGTTGTTCAGTTCCTGAACCAGGGCAGCTTCCAGGCTGAGTCACCCAAACATCTGGAATCACTGAGGCAGCGCGCCAGACCCCAAAGCCTCGCCGCATTCTTGCCTGCGCTCCTATTGGAGAGGCCCACGGGCCCCATCTCCCCGCACTGCACCCCCTCCCCACTGCATCATCCCAGTCACCCCCACCCCAGCCCTGGTTTGGTGCAATGGGTCCCTGGCTCCTCCCCTTTGGACCGCGGCTTCGGCATTTCATTGGCCAGAGAGGCAGCCCCGCCTCCCCCCCACACACACGACCTGCACCACCACCACCAATGGCAAAAGAGCAGCAAAGTGAGGCTACAATCCATATATGGGCAAATGAAGAAAAGGTGCCGGAGCCAGGCCTCTGCCAAGTGGCATCTTGGAGGCAAGTCTAGAACAGTTCTAGCAGGGTCCACTAGGATCCCACCGGGAACGGAGGAGGGTGAGTCACCCTTGATCTGGGAGCCTCTGGAGCTCCCGAAAACCAGCCTGGATCTGGATCAAAACTACCTGCCCCGTTCTGTTTGGGCTAAAACCCCCTTGGGATGGGAGGAGGGGGAGACTGTCCCCTTCCCCAAGGGAGCTGCGACCGGGCATTTCTTTGCAAAGGAACCTGAGTTTTGCAGCTTGCTTCGATGCGCAAGAGCCCCGGACTTAGGGTGACCAGATTTCCCCCAGGGCAGATTGGCAGAGGCCCTGGGGGGGTTTCGCCTTCCTCTGCAGCATGGGGCACGGGTCATTTGCTGGAAGATTCTCTGCACCTTGAAGTCTTTAAACCATGATTTGAGGACTTCAACGGCTCAGACACAGGTTTGATACAGGAGTGGGTGGGGAAGATTCTGTGGCCTGCGTTGTGCAGGAGGTCAGACTAGATGATCATAAAGGTCCCTTCTGACCTTAAAGTCTATGATTCTATGTCCCGATTTTACAGGGACAGTCCCGATTTTGGGGCCTTTTTCTTATATAGGCTCCTATTACTCCCCACCCCCTGTCCCGATTTTTCACATTTGCTGTCTGGTCACCCTAGCTCCGGTCTGGGAGCCTTCCGGACGCTCGGCAAGGCCCACTGGCTCACCGGCTGTATTGACAGCAAGCCCCTTTGAGCTACTTGGAGATCTGAAATAAACCCATCAGTAAAATCAATTCTGCAAAAAGGCAAATGGAAAAACTAAAGGCCCGCCCGCCCTCCCCTCCCTGGCGTAAGCGTGTGCAGCTCCGTGGTGTCGATACGTTTATACCACGCTCCCCGGGCCGGGCCAAGAAAAGTATGAGAGAAAACATTTGCCCAGGTTGATTTAGCTGCTTAACAGCGAGTGCTGGCAATTTACCCTGGCCACGATTCCACCTGAGCACGTCAAGGGCAGAGACAAAACGGATCCTTAGCAGCATGTCGTGCTGCAGCAGTAGGGAGGGAAACGCACCCCTCTTTTGGAAACTTGAGAGCTCAGGGGAGTTTTCCCACATCCCAGGGGGGTCACTGACCCCCCCCCCCCAGCCCACCCCTTGACCCAGAGGATCGGTTTGCATGAAATGTTTAGGGGGCATCTCGCCCCCCACCCCCAAACAAAACTGCAAAAAGAGGAGGGGAGAGGGATCTGGGTAGAGCAGTTTGTTCTTAGGGACCGGACAGGTGCCTGGCACAGCCCCTTCTAGCAGCCCCTGTTGCGATGAGCGAGGACGAGGAGGTGAGGCGGGCGGTGGGTGGAATCCAAGGCTGGAGGAGCTGGCGGGAGCCGGAAAAATCTGACAAAGCATCGGAAAACAGAAACTGGATTGAAAGAGGCCACAGCGCTTCTGGGCCAGGAGCCATCTCTCCCTGTTACTCCTAGCACGTGAAAAGAGGGATCCGGGTGGCTATAGATAGGAGGTGGAAAAGGCCCCTGGTGCTACCCAGGAGGGGAAGGTGCTGGGAGTTTAAAGAAGGGGGCGGGGGGCAGAGAATCCATCCGAAGCTTGGAGCAACTAAAGGAAAATCAGAGCAGTGATCGCTAGAGGAGAGGGTTGGGGTTTGCAGCCTGGAATCCCTCTTACTGCCACATCAGCAGGAAGGGAGCCCAGCTCACAAAAATCACAGCAGGGGGAGAGGAGCCAAGGCCCCCGCAGCTGGGAGCCAGATGATGTGGAAAAAAAACCTGAAAAAGTCCAAAAGAAGAATTTGATTTGTTGGGTTGCGGGGGGAGGGAGGGTCTCCCCTTCTGGTGGCACATTTTCCCCTGGCCGTGGCGAGAGGTGCCCAACGCAATGGGGCTGGAGCCGGCTTTTCCCCATCATTGCTGGGAAGAGGCAAATTCACGGGCATGTTGGCCCGGTTGCTCCATCTTGGGCTTCCGCCATGCTCTGTCACCCAAAGCGAGCCCCCTCCCCAGCCCTGCCTGGGCCACGCGCTCTGCTTGGCTGCGAGAAGGGACTCGGCTTCCCCCGTTCCCTGAGGCTGTGGCTTCCCCAGCCCCGTCCGTCAATGCGCCGCTAACCTGACCTGGACGCATCACCCGCTCCTGTGCCCAGAGAGGAATGTGGGTTCTTCCATCAACCCCTGCCCGGGAAGCACCCCCTTTTCCTAAGCCCAGAGGCTCCGTGGTCACTGAATCCGGGCCTTCCTCCAGCAGTGCCCCCCAGCTCCATCCATGTGCCAAGCCCCGGCCCTGGGCTAGCAGAGAAAAGTCCGGCTCCACCGCCTTGCCTCCCGTGTCCCCTTTTCCCACTTGCTCAGTGGGTCTCTCTCCTGCCGTTTGCCCCTCACCCCCAGCACCTCCTGCCGGAGCAACGACACGCAGGGCCGATGCGTTGAAGGGGTGCCCCTCCCGGGGGGGCAGCTTGGATCTGCTCCCACAGCTCCTGGAGTGAAACTTTCCACCCAGCCCAAGGCCCAGGCACCACCGACGGGCTACGTAGGCCTGTGGGACATCAGTGGCAGCTGCCCTTGTCCGGACCTTCTGCACGGGAGCGGGTCCCTGGGCTGTGTTCCCAGCTGGGTGGGCAAGTCCCTTCCCCTCTCAGCCTAGGTGTGTCTTGTCCATCTGCAGGGCAGGGAGCGTCCCTGGGGGTGTGGCTAAATTCACTAGTCTGTGAGGCGCTCGGACGCGACAGTGAGAGAACGCAGGAGTCCGGATGCCCACGCGTGACCAGCTCGCGCGGGGAGTTTACTCTGCACGCAGAAAGACCCTGGGTTTGACTTAGGGCCATAATCCCTCCCCTGGGACTTTCCCCAGAGAGGCCCAGCTGCAAGGCGGCCCGCACAATAGGACTGCGGACACTGGGCTAGCTGATGGCTGGCCCTCTCCTGCCCTGGTCGTCTCATCACACCAGCAGAGGGCAGCCCAGGTCTCTTCTCGGCCCTGTGTTCTGCACCATTTGGAAGCGGGGCGGAAGGGTTCTGAGTTTTCCTGGTTTGCGGCACGGAGAGGGGGAAAGTGGCTGACCCAAGGTCAGACCCCAAGACAGTGTGAGCAGCAAGTCAGCGATCTGGCGGCTGCACCGTGCAATCTCTGCTGGAGAGCGCTCCTAGGGGAATCTTTCACTAATGTCCAGGCATACGCCAGACAAGCCCGAGGCCTGGTTTGGAGCCAGCCCGGCGAGAGCCGCGGAATCAGAACTCCCCCAAGCTGGGGGCTGCTGGGAGCTTTGGACCCCCGCCTGTTTCCAGGTGGAAACTTGGTGATGTTCAGTATCCGTCTGCAGGGTTTCGATGAACCCCATCCAGAGCCGGGTTTAGGGGCAGGCGAGCCTAGCACGCAAATGTAGCGTCTTCTAGGACAGGGCTAAATCATGCATGCAAACCGTGCCTCAAAGTCACAAAATGGGCTACAAAGGCAGTAAAAATTCAGGCCTTCAAATGTTTACCGATGGGGGCAGGGGCCGAAGGCGCTCCTGGCCTGGGGTGCCATTTGGCTTAGGACCGGCCCTGACTCCATCAAGGCAAAATTCAAGGTGGGCTGACCCCAAACTGGGTCCCTAGCTGCGGCCGAGTGTCCCCCAGCTCAGGACTATGTAGAACAGGGGTAGGCAACCTATGGCACGCGAGCCGAAGGCGGCACGCGAGCTGATTTTCAGTGGCACTCGCACTGCCCAGGTCCTGGCCACCGGTCCGGGGGGCTCTGCATTTGAATTTAATTTTAAATGAAGCTTCTGAAACATTTTAAAAACTTTATTTACTTTACATACAACCATAGTTTTGTTCTATATTATCGACTTATAGAAAGAGACCTTCTAAAAACGTTAAACTGTATGACTGGCCCGCGAAACCTTAAATTAGAGTGAATAAATGAAGACTTAGCACACCACTTCTGAAAGGCTGCTGACCCCCCAATGTAGAATCATAGAATATCAGGGTTGGAAGGGACCTCAGGAGATTATCTAGTCCCACCCCCTGCTCAAAGCAGGACCAATCCCCAATTAAATCATCCAACCAATTTTTCCCCCATATCCCTAAATGGCCCCCTTGAAGGTTGAACTCACAACCTGGGGTTTAGCAGGGCTATGCTCAAACCACTGAGCTATTCCTCCCCCTAGGAAAAGAAGAGGAGACCCCACATGCTGCCTTCTGGAGACACCATAAGGTCCTGCTGTCAGGATGTCGTAATCAGCTGCTGCTATTTCAAGGCACAGAAATTCCTTGGGAGAGGTGGGTGGTGAGGGAGGAGTGGGGGATTCACTCCTTTATCTGCCTCAAACAATTGCTGGGCCTGCCCCAGCCAGGCAGCCGCAAACCAGTTGCGGCCTTTTCCCGGAGGTGCTGATGGCCGGAAAGCACTCGTCAGCAGCAGCTGTTTGACGGCAGGCAGGGCTGGCTGCGAAGTTCGGCGCTGGGGTCCAGACACCCCACGTTTCAGGGGAGTGGCTGAGCCTGGGGGGATCGGTGCCGGCGGAGTTTTGGTGTCATTTGAATTATGGTCCAGGAGTGTCTAAAAGCCTCCCCCCGTGGCAGGCGCTGTGTGCACCCCTAGAAAGGGGCGGTCCCACCCAAAAGGGGTCACAGTGTGAATAGGCAGGAGGTGGGAAGGGTCATGCGGCAAGACCGGAGTTCTCCTGACTGCCAGCGGCTTTGCTTTTGAGAGCTGACCAGCCCCCGCCCCGGGCTCCGAAGAGCGAAGCAGGGTGCAGGATTTGGGCCCCCCTCGGGGGATCAGGAACCGGGCAGAAGGGTTGGGAAGGGGGTGTCACTAGGCCATGACCACCCTGCTTGTTCCATGTTGCTGAGTGGGAAGGGTTCTTGGCCAGGTGGGAAGAGGGTCCCGCGTAGAGTAGGTTGAGACCCAACAGGGCCGGATTAACCTTTTATGGGCCCCTGTAGCGGGGTGGTCACCCCGCTCATGCCCTGAAGGGCTGGGCTGGGGAAGGGGAAAAGCTGGGCTGATTGGGGGAAGCAGCCACAGGTGGGGCCACACCCCAATCAGGCCACAGCTGGCTCTATAAGAGGGCTGAGGGCCAGAGCCTAGAAGACCACCCCCCTCTCGCTTTTTGGAGAGAGGAGGGTCTGGCTGCCTGGGAGCTGAGGAGGGGACCTAGGGTGGAGCAGTGCTGGGGAAGGGCAGAGGGAGCTGGGGAGCTCCGGCCTAGCAAAGCCCCAGGCTGCAGGCCTAGTTAAAGGCCTACAAAAGGGTACCTGGGCTGCAGAGGGAGCAGGTCCTAACCCCCTTGCCGATGACGAGTGGTTTACAGACTGCAGTTGGCCGCAGGGAGCGGGGGCTAGGTGATGACTGGCAGCAGCCACTGAGGCAAGGTGGGTTTAGACGGTTGGGGGGTTCCCCTGGGAGGTGAGACCCAGAGAGGGTGGGTTGCTGCTGGGGGCAGAACCCTGAAGTAGAGGGGCACCGGGGTCCGGGAGGGACACGGGGGCCAGCGGCAGGCGAGACACCGGCCTGCAGAGGGCGCTCCGGGCTGGAAATAGCTAATTCCTGAGGTGACCAGCAGGAGGCGCTGCGCCGGTGAGTCTTTGCCCCGCCACAGCCCCCCTGGAGGCAATGGAGCATGGCGTGGGGAGGTCAGTCCCCAGAGTGAGGGGCCGGCCAGGGGCATGGCATGGCAGGGGCGGCCCCCTCCGCCCGGCCCTGTGCTGCCAACATGCCCCTTCCCCTCAGGGGCGGGCCCATGTCGCACCACACACCACCACCCCCCGCCCAACATGAACCCCCCCGACTCCCTATGGCCAGAGGCCCCCGAACCCGCTATGCCCAGCACCCGCCCCGACCCCCTCCACAAATGCCCAGCGCCCTGCACACCACCACCCCTGCCCACCGCCCCCTGCCCACAGCTGCACCATAACTGCCCAGCACCCCCCCCAGAACCCCCACTCCCTAGTGCCCCAACACACACATCTTCCCCGCCCCCTCACAGCCCAGCACTCCCCCCCAGACCACCCACAGACCCACTCCCCCCCGCCCTGCCTCCCGGCCACACTCACCGGCTCTCTGGGAGGCGACTGTTTCTGCTGGGCTGAGCAGCCATGCCGTCAGGGCTGGTCCCAGGGCCGGGAATCGCTCCGACCACTCAGGAGTGGCGCAATCAGCCAGGCCACGGCCTGCCCCAGCCAGGCTCCCTCAGGACCCACTTGCCTGGAGGGGCCCAGCCCACCCCTCCCCCCCCATTCTGTCCCCCCCAACTGGCCAGGCTTCTGCCCCAGTCCTAGGCGGCTCAGCTCCGGGGAGACAGGTGGGGGGAAGCAGAGACGGCCCAGAGCCGGAGGTGCACTGGGGTCCGGCCGGGGAGCACAGAGGAGCCGGCGGGTGGGGCCAGGGGGCGGAGAGGAGCCCTTGGCCGGTGGGCGGGCAGGCCGAGAGGAGCGCGGGGGGTGGGGGGCAGCAGGCTGGCGGGGTCTCAGGGCAAGCAGACCAGGCCGGGGCCCCTTTCTGAGCGTGGGCCTGGTGCCATTGTAAACTACCCAGCACTGGCCGGGATCACCCCTGCAGCCCAGCCCAGGGGCCTCTCCTGGCCCATCTCTGGTTCCTTCCGCATGTAGGACTCTTGGCCCATGCAAGGAGGGGGGCAGCAGATGCCGCCTTCCTCCCCTGCCCACCACCCGCCCTCTTTGGGAACTGGGCGAGCTGGGTGGTTTTCACGGCTCCCTGCTCCCCCTGCAGCCTCCCCGGGACAGCGGCAGGCAGCGGCCTAGACTCAGGCTGAGAAAAACCCCTTTGGAGACTCCAGGGGAACACGGGGCAGCAAATGCTTCCTGCTCGAAGAGGGGAGGGCGAGGGTCGCTGAGGGGTCCTGGCCCAGCCGCACCTCCTGGGCGCAGGTCAGCGACAGGCCTGGCTCCAGCGCTAGCCGGGCTGAAGGCGCTTACGTTAGTGATGGACGGGACTTGAAAGGCTCAAATGGGCTATGCTTCGAGGGGGCAGCGTAGCCCGGTGGATAGCGCACCGCCCCAGAGGATGGGGCTTCTGTTCTTGGCTCAGCCACCGGCCTGCTGGGTGACCTCGGGCAAGTCACGTCCCTGTCCTGTGCCTCAGTTTCCCCAGTGTAACAGGGGGCTTGTGATACTAACCGCCTGTGTCAAGCGCATGGAAATCTGCAGATGACAAGTGCCGCACAAGAGCGGAGCGATTTTAGCCACCGCTTAGATGCTGGGCTCCGAGTCCTCTTCTTTAAGGCTCTGTAGGAACTACCCCCGCCTGCCCCTCTGGTCCCCCTCCCTCCTGGCGCACCTCCTAATCACCCCCACTTCTCGGTTTCTTTACTATTTGCAGGAGAGTAGCTCCTCGGAGGCCCAGATGAGACGTGCGCCCCACGGTGCTGGACAGCCCCACTGGGAGAGACAGACCCGCCCTGCCGAGGATAGCCACCAGAAAGACAAGGGAGGCAACAGAAAAATCAATAGCTCTATTTTACAGGTGAGAAATAGAGATGTGCCCAAGGCCAGGCAAGGAAACAGTAGCGGAGCCAGCAATGGAACCAGCTGCTGAGTCCCAGGCAAGTCCCTTGACCCCCAGCCACCCCTCCTCTGCAGGGCCCAGGCTGACAGAGGTGGTAGCAATGGCTGTATTAATTATCAGCTGGAGCTCTGTGCCTGCCCGGCACAGACCCGCCCCATGCCCACTGAATTGATTGGCAGGGGACCAGGGAAAGCCCCTTCCGGAGTGGGCCCAACAAAATCCAGTTTGGGTTTTGCCCCCTTCTTCCAAGCGGATTCATCCCAATTCTACCTGCCCCGCAGCCTCGCGGAGAGACAGGGAAATCTCAGACTGGACTTTCATTCCCGCCAGGCACGGATTCAAAGAGGCGGAAGTCTCCTGGCGTGGCCGAGGGCAGTCGCTAAAGGGGAAGGAGAGGGAAAGGAGCGACGGTGGGCCGTGCCAAACTGGGATGTACCAGCCTAAGCACAACCTCTCCCCCTCCTCCTGCCCGGCCCCTCCCCCCAAAAAGCGCTGTGCTTTCTCCATGGGAGTGGGAGGGGGAAGACCTGTATTCGAATCCTGGCCCTGCCCCTCACCCGGTGCATCACCTTGAGCACCAAGTTCCCTGAAGGTGGCATTAAAAGATTCCCATTCCCCAAGCCCCACAAGGGTCTCACAGGACAAGGGTGATCTCCTCGGGGCAGGGGCTGGCTTTCTGCTCAGCGTTTGTGCAGCGCCTTGCACGCTGTGGGGGCCGGGCCGTGACTGGAGCTCCTAGGGGCTACCGCAAGGCACCAAACGACAAGGAACCAAAGGGAGCGTCCGCCCCAGCCCGCAGGGCAGCCGAGCGGCTCTTACACTGGTCTGCCCCGCTGGGAGGATCTCCCACGGCTGGTGAAGCTTTAGAGCGCCTCTGCGCTGCAAGTCGAGATGTGATGGCAATATGGGCGCTACCCGGGCCAGCTCCAGTCCCCCTAGCCAGGGTGCCCGGCATGCTGCTGCGCTTCGCCGCTATGGAGTGAGTGAGATCAAAGCCGGCTCCGGTCTGTCTCCACCTGCTGCGCTTACCCCTCCCATCGCAGCGCAGACAGACCCTCCGGGCAGGATCTGGAGCAGGCGAGAGGCCTGGGAACCAGCCGGTCTCCCGCTGTTTCCTGTCCGCCTGCGCCCTGAGAGCGAGTCAGGCCAGGCTCGCTGCAGCCGGCCCGAGGCTTCCCGCCAGGGCCGATTTTGCTTACGTAAAACGACGAACTGTCTTTGTATGTTGCTGTTGTTTTGGATAAAGGGGAAGAAAAGCCCAGCCCCGGGCACCAAACCCATCTCACCTGCAGGAACCCCGGATCCCATTCCCAAAGGGACGGTCCCAGCCTCTCGCCTGCATTGCTTATCTCACTAGCCAGGGACGCCCAGCCACAGGGCACATGCGGGGTGCACTACGGAGGGCGAGGAGGAGGGGTTCTGTTAGCTCTGACAGAGACCACCCGAAACTCATTGCGCTGGTGGGCCGGGGGCCAGCTGTGCCCTCCTCTCCGCACATGCTCTGGGGCCCCCGGTTCGATTGGTGGGGCATTAGCCAAGCAGCAGAGAGAGGTCCCGAGCCTGCCCGGTGCTGCCAACCCAGGGCCTGATCCAAACCCCCTAGTGACTGCGAGGCAGATTTGGTGCAGTGAGCGGTTGCTTTCGCTGCCCTGTGGAGGGGCAGCGGGGCCTGGGCCGTGCTCACATCAGGCTGGGGCTGCCCTACCTTGCACGCTTCCTTCAGTGGCCCCTATGGGGCTTTGCATGGGTGCAGAAAAGCCAGGGTGCAGGTCTACCTTGGCCATGCCCCCTTTCCTCTGTGCTACCCACTCGGCCCCAGCTCCACCCTGGAACTCCCCAGCACCCAGGCCTGCTGGGTACAGCCACCTGCCCTAGGACCCCTGTGTCCAAGCCTGGCTGGAGCAAAGGGCACGCTAGGCAGTGAGGATCCGGCCTCTTTGCTGGCAGCAGAAAACACTCAGCTTCCCCCAGGATTGGGCCCCTGGAGATGCAGCGCGAGAACTCGCTTTGCTTGGCAAACGGGCCGCAGGGCAGCGTCTCCAGGTGCTAGGGGGCCTGACCGCGGCTCCGGCCCCTCGTTCCCAGCATGGGGGGGACGGGTGTTAACGTTCAACCTCAGGACATTTCTATGTGCCGATGCCCCTCAGTCCTGATCCGTCCTACCCCCTCCCTGCCCCCCCCCCCCCCCCCCCCCCCGCCCGCGCCCCCCCGCCCCGCCCCGCCCTATCCCCTCCCTGGGCTCCCCCCACGCCCAGCTCCCCCGGTGCCCCTCCGTCCTATCCCCTCCCTGGGCTCCCCCCACGCCCA
>NW_020664544.1:7182413-7189367 GCF_002925995.2 Terrapene triunguis
GCCCCTCCGTCCTATCCCCTCCCTGGGCTCCCCCCACGCCCAGCTCCGCGGGTGCCCCTCTGTCCTGACCTGCAGCCCCCCTGCCATTCCAGTCATGGGATTTCCCCCTCCCGCCAGCTCTGCTGATGCACATTAATGCTGACCTCTGATCAAAGCCTGTTCCAGTCCTGGGGTCCCCCCACACACACTCACAGCTCCGCTGCTGTCCCTCAATCCTGCCGCGTCACCCCCTCCCCATGCAGCAGGGAGCAGTCTCTGAAGGATGCTGCAGTCAGTCACGGTTTGGGGGCGATCAGGCTCATTCCCATGGGGGATCTCAATGATAAACACGTTTGCCCCGGTGTTGAGCCCCATTGGAACGGAGCCCCCACCCTCCAATTGCACCAAGTTCAGAGCATTCAACTGCCGGGCTTTAGTTCAGGCTCACTGGCAGGTTTCAGGGACAGAACTGTAACCCTGAGTTTTCCAAACCAGTGAGTCAGGCCTCGCCCCCACTAAAAATCACAAGATTGGCTTTAAAATCATGAGATTTTTCGACAGTGACCCATGTTGGGTTCTTTGTATTTGCTTCTGGGCTCTGGCCCTTTAGGGGCCAGTCACGTTTTTAGGCTTTTCTCCCCAGTCAGGGGGGCTAGAAACGTATTTTTCTATTTTAATGGATGCTGAGAGACACGTGACTCCAGGAGCTGGGGTTTTCAGCACACCTCGTATCACGAGAGTCACCGACACCGTGTAACACGGGCAAAGTGCTCTTCGTGCTCCTGTCCTGTCTGGGCTCTAGAGCAGGGGTGGGCAAACTTTTTGGCCCGAGGGCCACATCGGGGTTGTGAAACTGTATGGAGGGCCGGGTAGGGAAGGCTGTGCCCCCGCCCCCTAGCCGCCCCTCCCACTTCCTGCCCCCTGACTGCTCCCCTCACACCCTCACCCATCCAACCCCCCCACTCCTTGTCCCCTGACCGTCCCCTCCCGGGACCCCCCTGTCCCTTATCCCCCCCCCCCCCCGCTCCCTGCCCCCTTACCATGCTGCTCAGAGCAGCAGGCGCTCGCAGCCCCGCCGCCCGGCCGGAGCCAGCCACGCGCTGCACTGCCTAGGAGGAGCAGCGGGCCAGAGCGCTGGGAGAGCGGCAAGGTGAGGCTGCGGGGGAGGGGGAACAGCAGGGGAGGGGGGCCAGTGGGGAGCATCCCTGGCCGGGAGCTCAGGGGCCAGGCAGGACAGTCCGGTGGGCCGTAGTTTGCCCACCTCTGCTCTAGAGGATAACAGCCTATTGCTGCTGCACGCTGAGGGAGGTACCCTTTTAGGCGTATGTGGTAGAGCTTGAAGTTGTGGCGCTGGAAATCCCGGCTTCAAATCCCGCTGCTGCCCCTTGCCAGGGTTATTAGAAGAAGGTCATCTAGTGTCACCCCTTCAAACAGCCCCGAGCACAAGGGCCTGGCTAGGGCAATATGAATCATTCATGAGGAGCTGCCTGTGAGTGCCAGATGGGCTCGTACGTGGGGCTTCATTAGAACTTCAGTCTTGGATTAAAAAAGGGGAAACTGGCCACATTTCCGCCATCCCCGTCTGCCCCATGGGGGTAAGGAGCCTGCCTGCCTTTGGCGACGCGCTGCAGAAGAACCCGGGATTTGTTCTTTGGTTCATTCTCCCCCCTGGTTTTCTACCCGCTGGGCTCGGTGCCTTGCAGCGTCGTCTTCCCACCATCCTCTGCCCCCCGCGACTCCTCACCCCCCAGCGACCGGGCGGTGAGTGCCCGATTGGTGAGCTGTGCGATCCAAACACAGAACCCGACCAGGCCCGGAGCACCAACGCCCCCGGTGACTGACCAGCCGCCCAGCCAACGTGAACAGGGCCAGGGGTGCAGAGGGGGAGCTGGGCTGGCAGGTTACAATGGCGGATCCTGAGCGGGCTGCCTGGGGGGGGGGACACGGCAGGGCACCCCATCCCCCAACTCTTGGGAGTTTCCTTCCAGCCACCAGCCAAATCATAGGACGTTGCAGCTTCGGGAGCCCCCCAGCCAGCCTGGGGGTGGGTCAGGGACCTGGGCCCAGAGCACCATCCTCAGCTAACGTTCTGGAGCCCCCCGCCCCAGCCACCGACCGAGGGCAGTCCCCACGCAGAGTGCCGGCTCCTCCGTCCCAGCCCAGTGCATTCCCATCAGCTGAGTGATGGAACAGGAGAGTCACAGGCCCATAAATCAGGGGGGCGGCTGGCCAAGGGAATGTGCCGGCCTCCTCCCCGGCCCCCTTCGCGCACGCCCCTCTCCCCCCTTCCTCGCTCTAGCGCGCGTTTAGCTTTCCTTCTTTCCCTGCCTCTCTCTCTCCTCCTCCTCTCCCTTTCTGTGCCTGTCTCTTTCTCTCGATCTAGGCATTTTCCCAATCGCCTGTCCTTCTTTCCTTCCTTTTTTCATTCCTCTCTCCTTGCTGTTTCCCCCCCTCTCCCCCCAGCGGAGCGCTGTCCCTCCCCCCTCCGCTGACGTCCCTTTGGAATCAGGGCTTAGTGGCAGATTCCCACAGAGCAGGAAAAAAACCCCACTAAGGCCACCGCTAAGGAATCAGCTGCAAAAGCCATCAGCCAGCCCCAGCATGCGTTCACGTGGCAGTCGCAAATAATGCCGTATAAGTAGGAGCATTGCCAGCAGCGCGAGGGAGGTGATCGTTCCCCTCTATTCGGCATTGGTGAGGCCTCAGCTGGAGGACTGTGTCCAGTTTTGGACCACACACGACAAGAAGGATGTGGAAAAATTGGAAAGAGTCCAGCGGAGGGCAACAAAAATGATTAGGGGGCTGGAGCACATGACTTATGAGGAGAGGCTGAGGGAACTGGGATTGTTTAGTCTGCAGAAGAGAAGAGTGAGGGGGGATTTGATAGCTGCTTTCAACTACCTGAAAGGGGGTTCCAAAGAGGATGGATCTAGACTGTTCTCAGTGGTACCAGATGACAGAACAAGGAGTAATGGTCTCAAGTTGCAGTGGGGGAGGTCTAGGTTGGATATTAGGAAACACTATTTCACTAGGAGGGTGGTGAAGCACTGGAATGGGTTACCTAGGGAGGTGGTGGAATCTCCATCCTTAGAGGTTTTTAAGGTCAGGCTTGACAAAGCCCTGGCTGGGATGATTTAGTTGGGGTTGGTCCTGCTTTGAGCAGGGGGTTGGACTAGATGATCTCCTGAGGTCCCTTCCAACCCTGATATTCTATGATGTCTGCTAATGACAAGGTCAACAGTGAGTCGAGGATCTGCAGGATTTCAGGGAAGGGATGAATTACTCAGCGTGGGGTTAAGTGACGCAGAATGTGATTTTTTTCACTTTCACCCAAAGACCGAAAGAAATTATAGGTGCTCATCGAAAACAAAAGGGAAAGTTTCCTCTTAATGAGTCATACATTGGCTGTGGCTGAAAACGGTATGAGGCGTTGAGCTTTTTCCTAACTGCAGAAATATTTTTTGGTCCGGTATTTTGAAAAACACTGAAAAATACGTAGCAGAAGCGGTGCCACTTCTGCAGTTTCTCCACGTGCCACCAGAGGGCGACTCATCCAGCAAAACCAAAGAGCTGGTTGGAGATTTGGGGGGGGGGGAAACCTCACCAAAGAACATTTGAAATGTTTTCATGCAAAAATAGGTGGTCCAAATTTTGAATTTTGCAGAAAATTTCAACCAGTTTTAATGCCTGAAGGGTGGCTTGGGGGCCCATTGGGGAGTGGGGGGGTAACGGTAACCTAAAATGGGATCCACCACTAGACACGAATTGAAAATTGAAACAAAAGTTTTGCACCAAAAAATCATGAAAAGGTTGCTTCATTTTTTCCATTGAAATTCAAAATGTTCACCCAAAATGTCATCCGAATTTCAAATTTTGCAATTTTTTTACAAAACTTGGAAAATGAAACCGTTTGCCAAAAAAAAAATATATATCTGAGGGATTTGGTCGACATTCAAAATTTCAGCAAAAAAATGTCATGGAACCTGTGAAATTCTCCAACTCGATCTGCTCCCAACTCCCCTCTGTCTATAACCTCCAACTGCAAACAAAGCTATTCTTCCGAGGGCTCACATTGCTAGCGATTTCTGGGCACTGATCAACGAAGACACAAATTTGAGCCAATATTATCACTGGGTCATTTATACTTGATTTCCTTTGTTGAAGAATGCATATTTATCTAGTGGGGTCCCGCAGGGGCTAGTCCTGCGTCTGGTACTAGTCAATCCTTTCATTAATGACTTGGATAACGGAGTGGAGAGGATGCTTATTAAATTTGCAGATGACGCCAGGCTGGGAGGGGGCGCTTTTGCACTTTGGAGGGCAGGATTCAATGCAAAACCACCTGGACAAATTTGAGAATTGGTCCGAAAACAAGAAGATGCAAGTCAATAAAGAGAAGTGCAAAATACTTCGTTTACAAAGGAAAATCAAATGCAAAATGGGGAATGATTAGCTATGTGTCGCACTGCTGAAAAGGTGATAGTGGAGCACAAATTGAATATGTGTCACCTGTGTGCAGCAGTTGTGAAAAAGGCAAATATATTCTGGGGTGTATTAACAGCAGTGTCGTATGTAAGACACGGGAGGTCCTAGAACTGGAAGGGAACCTCGAAAGGTCACCAAGTCCAGCCCCCTGCCTTCACTAGCAGGACCGAGTACTGATTTTGCTCTGGATCCCTAAGTGGCCCCCGTCAAGGATTGAACTCACAACCCTGGGTTTAGCAGGCTAATGCTCAAACCACTGAGCTATTCCTCCCCAAACTAAAACATTTCACGGGAATGTGTCAATTTCCATGAAAATGTCCACGAGACAATGTCTCCAAATGGTTTGACTTGATCAAGTTGATCAACGCTGTTTCGACGTTGACAGCCTGTTCAAATGGGGATGTGATGGGGATTATCTCATGTGCTGGGCTGGCTGTAACATGCTAGCTTCACACCTGTGAGATAACCGGTGAAAGGAAAGGAATTGAAGTGCTCAGTGGAAGTGAAACAGTTCGATGGTCCCGGATCAAAACTTTTCAGAATTTTTGTTTCGTGGGAAATTTTGGCTTTTTGTTCCGATGGGGAACAAATTTTTTTCTTCGGGACGTTGGAATTTCCTAGGGCGAGGAATTCTGCTTCCCAACCAGCTCTGACGAAGACCAATATTTCGTGGCGTCAGCCGTGACTCAGTGAAGCATTTATGGACGTGCTCAACTTTCAACCCAGGGGACAGCCCCAGTCAATCCACTGCTGGGGCCTGGCGGGAAGTGGCCACGCTTCAGATTGCAGGATTGCGGACTGTAAGCACTGCTGAGGACAGCTTAGTCCCCCCGGGCACCCAGAGGGCACTGCCATGACTGGTGTTACTAAATCGCCTGCTCCCGCACCACCCTGAGTCAGAAGTGTGTGGGGCACTGGGGGCCCAGCCGAGGGTCAGGGTGTAAGCAGAGCTGAGGAGTTCTGCCCACGGCCCCAGCACGCGCCCCCCCCTTGTGGTGCTGCGCCCACTGGAGCTGTGGGAGCTGTGCCGTGGTGAGCAGGCCTGGCCCCTGCTCGAGCAGGTGAGACCGTTCGAGGGGGGCCCGGACCTGCTGGTTTTCCTTTCTCCGCAATCTGTTTTCCCTCCTTGCCGGCCCAGACGCTCCCTGGAGCCCTTCTGGCATCTCCCGCCCACGCTTCCAGCGTCCCTGCCAGCCCAGGCTGGAGGCTGCAGCCAAAGTAACAGCGTGAGCTTCCCCTCGACAGTGCCCAGCCTGGGCTTCTCCCAGCTCCAACCCCGGCGTTCCCCCTCCCCACATCCTAGGCAGCCCCCAATAGGGAGATGCCGGGATACTGAGGCCTGTGGGGGGAGCCCCACCCCATGCACCCAGGCTGTCAGGCCCCCTCCAGCCCATGCCCCGGCCCCTGCCACTCAGCTAACACGCGGGCGTCTGGAGATGCTCCAGTGTCCCGGCCGGCGTATGTGCCTCTAGGGGGCGCCACCAAAGCTGCTGCAGCCACAGACCCGGGAGGGGCAGAGCAAAGTACGGAGGGGGGAAACCTTGGCACTTAAGGAGCAGCTGTGGGGGGCTAGGCCCAGGCCCCCCATCTACCATGATCTTGTGGCATTTCCAGCCCACCGGTTCTTGGGTCTCCGGGGCCCCTCGGGAACCAAGCTTAGAGCCCTGCCTGGCTCTTGCAGGGATCGGCGGGTGAAAAAAACGGCGGCTCCCCCCCCACACCATGCGTGTGCAGCGAACTCCAGCTCCCCTGAGAGCAAAGGGCTGAGGACACCCACAACCCTCCTCCACCCCCCGCCAGTTCAGCCCTGGGATCCCCACCGCCCAGAACTCTGCTGATGCCCCTCAGTCCGGCCCCACCGCCCCCTGCTATCCCAGTCCTGGGGGCTAACACACACTGATCTCTGCCGATGCCCCTCAGTCCTGCCCCACAGCCCCCCCTGCTATCCCAGTCCTGGGGGCTCACTCCCAACCTGCAGACCCCCTGCTGTCACTCGATCCTGCCAAGACACTGCCCCCCCCCCCCCCCCCCCCCCCGCTTGTGGATCCTTTCCCCCTTAGTCAGGCAGTCCTGCTGGACAGGCGGCCTGGGCCAGGCTAGGTCGCGTGATCCCTGTATCGCTTTGGTCCTGAAGCTTTTCTCCCCTTCAGAGCCCGGGGGCCCCCCAAAGTTCTGGCTCAGTCTCCTGCAGGGGCAGCCCAGGGGTCCCACTCACACTCACACCCCGGAATCGAGGCTTTCCAGCTGGATCTGGCCCCGGCCCAGGTACCGGCTCAGCTCGGGCTTTGGGGGAGTCCAGCTCCTTTGCCCTGAGGGTGAACCCCCCGTCCCAGGGTGGGCACAGAGACCCCGCCAGCCCTGCCTCCCACTGCCAGGCCAACGCTGACACCTTGTGGGGAGCCCCTGGAACTGCCACACATGTAGGGTCAGAGCTCAGAATTGTGTTCCCAGCGCCTAGAGGAGCCAGGGCTGGCTCTGCTCACGGATCCC
>NW_020664544.1:7189767-7210997 GCF_002925995.2 Terrapene triunguis
TGGGTTACTGCGGCTTTAAGAGGATTGAGCTGCACCCAGGCACTCGGGGGATGGGGGGGGGGACGTAGCAAACCCTGCCCGGCTGACTCACTGCCAGGGCCCTGGCAGCTTTGCTGGGTGTTGAGTGAAGTGGGGATTTGGCCCGTCCCCGGAGCAAAGGTTGCAAAGGAGCGAACGCAGCGGCTCTGCCTGAGCGGGCTGGGACCGGCCGCCTGACTGCGGGGAGGATGCCCCCGCCCCGGAGACCCCCGGCCCACCTGCTCCTGGTTTGCCTCTTTGCCAGTTTCCAGCAGGTAAGAAGGTGGCAGGGGCAGCTGGCGAGAGAGCGCAGCATGGGGTATCTGCTCGCTTCTGCACCTGAGACTGGGGCGTCTCCGGACGGGGCCTGGGGCCCGTGGGTTTGGTGCCTTCTTCACCCCAGCTTTGTTATTGCCTTGAGAAGGCATGTGGTCTAGCGGTTAGAGCGAGGGGGTATGGGCATCAGGACTCCTGGGGTCTATTTCCTGCTCTGGGGAGAATGTAGTGTGGTGATTGCGGTGGGGGTGGGGGACAAGGGGCACCCGGACTCCTGGGTTCTATTTCCCGCTCTGGGGAGGATGTAGGGTGGGGAAGGGGGATCAGGGCGCCCAGGTGCTATGTCCCACTCTGGGGAGGAGTATGGTGGGGATCCAAGCAGGACCCTGGGAGTCTGATGGAGTCTGGGAGTCTGGGACCCTGGTGCATCTGATAAAGTGGGTTCTAGCCCACGAAAGCTTATGCCCAAATAAATTTGTTAGTCTCTAAGGTGGCACAAGGACTCCTCGTTGTTTTTCCTGATACAGACTAACACGGCTCCCCCTCTGAAACCTGGGAGTTAAGATTCCTGGATTGTTTCCAGCTCCAGATAAGGAGTGTGGTCTAGTGGTTAGCGCCAGGGCCCAGGACTCCTGGGTTCTACTCTCGGTTCTGCCCCGATTTGCTCTGAGACGTAGATCTGGTGACAGTTTCTCTGTGGCTCTGTTTCCTCCCCAGCGGTTAGCAGCCCTCAAACTGCACAGGGCTTCCCAGATGCAGCCGGGCCCCGGAAATCTCCCTGCCCGGGGGCTGCTGGGAGCAGCCTCCGCCTGGTTTCGATTCTGTCTCACAATATGGTGTATGGTCAGAGAAATGACGGCTGCGATGTCGCCACCTCCCCCACTTCTGCCCCCCAAGTGCCACCCGCTCGCCAGCGCCTCGCTCGCTGAGCCCTGGTGCCGCTGAGCCTGCTCCAGTCCCCGCAGGGGCGAAATCCTTCCGCTGGGGAACTCGGAGCGACCCGGGGGAAAGCCCGGAGCAGCCACCGCAGCGTAGCTTTGCTGCCCCCGGCTACTCCACGCTAGCTCCCCAAGGGGGCGCTCTTGTGCGTCTACACTGCCTCCGGGGCTGGGAAGGGTCGTGCGTGCAGACGGAGCCGCGCTAGCTGTGCTCGGCGAGCTCGCTACGGCCTGGTCCACGCCAGAGTTAGGTCCTCGCTCGCCACCTTAATAACACCCCCCCCCCGGTAGCGAGGTCAGTGGAGACGCTGCGTTACTGACCGCGACGGTCACTGGCTGTCGGAGCTGCCCGACGCTGACAGCACAATCGGCACAAGCACTGCCAGTGAGGACGCGCCCCGCCGCCCCACAGAGCGAAGCGTGGCCACGAACACGCGCTAGCTAGGGCCCGCGCCTTGGGAGAACGACATCCGCAGGAGCAGGGCTTTGCCAGTCCAGCTGCTAACCCAACGCTAGCCCAAAGGCGCTGATCTGGGCCCCGTCGGGGGCTCACAACATTCAATGCAGTCAGCCGCCCAGCCCGTGCAATTATCCCCATTGTACAGGCAGGGAAACTGAGGCACAGAGAGACTGAGTGACTTGCCCAAGGTCACCCGGGGTAGCTGTGGCAGAGCCTAGCTAATGCCCCAACCCCGAGCTACCCTCCCTCTGCCC
Organism: Terrapene triunguis; assembly: GCF_002925995.2. Taxonomy (NCBI): domain Eukaryota; kingdom Metazoa; phylum Chordata; order Testudines; family Emydidae; genus Terrapene; species Terrapene triunguis. The sequence goes on from NW_020664544.1 coordinate 7,191,714, forward strand.
AGGCGTTTCCAGCACTTGGCAACTGAGCAGATGTGGCCTCAGTGAGGGGGACTCAACAGGGCCCCTTGAGCCCCTGATCTCTGTGGCGAGCTCTCCTCCACTACAGGTTAGCAGTAGGGGGTCGGCAGCTGGTTCGTCGCCAGCCCGTGTGCAGAGCGAATACCCTGCACCCCACAGTGTCTCAGGCTCCGGGGCCTGGGTAGCTGGAAGTCCATGGCTTGAGTCATCCTCCAATCCATCCCCTGACGCCCCCTGCTAATGCCCGGCCTGGCTCTGTTCCCAGTCTCCAGCCTCGGCCCGCGGAGAGGCCAGGCGTCCGTCACGGGATCCCCGCAGCCCAGCGCCCGTGCTGCGGTACACGATGGAGCGGGGGGCGGGATAAACCCTGCCACTCACCACCAGTCAAAGTGCCAGGACCAAGTCAGGGGCTAGTGACTCATTTACAATGCGTCACGTTCTTCCGGGATAGCGCTCATGCCCTGATGGCGAAGCCCAGGGGCAATTTCAGCCCGAGGGATCCCACAACCCAGGTCGGGCAGGGTCTTGGCGGAGAGGGGTCCGTGCTCTTCGCGTCTGCTCCATCAGGAAGGGTTCCAGCGTGATGCGTGTATCTGGGGATCGCTCCCAGCACTGAAATGCAGCCACCTCTGGGCCGGATCGCAGCAGCACTTTAACAACCTGCCGCTACACAATTAAGGCCGGAAAGGCAAGGAGGAATTAGAGGAACTAGAAGGGAATTACCCATGTTGGAATTTGGCCAAGACACCAGGGTTTGGGCTCTTACTCACATGAGACGTGCCAGAGAGCTGTAATGGCCAGGAGCACTACAACCTCCATGGTACGGCTCATCTCAAAGAAGTCAGATCACATCGGGGGGGGGGGACAAATGGTAAAATTGGCTCCAAAATTAATAATAACTAAATAATCCAGCCTCGTTCTTAACTTGGCCTCCTCCTCTGAGGCCCTCAATGCGTTTTCCAAGCGGAGGGGGGCCTCACTGCCATTGCACAGATGGGGAAACTGAGGCACAGAGAGCCCACCTGGCCTGCTCTCACTGATGCTTTCTCTCCCTCTGCAGGTCTCGCCAAAGGTTTTTCTCCTCTGCGGGATCTCCTTGTAAGTTCTGTGCGTCCCGGTCCTGCCACTCGGCCCCGTCCCGCCGGCTGGTGTTGCCCCACCTCACTACTGCCCCCGCCTACGGGGCATTATCCTTCCCAGGCAGTATCACTGTGCCCAGCTGTCACACCACCCGCCGTTACCCCCCCAGCCACCACGCCACGGTCATAGCCCTGCCCCATGGGGCCTGCAGAGCCGTTAGCCATAGCCCGGGTGGCTAGCGATCTGGGGTGCTGAGTCCCCGTTCTACTGGGGCCCCCTTCACACCACTCTGACGGAGGGAAATGAAAGGGGGCAGAAATTCTCATTGGGATTGCCTCCCTCCGCAGGCCCCTCCCAGGCGCGTGGTGGTGTTGCCTACACAAAATTCCCTGTTACTCACACACTCTAGGGGCACCCACCCTTACCCAAGTCCTAGGGCTCAGGACGTACTCCTCTGCGGGGTCTTTTACCAGCAAAAGAGCCTTACACAGCAATCTCCTACATAACCTCTATTTACTACAATCACCCAAACCAGACGGCACACGCTACACAGACAGTGCTCACCATGCCCAGTAAGACAGATGGACTTTTCTTGCTGGCCGGTCAGCATCAGGTCCACCCGGGGGCCTCCAGGTCCACCCGGTATCGTTGGCAGAGTGTTGAGATCTGGCAGCTCTGGTCTTTGGGGCTGTGTCCTGGAGTTGGTTCCCAAAGAGCTTCCTTTTGGTCCCCAGTTTATATAGTGAAACTTGAGTCCGACTTAGCTGTACCTGAACCAATCATTTTACTAACCAAGCCTAACAAAATTCTCTAACCAATCCTACCCCACCCCCTTAATTAATTGACACCTAGCAAAATGAATTATATAACAGGAACAATCAAAGACCCAGCCAGATCAGACAGACAAACAATAGGGAAGTGGGGACCCTAATGACAAAACAATAAAGAAATGCGGATTTCACAATCACTATAGATAAGTGATTCCTTGCCAGACAGGACGCTATCAAACTAAGTTTTCTTTAACCAGCTTAAGATCTGTTTCTTTATCTGGTGATAGTGGGTGCCATTAGGACAGGGTCCAGGGGCAGCGCCAGGCACCAGCGCACCAAGCGCGTGCCTGGGGCGGCAAGCCACGGGGGGGCGGCCTGCCAGTCGCTGTGAGGGCGGCAGTCAGGGTGTCTTCGGCGGCATGCCTGCGGGAGATCTGCCGGTCCCACGGTTTTGGCAGCAATTTGGCGGCGGGGACGCCGAAGGCGCGGGACCGGCGGACCTCCCGCAGGCATGCCATCGAAGGCAGCCTGCCGGCCGTGCTTGGGGCAGCAAAATACACAGAGCCGACCCTGACGGGGGGGTCTCCTTCTTAATAGCCCGATATTACAGTATTTTAATGTAATTTAGATGGACTGTGGGGATGTGACTTCCTGCTTCTTAGCTAATAGCTGCTGCTCGTCTAATCTGGCTGCAAATGAAGGCTTTAGGCCTTACAAGATGGCTACAGGAAAAGGGCACCACACCCAGCCACTGGCACACACGGTGGATCGGTGGCATGTTGGGAGCATGCTGCCCTGCGGCGATTCGCTGCTTCCCAGGCCAATGGGACAATGAAGGTGATTTACAGCAGCCCTGGGGCCGCTCTAAATTGCACCTGGGACCGGGCAGCACCCTGCTCGGCCCCAGAATAGGGAGAATGCAGAGTGGGCACAAAGCCAGCGCTTCCTCTGGCACTGCCACAGATCGCAGGCCTGGGGTCACTGGGAATCAGCCTTGGCCCCCCTCTCTCTGCTAGGTGTTCGGGAGAGCGCTGCTGTGATGGTCAGTGCTGTAGCCTACGCCCAGGATTCAAGGAGGGGACGACTAACGCGTTCGGGTAAGAGTTAGAGGAGTCCGGGTCTCTCGATCCGCATCGACTCCGGGCCTCCCAGCCCCTGGAGCGGCAGGTGCATGGGGCAGGGGAGCAGAGATCAGGCTGAGCACATGGAGGGCCCGGGGGAGGGCAGGGGTTGCTGGGTCACTTGGGCCCAGTGCTGTGGGAGGGGCCGTATTTCGGGGACTATGTCCTCCAGAGAGGGGCGGGTTAGGGGCCAGAACCAAAGCCCCCGGATGCCAGTGGCCGTCTCACCCCCCAGCCCGTGACCGCTCCTGGCCCTCCCCTCTGCAGCCACGTGTCTCTCTCCCCGCAGACTTGTCTTCATCATCATGGGCGTGATGATAGGGGGAGGGGTCCTCTTCACGGTGTACAAGTGCTGCAAGAACTGGGCTGGGCTGGACGAGACAGAGGGCATCGAACCAGCGCAGCCCCACATCCCACCTGCCCCCAGGACGGTCCCTCCCAGGTCCCCCTCCCAGCAGCCCCTGGAGGATCCCCCGCCCTACAGCGAGGTGGGTTCCGTCTGTCTGCCCGTGGAGCAGCGGGCACAGGCCGTTTGCTACACCCATTGCCAGCCCTCCACCAGCTGGTGCAGATGAGGGAGCAGGGCTCGGATGGCAGCGTTGGCCACTCTCCGGTGCATTGCTGGCTCCCCAGTGCAGCGCCGAGCAAGCCGGCTTGATTGGCTCTGGCTCCGAGTCAGTTCGTTGGCCTTAGGCCCGTTTCTAGCACCTTCCCTCTCCGGATCCTGCTCTGGCCGGCCCCCTGCTCCGATCCCTGGCCCCAACTCCCCTTCCCGAGCTGGGGATGGAATCCAGGTCTCTCAGTCCCCCGCTCCGCTCTACCCACTAGATCACACTTCCTCCCCGGTGACCCCAATCTTCTCTCGGCTGCGGGCTCGTCGGGGCGCCGGGCAGAGCTGTCTGACACTCTTCCGTTCCTAGGTGGCGTTGAAGCCGTTCCTGTACCCGCTCCCTGCCATCCCGCCGCCCTGTTACAGCAACGTCGTCATGGCAGACCCTCCGGCAACAGGCGTTAACCACCAGACCACGCTCTAGGGGGCGCCGCGGAGCTCGCCACCTGCTGGTGTCACCTTGGGGTGGTGGCCATTAACAAAACCACCCCCCCCCCGCCAATCTCTCTCCAATGATTGCCATGATAAGCCACCCCCTGCCATGGGGGCACCAGCCAGGCAGGGGCAAGGGCACCGTTGCAGGACATTCCCCAGCAGGGCTGGAGACAAGAGACCGGTGCTAAAGCAGGAGCCCCTCCCCATGGACTCCGCCCTGTGCCGCTGACCCCCATAAGGTGGGGGTGGGCGTGAGGTTGGGGGCTGCCGGGGCTGGGCTGGGAGGGTCCTTTGATGCAGTATTGCAGGGGACAGAGCTCAGGCTGGTTGAAATACGGGCTCAAAGAGGATGCTGACGGAGGGGGCGGCTGGGCCTGCTCTGAGTGGCGTTGTGACCCCAAGTGCCAGGGCCCAACACCGCTCAATTATGGCCCGGCTGCCCCTCTGTCAGACACGCCACTCGAATATGGCCTGGCCGCCCGTTTGATGCAGGGGCAGTTGGGCCAAATTTGAATGATGTTGAAACCTGGCACGTAGGGTGGCAACGCCGCTCACATCTGACCCCGGGGCCCCTCTGTCACGCTCAGCCCATCGTTTTTGAAGCCAATGTTGGCAACCCTAATTCAACCCCACAGCTTGGCACCATCAATCATGTGTGGTTTGGGGGGGCAGCGGCAGGGCGGGGGCTGTGAACTCACAAATTCTTCTGAGCCCTCCGCAGTGGGTCTTTTGCTTCATGAAAGGCCAGTGGCAGCAGAGCTCCGTGGCCAGTGCTGGATGCTTCAGAGGGCTGAATGCCACCCCCGGGGTATTGTATTGTGCAGCAGGTGGGGAGATTCCTTCCTGACCCCCAGCAGGGGCTCAGCCCAGGCCTTGAAGCATGGGGATCACTGGTCCTCATCTTAGCAAGAATCACTGGGGCAGTTGCGCTTCACAATTTTATCACCCGGTGATTCACATGGGGCACCCAAAAATGGCTGTCGGCATCTGCAACTTCAGCCAGGGAGAGACGGGGGTGAGGCAGGCGCTTCCCCATGACTGCCTCCTGCAGGGGTCTTGCATCTTCCTCAGATGGTCCTGCCCCTGCCCGGCCAGAGACAGGGGCCCGGGCTGGCCTTACCTTGGCACTGGCTGAAGTTGCGGATGCTGACGACCATTTTTGCATGCCCCGCTTGACTCACCGGGCGATAAGCTTGATAATCAAGCCGTGGGGTTGAACCTCGTTGTCTTTCAAAAATACGGGCTGTGCACGACAGAGGGGCACCAGGGCCAGATGTGAGCGACGTCGCGACCCTGTGTGCCGGGTTGCCACATCCTTCAAATTGGGCCCGACTGCCCCTGCATCAAAAGGGCAGCCGGGCCCAACTGGAGTGGTGTTGGGACCTGGCCCGTGGGAGGTCACAACCCCACTCACATCAGGCCCCTCCCTGTATTTGAAATGGGCTCTTAGCCCTGGCTGTTGCTTGCCCTGTGTAGTCAGCCAACGGGCCAAACCGAGCTGCTTTTATTTATACGTCAAAAACCTGCCTGCATCGTGTTTGTTGTGTGCGTGCGAGGGCCTGGTCCCACGAGGGCCCAAATCAATCCCCGTGAACTGCTGGTGTGCAGCTCCTGGGGTGGAGTCTGCAGGGGGTGCCGGTGAGCTGAGGCTCGGCTCCCCCACTGGAGTAGGGGCTGGCCTGTTAAGGGGCAGTGCAAGCGAGCATTGTTGTTGGGGGTGGGGGTATAACTGGTGTGGGGCTGAACCTTCCCATAGGGGAGCTGGGCGGTGGAGGGGGTGGGGAGTGGAAGGCGGCAGAGGTGGGGGCTGGAGGGCAGGTAAGAGGCTCGGGTAGGGGGAGATGAAGCTGGAGAAGAGAGCTCCAGCAGGGTGGGGTCAGTGGGGCAGGGCGGGGGCACAGGGAGGGGACGGGCGCCCACTGCGCCAATGGGAGACAAGGTGCCCAGGGGGTGCCGCCGTCCTTTGGCCCCAGCATTTGCCCCGCCCCGGGCCGGTCCAGAGAGCAGCGCCCGGCTCCTCACGGGAGGCCCAGGCAATCACATGGCGAGTTGCTACACTCTGGACTTTGCTAAGTTCCACGGGCGGAGCCCCTGAGCACCCGCTGGCCCTGCGAGCTGGGGGAGGGGGCGAGTCCCAGCCTGGTACGTGGGGCAGGGACAATATAGAGGTGGCTTTAAATCTCCTTTGCCATCTCCACCCTGTGGGGCCCAGCTCAGCCCCCGGCAGCAAGGCCGCAGCGGGCAGACCCTGGCCAGACGTGGCGCTCCCCTGCCAGGGCCGGACCAGACGCTCCCCTCAGCCCCCTGGAAGCTGGTGCTGCAGGCCAGGCCAGTGTCGGCGCGAACACCTCTCTAGCGTCCCACCTGCCCGCCAAGCACCGGCCCGTGGGATGCTCTGGTTCCAAGGACCTCGTCAGTGCAACCTTGTCTCCTTCAGGGCCAGACTCAGAGCTCTTCAGAGCATTAACCCTGGGGGCGTTTCAAGTGTGGGCTCGTCCGGGATTTCAACTGGGAAGTCTCTGGAGGTCGGGACGGGCTTCCTCAGCTAGGGGAAGTATGTAACTCACACACACCCTGGGCGTGGTGTTATGGCACCGAGCCCACTTAGCAAGATTCATGAGTTTGCCTACCAGCCAGGTGGCTTTTAGCTCATGCACTAAGCTCCAGAGGTCCCCAGTTCGATCCCGCCTGCAGACGGCCGAGGTCTGTCGGCGTTACACGTGCGCCTAGCTTTTTCTCATGTGAGCTCAGCTCCCCCTGGGATCCCCAAAGTGCCAGCTGAGCCCGCGTCCTTGCTGAGCAGAACATTTTGTGCCGTACTGCCGAGAAACATGGCGCGTCGGGACATAAACCAACAGCCAGCAGGGCAGGAAGGGAGATCCAGGACCAGACAGTGCCAGGCTACACCCGACAGAGAGGGTGGAGAGTAACCCAGCTGGGACCAGCAGCAGACAACTGGCGTGAGCTGTGGCGAGGGCGCTGGTCTCTCTTCCACTTGTACCCACCCGAGGGTGCTGGCACCACCCTCAGCTTCGCCCCCTTTGTTTTTCAGCAGCCCTGAGCTCAGACCTGAGCTGGGTACCCGCGCCCTCCGGCCCCTGCCACAGGCTGGAATATTTGGGGTGCAGGTGGGAGGAAGGCACCACCCCATAGTCCATCCTTGCTGTGCAGCCCTGGCTCAGGGACGCCATTCCCAGCTGGGGGCAGTGCGACCGAATGCACCCCGTATTCACACCCTACACACCATTGTCAGAATCATTGTACACAATAGGCCTTGTGCGGTATCCTCTGAACACTAACAACTCGCTGGTCAGTAACGTCCTGGTGAAAGGGGCGGAGCGACTATCGGTACAGTGATGAACGTCAGCTGAAATCAGGATGGAGGCGTGTTGACCAGCCAGGGCTGGGGAGGGGGTAAACCAGTTCCTCCAAGCCACAGGACCAGCTGACGCCTCTAGCCAGGTGTTCTCAAAGCTAATGGGGGCGTCGAGGTAGCAGGTGGCCATTCTTTGGCAAGGAAGGGGAAGCAGCATGGACCCTCTACCCACAGCAGCTTTTGGTGTCCGTGCTCCGAGAATGACCTTTATCTAGGGGTGACCCTCGGGAAAATGCATTTGCAAAGGGTGGCTGAACTATAAAAATGAGGGGCAAAAACACCCCAAGGGATCGCTCCCCAGCCAGCCATGTCCTGCTCTCTTGCGCCGAAGACAACCTTTGGGAGCAGATCCTGGCCTGAGAACGTGGTCAGCAGTGTTACAGGGAACCTGGGGTGCGAATTTCCCCTTGAACCCGGCCCAGTTTCAGTCTAGAAAGCGTTTTACCTTTATTTCTCCTGTAACCATTTCTGGCTTTAATGCCTTCTACTGGTCCTCACTTCAAATCTCGCTCTTGTCGTTCAATACACTCATTGGATTCTTTAATCCAAACGAATCCAGGGTTGTGAACTGTTTGAAGGTGGCAGACAGTTGTAAACTGAGCCACTCAGAGGGGCAACGGACCAGATCTATCTGGACTGCGCAGGCGAGGGCTGGACAGTGCAGAACGCACGTTTTGGGGGGGAATCGGGGCCTGGGAATGTGCTGAGGCCACCCGGCGCGTGGTAACTCAGGCTGGTGTAGCCAGAGTGTGACTGGCGAGGGCTGGCAGGCCGCTGGGTCAGAGCTGCTGGACCAGGACTGTGGCTTTACTCAGACACTCAGGGTGGTGATTGCAATGCACCCGAGGCAGCAGGGCAGGGGTGGCGCAGCCCCTCCCCGGTCTGGGCTGTCATAGGCAGAAAGCCAGGCTGGGTTTTGTCTCCTCACTCCAGGGCAATGGCCCGGCAGTTGGAGACACAGATGTTCAGGCCTGGGCTGCCGCCCGAGCTCTGGGCCCCTCCCACCGCACAAGGTCCTAGGACCCAGGCCCCAGTCCGTGCCCAAATGTCCACACCGCAATGAAGCAGCCCCTTAGCCCGAGCCCCGCAAGCCCGAGTCAGCTGGCACGGGCCAGCCGCCGGGGTCTAACTGCCGTGTAGACCGATCCACAGAGCCAGCGGCCGGGGGGGAATCCCAGACTGGGGATGGAGAAGCGGGTTTGGGGGTGAGAACGTGTGTGTAGACGAGGCTCTGACCTTCCTTCTCTGGCACGTTCCCGGCCCCAGGGAAAGCGCTGGGGCACGGCGAGGCTGAGCACCAAAGGCCGGAGGTGGGGCAGCTAGTCCATGGGTCACGTGAGCAGGGATGGGGTCCACCCCCCGGGGCCCCTAGGCTGCTTTCTTGCCGCGCTCTCTCTTGAGTCTCTTCTTCAGGAGCAGCAGGTCCACGTAGAGGATGCGGTTGAGGACGGCGGAGGCGCAGATGAGGCCGCCGTGCAAGGCCCCGGCCAGGCCGCAGCTGAAGACGTCCTGCCCTGGGATGGGGGACACAAGCGAGGGCGTCGGAGAGCGGAGCAGCCACGCTGCCCCTGGGCCCTCCCGCCACCCGGACACCCCCCACACCCCGCTCCTGTGATGTCAGGGCTCAACCCAAGAGTAGGGGGTGGGACCCCAGCAGCTCTGGCTGGATTGCCAACCTGCCAGGCCCCCGCCAAGGCCCACTGGGCCACCCCAATGCCTAGGCCGAGCGGGGTGAGCTCCACCGGCCGGGGCGGGGGGGGGGGGGGACGGTGCCGGGGAGGGAGGCTGCCCTTACCCGTGAGGTAGAGGTTCCGGACAGGCGTCTCCGCCCGCATGGTGGCCACGACGGCCGGCGCGAAGCGGCTCACGTGGTGCTCGGCCCCGTACATCTCCCCGCGGGGCGCCCCCAGGTAGTGCTGGTTGGTGAGAGGAGAGGCCGCCTCCAAGAACTCCACCTGCCCACAGGGAGGGTGAGAAAAGGCAGGCCAGGGAGAAACGTGGGGCTACAGAACCCCCCGCCGCCAGCCCTTCCAGCCCCCCGCCCTGCCCCTCAACCCACCCCCCCAGCATGGACTCTAGGGCCCAAGTCCTTCCAGGTCAGGGTCCTTGTCCCATTGTCCTTGGACCCCCACTCCACCTGCCTGCCCGCCCGCCCGCCCGCTCTCAGGCCTTGGCTTCGCTGGGAAGAGGGGGCTAAAAAGCTGTTAACACGTGAACATCCCAGGGGCCACTGGTCACAGAGCTACTGGCACTCCAGTAGAAGCCAGCACAGGCCAGCTGGAGGAGTCTACTGGGGCGTCACCTTGCCACGGAGCTGAGGGAACCTCTCCAAGGCCATGTCCAGCAGCCGCTGGGCGATCTCCATCTTGTAGGCGTGGTAGTCTTCCCCTCTGTTCTTCACACCGGCCCCTGACCACTCTTCGAACCACTCGTAGCGAGCCATGGTCAGGATGGTCATGCAGGACCGGCCTGGAAGAGGACAGGGGAAAGAGCTCTGGTTTCAAACCTCTGGAGACCCTCCTGAACAGGCCCCTGCCCCCACCAATGCTCCCCCACTCTGTGATGTTGGGCCAGCCCCCCAAAAGGGAGAAGGACATCTGGAGCCCCCTGAAATGTGCTCGGGGGGGAGGGGGAGGCTGGCCGTCCTAGCTGAGCACGTGTGGCCAGGGCGACGTATCGCTGGGAGCCACTGCGCTAGGACAGAGCATCGGCCTGAAAGAGATGGGACCGGGTCTTCAGCCGGCGTGAACCAGGAACCTGCTTTCTAGCTCAGCCCCAAGCGACTGGGTTCCACCGCGTCACCTGCTGAGCAGGGAGCAGCGCCTCCCTCCGGGGGCAGCTGGAGTGGAGAAGCTTAGCCCAGACAGCACGACCCTGACGCGAGCCTCCCGGCCCGCGGAGCCAGACGTGCACGAGCCGGGCTCCTCTAGCGTCCTGAAAACGAGAGGGGGAATGCTGGGGCTGGGGCTGGCGCTTGGGCTCTCCTGCCTAGGAGGTCGGGAGAGCACCAGAGCCCGAGCACAACACCCTGTCTGGCGTTTTCTCCAGCCCTCGAATGGTTCGGGTTTGTCCCCAGGACATTTCACCATTGGCCAGGGGCTGGCATGATCCTTAGATCCAGGGGCACCATACGGAGGGTAGCAGGGCTTTAAGGATGGGGCAACAGGTCCGTGTGAGAAGTGTGACCCGTTGGCTACTGGGCAGGGTGGCCAGCAGGTACAGAGACGGCTCGGTTTTGCTGGTCCTCGGCCAGGCGGCATCTCCTTGACCTTCCATGAACAGGAACCTCCTCAGTCCTCATTTCTGCCCTGCTGTGTCCTACCCCCCTAGGTTCGGGGCATCTCAAGGTTGTGCCATCCCGGCACGGCCCCCCTCTCTTCCCCTCACCTGGCACGCTGCCCCCTGCCCCACTTCCAAGGGCAGATATCCCCCCGCCCCACCCCCCAATGGTTCCCGGTCTCCGGGTGGGTACCTGGGTGCCTCTGCTGGTACGTGGGGTCCTTGGCTGACGGGAAGGTGATGAACATCATGGGCACGTTCTCACTGACCTCCTCCCTGCTGAGGGCAGCGTAGCGGGTCATCCTGAAAGGACCAGAAAGGGCACAAATGGCACAGCAGGATGCCAGATCTCCTGGGGAGGAGGGGAAGTGGGGGGCTGCACCCCAGCCCTCTGCACCCATGAGCTGCCCTCGCCACCTACCCCCACCCCCTCCTGTGCATGGAGTAACAATGCTGCCCAGTGGGCGAACGTACAGCACCAAGCTCCACGGGCCCCTGATCTCAGCTGCGTTCTGTGTTCTGCCAGGGGGCAATTCCCATCACCTCCCCCTTACAAGTGAACTCAGCCGCCAACCGCTCCCCTGGGCCCTGTCCTCCAGGTCTGACCTCGACCCCTGGCATGCGAGCAGCTCTGGGTCACAGCACATGGTAGGGTGAGAGGCTGAGGTCACAGGCGCCGGCTGAGCCGGGACACATCTAGCTCTCGCCCTGTCCCGCCACCACCTCCATCTGGTACGGCCGACAAGTCCGCCCAGGCAGAGGGCTGGTCTGCACGACGGAGTTAGCCCCTGCGCCTTGCCCTGGGCGGTGTAATTAATCCACCCCGACCCCCACGCCTAGGTCACCCCTCCCGCCCCTCGGAGCCACCGTCTCTCCTGCAACAGAAGAACCCTTCCATCGCTGCAGGGCGCGTCGACACTACAGCGCCACAGCTCGGCCGCTGTCGCGTTTCCAGCGCGGCTGTCCCCTAGCGGATGTCTCTACCGCAATCACCCCCCACCACGACTGTGTGGACAGACCCTTCGAGCCAGAAGGGAAGCAAAGCGCTTGAAAAGCCAGCATGGTCTAGTGGGTAGGCTCTGCCACTGACCTCCTGGGTGACCTTGGGCTAGTTGCTTCCCCGCCCCATGCCTCAGTTTCCCCTCCCTCTCTTTGTCTCTCAACTATTTATATCATAAACCCATCGGAGCCAGGACAGTCTCCTCTTACTTGTTTGTACAGCGCCTAGCACAATGGGCCCTTCAGCTGCTATTCTAACATCAACAATAACCACTGGAACATAGAGAGGACAAGGCCTAGTAACTTTCTATGGCTCCGTCCATCTGCCACACTTTAAAGTACAGACCCTGTCTATCGAATTCAGTTATTAACAGTGCTCCGGTCAGTGTCTTCGGATGAACGTGGGCATTTTTCAGTTGCATCATGTTTTCCATGACTACTTCGGTTTCCCCTTCACCTCCCCAAGGGTGCGGCAGGTAAGGGACGCGCAGGGATCCCAGCACTCGCCCTTGAAATGCAGCCACCTCTGGGGCGGGACATAGCAGCTGTTTGCCAGCTCAGCAGCACCGGGCAGGAGAGGAGGAAAAATCCCACCTGGGAATCTAGGAGGGCGGCTTGAGGGTGGGCAGAATGGAATCAGCCGAGGGTTGTTTCCAATGTAAGCTCCTCTGTTATTCTGTGCCCAGCACTAGGGCCGAGCTCCCGGCTGGGGTCCCTCAGCGCTACCATAACGCAAATTAAAGGCTAGACTGGGGCCGGGTCGCAAGGTCTACCACGACCTGACCCCTTTTGGCCTTAAGATGCTCTACGGTGAAGAGCACCACAGGATCTGTACTGACCGAGGCCCGGGGCCAGGACCCGGGTGTCAGAGATGGGACAGACGGAGAAGCACACCTAGTCCGAGGGACCTTTGGCCTGTCACTTACATCTCGTCCAGATCGTTGTGCAGGTAGATCCAGTAGTTGGTGGATTTGATGCCCAGCTCCTCGGCGGTCCCCTGGAGGCCCACGAAGACCAGGAAGGAGCCCATGCCGTGCTGTACCATGCCGAGCACAGACTGGATCCCTGTAAGAGAGAGCGCGGGGTCGTTAGCCATTGTACCCCAGGCTAACACAGTCTGGTTCTCCCGCACCTGCTAGTGTCTGGGGCACCGGGCACAGAGGGTTCTGAGCCAGCTCCTGCCCCTGTGGTCTTGCTCCCAGTCTTTTGCTTTGGGGTCTGGAGGCCCAGGCTTCAGATCCACAGGGCCGCCCTAGGACATCCCAGATGCGCCAGGAGCGCAGGACAGCAGCCGCGCCCATCCATTCTCTCTGCCACCCCACGGACCGCTCATTCGCAGGGGCCAGCCGTCTGCAAGACTGGGCCCTTGCCTGGGCTCCTGGAGAGGGGTGGGGCAGACCCCACCTCTGCTGAGGTCCCAGGGGGCTGCTCCCCTTTACCTGCTTTGTTCCTGATCTCGGGGGGCAGCAGCGTCCCAAAGGTGTTGAATATCCCAGCGTCCGAGATCACTACGGAGGCATAAACCTTCTCCTCCTGGCCCCGCTTCTGCACCGTCACTCCTGCCGGGAGACAAGGACACCAGACCCTAGGAGACGCACTTCCGCCGTCTGGGGAGGGGGTAACCCAGGTGCCCCTGGGGACTCACCCACAGCCGCGCCGCCCTCGGACATCAGGATCCTCCCCACGCGGGCTCTCACCAGCACAGCACCTCCAGCCCGCTGGATCACCGGGATGGCGTGGAAGGCGATCTCGCTGGCGCCCCCACGTGGATACCAGGCGCCGCGCTTGTAGTGGTGAACCATGAGGGCGTTGATGAGGAAGCTGGAGTCCCGGGGGGGAACGCCTGGCGGGGAGGGAAAGTGTCACAAAAAGTAACCACTCCCTCCGCGGATTTCATTCCAACCCCAGAGGCCACGTCCTTGCCCTGGAATGACCCAGACATCGGCAAGGCCTGAACATGGGGTTGCCCTGGATTTGAAGGGGGCAGATACCCCAGAATGTGCTCCAGCTAATTGCAACCATATTAATGAAGAGTTCATTTGGAGACAGGCTTTTAGAAGCAAACTCGTAACTGCTGGCAGTTTTGCTAATCAGAATGGGAGGAGGGGAGGAAAAGGAAATAACAGAACGTGGAGATATGTGGATGGATGGCTTTGACTCTAGACAGCGCTGATAGTACAAGTTTATTGAAAATTAGAAAAGTGACGATTTAGTAGCGGGTCATTCTCCATGTGTTTTGTAGAAGTTAGTTATAAAAAGTTTAGATGAGCCGAGTGCACTTTGGGAGCCGTCCCGGGAAGCTATCCTGGGAGAGACATTTTCCTGACATCTTTACTTCCCGGCAGGGAGGCGTTTGACCAGCGCTGATCTGTCATGGATGACTCAATACTGGCTCCGAATATTGGTAAATAGCTGGGATGTTCTAAACCAGGGGTAGGCAACCTATGGCACAAGTGCCGAAGGCGGCACGCGAGCTGATTTTCAGTGGCACTCACACGGCCCGGGTCCTGGCCACCGGTCCGGAGGGCTCTGCATTTTAATTTAATTTTAAATGAAGCTTCTTAAACATTTTAAAAACCTTATTTACTTTACATACAACGATAGTTTAGTTGTATATTATAGACTTATAGAAAGAGACCTTCTAAAAACGTTAAAATGTATGACTGGCCCGCGAAACTTTAAATTAGAGTGAATAAATGAAGACTCGGCACACCACTTCCGAAAGGTTGCCGACTCCTGTTCTAAACCTATTGTTTAAGTCTGTGTGCGCTTAAATCTAATAAAGTGCGGTGTTAGACAAGAGCACATTTAATCCTTGATCAGACAGAATCGCTGAGTTCCTGTTGGTTTGTTCCTGGAGTGAAATAGTTAAGTTGCCCCTGTTAGGGGTTCTGACAACCCCGGGTAACACTGGTACCCTCAACACACGCGCCTACCCACTGAGCTAAGGGAGTAACTCCACCAGCTGTAAGGCAGTAGCAGGCTGTTATATTACACCATTGAGGGTATTATATATAACAACACGTTCATTAATCATAACATCACACAACAAATGAATAATAAACTAAACAAACTATAAAGTAAAAGCATAAATAATGCTTATAATAAATGAATAATAAACAAAAATCATTGGCTACATACTCCAGGACAACAGCTCCCCCGTCCCCCTACCCCGCTCAGTCAGTGTATTACACAACCCCACTGACTTCCATGGAGCGGCACCAGTACGGTCAAGACGTCCCCAGGAGTGTAAAACATCCCCAGGGCCTGGAGAGCTCCTCTGCCATCCAGCGACCCCTGGCGTGGCTCAGCAGTCAGTGGGCACCGCGGTTCCAAGCCCGCTGACCTGGGGCACCCTGCCTCGTGGGGGGGGGACCCCTGTGGGCAGGCGGCTGGGGCCCACCTCACCGTAGAAGAAGTAGCTGAGGACCACCTGCAGGTCCTTGTTGGCCGTCAGCCGCTCCACGACCTGGCTGTGGCTGGTGTCCGCCATCTTGAAGACGGGGGAGACCCAGTGAACGAGGCCCGTGCGGATCAGCAGCGTGGCCAGCCAGAGGGGGATCATCTTGAGCACGGCGATGAGGGGCACCCGTGTCGCCGCCACCTGTGGGAAAGGTGAGAGCAACCCACAGTAACGGGCCTGGCAGAGCCTTCTGCCTCCCCCAGGAAGGGAGGGAGAGGGCCCCAGCCATCCCAGAGCCTGAGCGGGAGACTCTCGAGCACAATGGCACCTGTGCATCACGAGGCAGAATGGCCCAGTGGTCAGAGCATCAGACTGGGCCTCAGGACTCTAGGGCTCTGTTCCCTGCTCTGAGTGACCCTGGGCAAGTCACCTCCCCCTCTGTGTCTCTGTTTTCCCCACCCAGGCAAGGCCAGGTTCTGTCGCTGGGCGCACGTACAGCACCAAGCACCATGGGGCCCTGATCTCAGCTGGGGCTGCTGCAGCCAGGGGGCCGTTCCGCGACCTCGGCTCTCACCTTGGACAGCCTCATGAACTCCCGGATGGCCACCTTCTCGGCCGGGAACTGCTTCTCCAGCTCCTCTGCAAAGGTCCTTTTCCCCGAGCGCAAGTGGTAGTCCCGGTCCCCTACCGTCACGCAGTCATAGGGGTCCTCCAGCCGCACCCACTCCAGCTGCCCGTCCGTGAGCTGGTCCAAAGCCACCCGCAGCATGCCCATTGGGTGCATCTGACCCACGTAGTGGATGCCTGCCGGGCCAGGAGGGCAAGAGAAAGGGTTAGCCCCGGTGATATGGAGGGGGGCGGGGCTTGGAAGGTGAGATCTTTGGGGGTGGGGCTTGGAGAAAAGCGGGAGATCCGGGCCAGACCCATAACCCACTGGGGCTAGCCAGAGGAAGCAGCCGAGCCCACCTACCCTGGTGCCGGTAGCCACCTGGGCAGCCTCCCATCCAATTACCGGTCAGACCCCACGCTGCTTAGCTTATGAGATCTGACATGAATCTGGCGGCCCACAGGGGTTAGAGCGGCAGGACAAAAGCAGCAGCTGCTAGGGAATTAAGTAAACCAATTAGCCATCATCCTGCTCTTGGACTCACCTTCAGAGAGGTGGAGCTGGGGGGTTTTGGTTTGGTTTTGACCTCAGCTGACCTTGCTGTTAGGCCCCGTGTCCCCCACGGCACACTGCAGAGAGGGTGTGCCAGCACCGGGGTGGGGGGATCTTCGCACAACCATCCCCTAGAGAAATCAGACCACCTTCCGACCTGGTACCGATATTACTGCCCACTTGTGGGGCAGGTCCTTATCATGACCTCCCATTTTACAAATGGGGAAACTGAGGCACAGAGCAGGGACGGGACTTGTCCCCCGCCCCCAGGTCATGCAGTGAGACCTCTCCCGCTTTCAGATCCCGCCTTCCAACTCTCCTTTGCTGCGATGCCCACAAAACCCGTGACAGAGGTGAGGCAGGCGGTGCCCACTGTGCCAGCCAGTATGGCTCATCAATCCCTTCTGCTCCCCCGTCTGCTCGCCCCTGCCCAATTGGGGGGGGTCCCTGGAAAAAAGGCACCTCCACGCCCCCGACCTGCTCCGCCTGCCCAGCACTCCTGCTGGGGAGCGGGGGAAGCCCCCACACCCTGACCCCATTTCCCCAGTATGTGTGCTGGGCGGGGGAGGGACTGCCCTCCGCCCAGGCAAGGAGCTGTGGGGGGGTCCCACAGGCTGGCCCCGGCCCCAAGGAATCCAGCATCTCCTTTGACGTCATCAAGCAGGCTCCTCCCACCGCTTACCCACGTCAAACTCAAAGCCTTTCTCCTGGAAGGTGTGGCAGCAGCCCCCCGCCTGGTCGTGCTGCTCCAGCACCAGGACCCGCTTGCCGGCCTTTGCCAAGGCAGCCGCCGCGGCCAGGCCTCCGATCCCGCTACCGATCACGATGGCGTCCAGGTCGGGCGGCACCTTCTCCAGGGCGAAACCTGGCAAGGGATGGCAAAGGGTGAACAACGCCAGAGCCCGCAGGATCCCGGGGGCGTGGGAGGGGAGACCCCGTGCCACGGCCCTACTCTGGGGGGACATGGGGTCGCTGCCACCCAGCCCGAAACCCTCTGTCTCATTCTCCTGGCCCCGCTGCGGCTTCTCACCCCAGGCACCCAGGACGATGGGACCCCCCAGCGGCTCTGGTGCCTCTTGCGGGGGGGCTGTGATGAATCCAAAGGGGGTTTCTTCACCGAGGCTGCAGGACACAGGCAGAACCTGCGGGTCCCTCTGCTCACCAGAACGCCTGGCTGGGTCTCCCTGGCGGAGACGGCTGGCTACAGCCCAGCGGCACAGCCCCGAGGGCCAGATTCCCTCTCCCCAGCGCCGGGGGCGGGTGTCATTCCTACCAGGGAATCTGAGCCGTAGGGCCGCAGGACCTCCCTGCCCTGGTGTGAATGGCTGCAGGGGCCCGGTAGGGGGGCAGTATGCTCATCTAGGGCCGAGCAACTCAACCTTGCACTGGAGCGGGGCAGGTACCCACGTAACTTTCGCTAAGTCTCTCTCGCTGGGGTTCCTCCCTTGGGGCTGGCTGGGGCTACGGTGAAAGGATTGCCCTAGTGGGAAGGGGGGCGCTGACCCTGGGATTAACACTTGATCTCCCCGAAAGGGGGTCGGGGCTTCGGCGGGGACGGCCCTCCGACGGGTGTCACAAACGAGATTTGGGGACCACGTCAGAGCAGCTACCCCAACAAAGGGCAGCCTTCACAACCCCAGTGATTATAAAATACCACATAGAGGCTCCTTGGCTGCCTCAGTTTACCAGGGCTGACCAGACAACCCTGGCAGCTTTCCGAGAGGGGCTGGACTCCACGCGCTGAGTAGACAGCTTCCCAGAGAGCTGGGGTCTTGCTGGGCCAGCTGGGGGGAGCTGCCCCGAACGAAGTAGGCGCGTGGCCAGCAGAACCAAAGGGCGGAGTGGAAAACGTTTTGCAGCGACTGGAGGTGTGTGGGTCCCCGAGCGCCGCCCAGGGCATGGCAGTGCTACTCTCGGCCCCAGCAATCCAGGGAGAGGCTCGGGGAGTCCGCCAGCAGCCTCCGGCTCATCCTACAGTCCCGCTACAAGCCCCACACCCACATCTCGATTTCAGGGCCCGACGGCTGGGTCACAAAAGCCCAAAGCAACCCAGGGCTGGGCGGCCTCCTGCTACCGACGACCTCTGACACTTGCGGCCTGGCCCGGGACGGATCAAGACTCCCAGGTAAGACCCACGACCCCGCCCCTCCAGACACAGGAGCAGTCGGGCGACAAGCAGCCCAGCTGCCGAGACCCGGTCACTCCGCCCCCCCCTTCCCAGGACCTGGCCCGAGGGGCCACGGGCCGACACGTCCAGCTGCAGGGCTGAGCAGATGGAGACGCACGTGCAGATGCTGCCCGGGATAGGGCTGGTCGCGAGGGCTGGTGCTGCCGCGTATGCAGCACGCAGCTGCCTAGGGCACCATGAAATGTGGGGCAATTTGGTGCGTATGCTGCGTATGCCTAAGGCTGGCCCTGGGGGTTATTTGCTCCCGCAGGAGAGGCAGCAGCCTCGAGAGAGAGGGCGAGACAGCCAGAAAGCCCAGGGGAGGGTGAATCCCCACTGACCCAAAGAGAGAGGATTTGATTCGCATTGCCACCAAGGCCCCCCTTGCATTGCCAGAGCGTGGCCTCTCGCTCTCTGTGTCTGGGTCCGATTCTAACCCAGGACGAGGCCCAGAGCCAGCCCGACGCGTGAGCTGGCGGGAACACCCAACTCCAGCACGGGAGCGGAGGGAGATGGGAAAAGCCCAGCCCCGGCGGACCGGAATAGACGCGGATTAAACCGAAAAACACAGGCCGAGAAGGGCTCGGTCCATCTGCCGCGGCGGACGAGCGGGATTATCGTGCTGCTGGATAACGAGGAAATAGGTGGCCGGGCTGAGTCAAAGCCACAGTGCCGGGGGGGCGGGGAGGGAGCGGAGGAAGGAGCAGATGGAAACAAAGGTTCAAAATGAAACGGGGATCGGGGCAGGGAGGAGGGGAGCGAGCACGGGGCACCCGCAGGACTGTCCGGATGGGCTGTTTGCCCAGACACCGCGAGGCATGAGGGGAGAGTCTGTCGGCCCTCAAATTAGTCAGTGCCTTGGAGAAG
>NW_020664544.1:7211007-7227958 GCF_002925995.2 Terrapene triunguis
GCATGCGGTTTTATCACACCCCTGACCAACACAGCTACCAACCAACCAGTGTAGTGTAGACGTGGCCTAAGGCAGACCCTAGGGACACATTACCTACAAAAGTGCCACCAATCTCTATCAAACATTAACAAAGGCAGTTCGAGAACTCAGCGAGGGCCACCACTGGATTTCCCGGAGAGTGCAATGGATCTTGATCCCCCAAAAAATGGCCTTTGCATCCGAGAAAGCAGAGTCTGCGCTAAAATACCCATCTGGAGTGGTTCAAAGGCAGTCGATTTGGACCAGAAGATCAGAGCGGACCTAAAACGGTACTGATGGGATTTAAACGGAGCTGACTTTGGCTGGAAAAAGCCTGTCGCTTGGAAGCGAAGCGCCGGCAAAAATTAAGGGCATAGGAGCAACTGAGGCTACTACAAAGAAACGCCTGTTGTGGAGGAAGGAGAAACTAGCAATCTCCCCCCCCCCCCCCCCCGTTAAAGAGCATAATTGGATACCCCTACGTTCACTAGCTTCTCAGGTGGAGCGGGACACTAAAGCAACCAGACAGCTAGAAACTGCCGTGGCAGCTCTCACCCAGAGCGTAAGTTCAGGGAATCCCTAAACTAATCCCCCAATAGCCACCAGAAAGGACAAATGCAGCGGAATGATGGGTCAAAACTGCCCATGGGAAACCTCAGTGGACAGATGTGATCGCTGCTACCCCAGGCACAGGGCTGGCAGGTGCCGTCGGGGAAACAGGAGAGGGTCACAACCGGGAGGGGCAGGGAGTGAGCAACCCCCCGGGGGAGTCCGAGGATACGTGCGCCTACTGCCAGCCAGAAGGCGACGGGGGACAGGCGCCCGTGGGACGGTGTCAGAGCCGCCCAGGTGCCACTTAGAGCTCACGCCCTCCCCGCCCTTGGCACTCTCCCTGGCTCACACGCTACACTTACCCTGCTTCAGGACCTTGTCCCTGACCTTCTGATCCATGACCAGCGGCCTGGGGGGCTCCAGGGGGCCCCCGGCAAAGGGGTTCCCCGGCCGGCCGAAGAGCCGGGCGCCCAGCAGCCCCAAGGCCAGCAGGCAGAGGCCGAGGACAAGCGCAGGCCACATTGCTGCGGGCAGCAGAGCTCAGCACAAATCCCAGCAAAGGAGGCCGACTGGAGTCTATGTGCGCTGGGAGGGGAGGCTGGGAGCAGCAGGTGGGCGGGGAGCCGGCTTGGCCTCCGTCCCAGCGGATAAGCCAAGGGCTGTTAACCCTTTGCTCAGCGCTGCCTGGGGATGCCCGGCCGGGCAAACTCAGCGGAGTCACTGCGGATCCGGCCTGCCCAGCCAGTGCCTCCGCTGCTCTCGGATAAACTGATGCAGTGCTCCAGACCAACTTACCCTGAAGACAGGCTGATCCCCCCACACACCCCTTTGCTCCTTCAGATACAGTGACACACACACACGGCACCGCTGCAGACACTGGCTGTAAGGCGAGCGTGGAGCAGAACAAACCGCGTTCAGCATAGCTGCTCCTTGGCCGAGTTGGGTTTCACCAGGGTTCCCCACATCAGCCCGGGGACTGGATTGCACCTGTCCACAGGTGCCACTGGCTCTTGGCACCTGCTCAGCTCCATGCGGCTGACACGCGTCAGCATCAGGCATGAGACCAATGCCCTAGTGTAGCCAAGGCCATGTTCACACACACCTGGCTCCGCACCTGATTCGCACAGAGCAAGCCCATGCGCACGACTCACTCACACACACACACACACACCTCACCTCCATTCATTCAGTTCCACTCAGCGGCAAACACACACTCTTCCACACATACGCACGCTCATCAGGTACTCACTAGCAAATGGCTCCGCACAATAACAACCTGCCCCTCTCCGGCGCCTTCCCACTGTAGATCTCCAGGCCTTTTACAGACACGAATATTCATTCAAACCCTTTCCAGTTTCACCTCCCCAGGAGATCAGCCCGTATTATTAACACCGATGGGGAAACTGAGGCACAGAATGCCCAAGTCTCCTCTCACACCAATTTTACAACAGTGGCACTCACTTGGCTTCCTTGGAGGATGCCCCTGAAATGCCTGTGCCAAGGAGGACAAGATGAAAACAACACAGCCATCATGCGTGAGGGGTTTGGTTTTTTTTTAAATTTAATAAAAGTAACTGAAAAGTAACAAAAGGAGTCGTTCACTGGCAGGTACATTGGATCAGCTCACACGACCGTAAAAGAAATGTACAGCATCAGGGCTCCGAGCGTCTAGCAACACAGCTCAGAAAGTAACTAGGAATAGAAAAGAGTCAGTACAAAAAAGTCGCTGTCGTTCAATCAATCAGACGAGAAGGGACAGACAGACAGGGGAGGCCGTGGGGACTTAACATTTTAAATTAGGGGCCAGCTCCTCCCCTGGTGTAAAAACGCCATTGCTGGCCAAGCCCATCACAGCTCATGGCTACAGGGAACGAGTGGCGCCCGGCCTGTCCACGAGGCACAGCTGGCAGAAAGCTCCACGGGGCCATGCCCACCCCGGAGAGAAACATGTTCTCACAGGGGCATCTACACCCAAGCCGGGGCCCTCAGCCTGCCTGGGCATCGAGGGGGTGGGGGGCACCTGTGTAACTTCCCCTCCTGCCCTTACCCCGTAGCCCTAAAAATGGTCCTTTTGGGGGAGCAATCAGGCCTGATGTCATATGCCTCATGGACTGGTCGCCCCCCTCTCATACCAAACCAGCCATCCTGGCATGGCACCCCCATCAGAAGGGGCATTTCAGACCAATGACCCCTCCCTCTGCCAGGACCCAATGCTGCCAGAGGCTAAGCCCCTCTCGCCAGCCCCCCTCGACCCCATGGAGAGGCAAGCGCCTCCCACCCGCAGCTCCCAGGATCGGGCCCTTTGACCTGCTGGGTGGGAGCGTTTGTGGGTCCTGCTGCAAAAGGAGGCTGCCTGGCGAAGTGGGGGGGTCTCTTGCCCCTGCAGCACAGCCTGGCCAAGCGCTGGTCCAGAATCGTCACACGCCCCTTGGGCCAGGGTCACAGAGGGGACCAGGCCGCAGAGAGGGCTGGCAGGACACCCGCAGGTTCAGCGAGTCCACCATAAAGCACGGCAGCGCCAACGCTGTAAACACAGCACGAACCATCCAAATTGGCCGGCTTCTAACACGCACGCACACAGCAACGCCGATCCGACACAGACATCACACCGCTGAGCTCTCTAACAAACACGAGTCTAAGAAACGGACAGTTCCAGGGAGGGAAAGGGGAACTATCACCACTCACCAAAAACAAAGAGAAGGGGGGGGGGGAAAACTTTCCACCTTGCTGTTGCTCAGTAGTTACATCGAATCATTATGAACACGTGTGTTTCAAGGAGTCTAATGGAGACGCTCAGAGCCGGGAGCGGACTAGGAGAGACCGGTGGAAATCAGAGATCGAACACGTCCATTTCTCTTGGGGGTGGGGACAGTGCAGGATCATTCGCTATAGTGTATTTTAGTGACACATCCAGAAGGCAATAGGTACATCGTCTTTAAATCCAGTTACTCCCACCCTTCAGTAGGAAACAGAGCTTGGGATAGAAAAGGGGTTAAGGTAAAAACTGTTAGCCGCCGTCCCTGGCTAAGCCCCGCAGAGCAAATGTAAAATTAACACGTGAGTGAGTCGTCATCAGAAGCGACATTCACACGCATTAGTGCCCATTTGCATGCACACGTACTCACGCATGCGCGCACACGGAGGGGGAGGAGAGGGCCTCAGTGTCACCAACCTCAACTGTTCAAAAATCATCAGTCCAGCCCTCCCCCAAAAAATCAGGAGATTGTTTTTAAAATCTCACGACTTACGACTTTAAAGCCAATCATTTTTAGTTGCCAAAAGGTGTCGGAGCCTTTCAGGGTGGTGTTTCCCCACAAACATGAGGGATAGATACTTACTTGAAAAAAAGCTAAGAGTCTCATAGACTCACCTGACTCCGGGAGCTGGGGATTTGACTAATAAACCGTGTGATAAAATGGCGAGAATTGGCAATTGTTTGACAGACACACACACACATACACAAACACGCCCCCGTGGGTTCAGACACAGAGACACAAACTCACAGGGACAGACACACACACACACACCTGCATACACAGGGAAACAAACTTACCCCCCACAGCCCCATTCTCTCATATAACCCCACAGTCACCTACAGATGCAAACCAGTCCCTGGGGCAAAAAGTCCCGCTGATTCACCCCAAACAAACCAGAACTCTCTGGGCCCAGGCCCGGGGGCCAAATCAACCAACTTGCCCAGCATGCCAGGTTTCTGCTGGGTGCTGAGTCCTTTGGATAATCTAACTGCCAGGCTGTAAAGCCTTCAAGCAAAACATTAAAAACCAACCACAAATAACCCCACCAAAACGCTCCGATTTCAGAGCCTGGCGTTTTCTCTTCTTTACACAGATGGCATTTTTTTTAAACAAGGGACATAAACCCTCTCCTCCGTGTTATTGCTACTGTCTTCCAACGGAAATACACCCTGTGGACCGGGTTCTTGGCAAGAGACCCGGGGGTCACTCCCCCAAAGGAGGTGGGAACAGAAAGGGGGGTACAGCTCGGGGGGCGTATTTTAATAGCAAGGAAGGGCCGGGGGAGGGACAGTTTGGAGAGCGCCCTCCCAAAGGGGGTCTGCATTGGAATTGGGGGGGTAACACTGGCTCCCTCTGCCCCCCCACACCATGACGGCCAGCCGGGGAAACCCTAGCAACAGCTGCTTTTAAAGGGGAACTCCGGCCATTTGAGAAACAAGAACTTAAGGCCCAAATTTTTACAAAGGGGCCCCAAATTTGGGGTGCCTGACTTGCAATAAATACAGTAAGTCGGGGGGGTCTCTGGCACCAGAGTAAGGGGGGCCCACGGACAGATCGGGGGGAGGGCAGGTCAGAACTAACACTGACAGCAGTGAATGCTCCACCCCCGTGGAAACCAGGCTCCAGGCATCCCAAGTCGGGCACCCAAAACTGGAAGCAACCCAGCTCCATGGGGGCGGCCATGGGGCCTGTGCGTGGACTCCCCTGGGTCTGGCTTGCCAGGGGCACACTGCAGCCAGGCCAGTTAGAAACAGGAGACGGAGTTTTGCCTTAAGATAAAAAACTCAGCAAACAAAGCAACTGCAAACAGCCCCTTCTTCGTTTACCTGCCCGAGCCAAGGCCAGGGCTCGGCCTTTGCCCTGCTGCAGCTGAGGCCTGAGGTAGTTGCGGAGACACAGAAACCCGCACTCCAGAGCAGAGGGAAGGACTTGTGGGCAGGGGCCGTGTGGATGGGAGTCAGAAGACCCAGCCACCACTGAAGCCAAGAGGAGACAGCATGGCCCACTGGACCAGGTACCCAGAGATTCTACCCCCAGTCACCTTGGGCAAGTCACTTCCCCATCCCGTTGTGCCTCAGTTTCCCCTCCTGCCACTTGTGTATTGAGAGTGGAAGCCCTTCAGGGCAGCAACTCTCTGTGCATATACAGCACCTTGCACAACAGGCCCCTGATCTCACTTGAGGCCTCTAACGGCTTCAGAAATAATAACGATGTCGTGAGGTTCCCAGGGACTGCGGTGATGTCCTGGCCAGCTGTTAGCTAGCGCTTTGCACCGGTCGATCTCAAAGCACTTGACCAAGGAGGGCAACAGCGTCGCCATTATCGCAAGGGGAAACTGAGGCCCGGGGCTAAAATCGCCCGTGGCAGGTCAGGAAAAGGAGGGCAAGACCAGCTACCTTTAATATTTGATGGGGTCGGTTAAGTCTGCGCGTGGATTCGGCTAAAGAAATATGCAAGACGAAAGTCATTACCAAGAAAATAAATAAAGAACCTCCCGCCCCTCGCCGGGTTACTAACAAACCCGTCTGGTGATCAGATCAGAAGGCACCTGTCCTTCCCGCCTCGGCTCTCACATCCACGCAGGCAGACCAGGCTGTACACTGTCCACACACAACCGCTGGCCCCCTCCTATTTTTACGGATCTTTTTTCTAATGGTTTTTGAGCAACAAACCCGACCCTAAACCGCAGCGCCAGCTGGCCCCCCCATTTTCAGGATTACCGCCTCCCCGCCCCCTGCATTTGGCTGAGTGTCTCCGGGGCACCATTTCAGAAAAATTCCAAGAGCAGGGCAAAGTTGCGTTAGTGTATAGAACGTTAGACGTGATCGTTTCTATCCTGCAAAGCTGGGGCGGGGGGCAAAAAGTGGAGCCTACGGCCCTATGAAAAGTTGGGGTGGGCAAACCGAGGTCTAGGGGTGGCAATTACTCCCCTTACCCGATAGCTTGTGATGCCCTTGGCTGGCTCCACCTATCCAATCATTATGGTCTTTATTTAATGCCATTAGTATTTTGCTGTCACTTTATAAATCCTAAAACCTACAGCTGGGGTCTATGGTCCAGAGCCTCAACAGTCTTTATGTTACTTAACTCTCTAGATTCCACCACATCCCCAAAGTAGCTGAGAGCCTCACCGACATTAACAGATGGATTCTCAGCCCGCTCGTGTGGGGGAGTATTAACTTTACCTCATTGGACAGGTGGGGAAACTGAGGCACTGAGCCATTAAGTGACTTGCTCGGGAGGCTGGAGCAGAGCCGGGAATCAAACCCAGATGTCCTGTGTCCTACACCAGTGATGTAACAACAAGACCCTCCTCAAGGGTTGCGCCTTCAACCATTTGGACCTTAAAGCTACTGATTTTCAGAGAAGCCGCAATTCCCCTTCCGTAGCCCCACAATCACATACTCTAAGCTGGGGGGGAGACAGGGCAGCATTTCGGACCGTCGCTGGGACATTTGCAAACGTTCAGATTGGGAGGGGGGAATAATCCATCCGGCTCAGAGCCGGGAGGCGGGGGCTTGGTCTGTAAAGTGAGCTGAATTGTCGGCAGTGAGACAGCTGTGCAGTTGGTTGGTGCAGATCTCCCCAGAAGATTCCTTCTGTGCTTCTGCCCCGGGGCTCTGGGTCACGAATCCATCACGGGTTTTCTGTGGGAGCAGGTGAGGCAGGGCACGGGGTGGCTTCGTCTCTTTCAGGTAGGGCATCGGAACCCTGCTGGCTTTTGTATCGTGCTCCAGTGGTCCTGGGATGGGCCTGATCTCCCGCGGCACCAAAGTTGCCAGTCGTTTCCTCCGAAATTCTCCCCCCGGCCAGCCAGCCCCGCAATAACAAATCAGTCTTTGCTGGGGAGCAGCTGCGGATTCACGGTGGGGAATTAGTGAGTTAGTCTCTAAGGTTTATCCAAGAAGCCCTCTGAGCCCATCAGTGGACACGCCTCCTGCCCCGAACCCCAGAGACGCGTTAAGGGAGAATCTGACGCTCTAGCCCAGGGAGGTGACGGGCTCCGAACCCCCCCACACCCTCGTCCGCACCCCGCTGGCCCTGTGGGAAACGATGAGGAAAGCTGGCCAGGAACGCCTCTGTTCCTGAGCCGGTTGGTCCCTGTCGAGATTTCCCCTGGCCTAGGCCAGTGGGGAGAGACGCCCCGAGCTACCTCCAGGCTGCAAAGGGGGTCTTGCAGGGAGCTGCTGGAGGCGGTGGCAGGCACCTCTCAGCTCAGGCTGGACCGGGAAGGCGGATGCAGCCTGGGCATGGAGCGGGCAGCAGGGTGAGGAAGGGAGAAATGCGCAGGGATGGAGGGAGGTGCCAGCTGGCATCCCCAGATCTGTGCACTTCCGGCGGCATGCTTCACGCTGCCCTCCTCATGCCCACCTCCCTCTGCGGGCTGCCGGGATCTGGCCGCAGGCACAGCCCAGGGGCTGGCTTGAAGGGGGACCCGGTGCCCACTCTGGGCACTAAAGTGGCTGTGCTTGGTATCCTGGGCACTGCCCTGCCTTGGGCTGCTCTCTCAACCCTCCCCATGGCCACCTTAACCCTTCCTGGGAGGAAATGGGGGGTCACTGCCCCCCAGCCATGTGTCCAGGGCAGAGAAGGGTCCTCCACTGGGGGTGCCCCTCGGGAATGCCCGCAAGAATCTCTCAACTCTGGCAAAGTTGGGTAAAACTCTGGGGGAGGGGGAAGGGGACGTTCAACAAGCACCCAGTTCCCTGCCTCGCCGCCCCCTACTCCCCCGAAGACAGGCCTGGGACGCAGGCAGGGGATCCGGTTCCTTGGCTTTGAGACGTCGTGGTTTGTGCAGGAGGGAGGGCGGAGGGGAGGCGGGTCGGCAGTGCCCTCCGTGTGGGGGCAGGGTGGGGAGGCCTTCCCTCCCAGCAGGCCGTCCCCCGTCGTCCTAGTAAACCCAGCTGACAGGGACCCACTGGGGCTCTGCCCGCAGCCTCTCCAGGGCCTCCTGCAGCCGCTGGAATGTCCACTCCAGGTTGTCGTTGACCAGGCTGAGGTCGAAGTAGTGCCCGTAGCCACGCTGGATGCGGCAGCTCTCATCCACCGTCCGCTTCAGATCCGCCTCCTGCCCAGACACAAGCCCGGATGCCGCCCGTTAGCCTTGCCCCGGAGCTCTGGGCACAGGGGAGGCTGGGTAATGAGCACACGCCTCCAGGAAGCCCGGGGTCCCGAAAGAGCTTTGCAAAGGTAGGCAGAGGTGCAAACGAGGCAGAGCTCGCTTCACCCACCACTGGGAGGCAGCCACCTTTGGTGAGGAGCGCAGCAAGCTGTCGCTACAGGGATCCCAGCACTAAGAGGCATCTACCTCTGGGGTGGAGCTCGGCAGCCTTTTGAACGGCCACCCAGAAATGCTACTCAGCCCTTTGGGACAGGAAGTGAAGACGGATCCTGTAATCAACTGAAGATAGATGGGGGACTGAGGGAGGCAGAATATGATGAATTATAAGCCAGGAAAGGTTCTAGGGGCAGGGACAGCGCCAGGCACAATGGGGCCCATGTGCAGAAAGCATCCATGGGAAATGTAATGATTGGCAGCTGGAGCAGCACAGCGCCCTCTAGCGCCATGCTGTGGCACTGCACGCAGCACGGGCTGGCGAATCCCAACCACGGCTCCCTGCCCTCCTTCCGTCTTCCCCCAGGGGCTGCCCACGCCAGCCCGCCCCTGCTTCGCCACAGTCTGGGTCAGTGCAGCCTGGCTGGTGGGAGCAGGTGGGGCCAGCCTGCCATTCCCTGGAGGCCAGCGGCAGGAGCTGCATGGGACACCCGCCGTGCCAGCCATCAGAGCGGGGGTAACAGCCCAGCTCTCCTGGGTGGCTCTGGGAACGAACCGCACCGTGCACTTGGCGAGGAGATCGCCCTGCCGACCCTTCCGGATGGAGAGTCCGACCTGTGGCCACGTTCAGGGAGGCGCTGGAGGGGGAAGCACTGAGCACCTGCCTCTAAAGGGGCCATGAAGGCCACCAGGAAGCACCAGCAGAGAGGAGCACGCCCTGATCCCAGTGCATGTCGCACATGTGCTTTTGGACAGAGCCATGTGCATACCTGGGCACGCCCCGTGGAACCCGAGCCTGCCCCAGCTCAGCCATCCTGGGTCATGTGGGCCAAGGACAGAGATGAAAGTAAGCCGGTCCGCTCCGGTCCGATCCGGCGTACCGGCAATAACTGGTACACAGCCGTCCCGGCAGCAGCCTTTCAATGGCTGCCCGAGCCCCGGGGCTCCCAGCCACCGCCACATCTACCGCTACCTTGGGGCTCCGGCAGTGATTTAAAGGGCCCGGGGCTACCAGCCATCACTACCGCAGCCAGAGCCCCAGGCCCTTTAAATCTCGATTTAAAGGCCCTGGGGATTTAAAGGCCCCGCCTCTTCTGGTTGAGGCCCCACCCCTTCCAGTTGAGGCCCCGCCCCCTGCTCAGGACTCCAGCGTACCAGTAAGTTCTTTAAGTTACTTTCACCCCTGGCCAAGGACATGGCGTGGGCCAGGTGATCGGGGAAGGCCCTGTGACCCCAATGTCTCATGGCACCACGTGAGGGAAGGGGGGCTGGACCCCCTGCTCTCGTGGCACCGTGTGGGGCTGGCGTGGACTCACCGTGAGCTGCTTCGTGGCCACGCCGCTCTCCAGTGCCGCCTTGTTCATGGCTCGGAGCGTCTCATAGTCCGGGGCTTCGATGAAGACCACGTAGGGGACGAATTCGGCTGTTCTCAGCACCTTCACCGCCTGGATAACACAGAGCCAGGCTGTCAATGTGGACCTAGGACCAGGGGACAGGTGTGAAGGGGGACCATGCAGCCGGGGGGCTGGGAATGGGACCCAGAGCTTTTTCCCGCTGCTCAGAGCCAGCCCTGGCGGGTAGCGACCAATAACTGTTACCAGCTATGGCCATGGGGAGACAGTGTTTCCCGATGGTTAGGCACTAGGCTGGGAACCCGGAGACCTGGGTTCTCCCCCTGGATCTGTCACTGACCTGCTCTGTGCCTCAGTTCCCCCTCCCACCTTTTGTCTTGTCAGTTGCATTATAGGACAGGGACCCTTCCCCTGCGTGTGGGCACCGCCCACTAGGTGTGTGCCCAGGCTCAGCAGAGAGGCCGGGTACTCAGTGGGCCCCGGACTGCGCTCCCCTCCCAGTCAGGCTGTGACAGGTGGCTGGGGTGGGTACAGGGGAAGCTTGCCTCTCCTTTGCTCAAGCTGTGGCCATTCTCCAGAGCTTCAAGCCCGAGCCCTAACCTCCCCTCCAGTATAATTAGGGGCTTCCCAGCGGGGCCTGTCCCCGTAGCGCAAACCTGCGGGTTCACATCCAGGATGCACATCTTGCCGGACTCCACCACCTCATGGATGGAGTCGATCTTGGTGCCGTAGAGGTTCCCCTCATACTCCCCGTGCTCCAGGTAGCGGCCAGCCTTGATGTCCGCCTCCATCTCCCCCCGTGACACGAAGCAGTAGACCTGGCCGTTCCTCTCCTGGTCCTTGGGCTTCCGCGAAGTGTCTGCCAAGGGGCACGGTAGCGCGAGTTACAAGGGGACCGGACCGGAACCTCAGACCCAAACACCCCCCAACTCCAGGAACCCAGAGAGCCAGTGCCACGCTCTGGGACCCTCCCTGTAATGGGCAGAACCAGAAGCCCAGCTCCAGACACCCCCCAACTCTGGGATCAAGCCGGGGGATCAGCTTGAATCAAAATCATCATCCAAAACTTGGGAACCAGCCCCCAGCCCTCGCTGTGCGGCTGGCCCGTCTCCCTACACTGGGCTGAGCCAGAACCACAAGCCCAAACGCCCACAAACTTTGGGAAACGGCAGATCTAGCTGCCACCTGGCTGAACGGCGTGTCAGGGCCGGAAGCCACCAAGTCCTGCCTTGCGATCTCAGGGACAGCTCGCTGGATTTCAAAGCGCTTACGGGGAGATTGGAGCGGCCCGTCCCACTGCACCCCTCTTGGGGGTCTTTGTCGCCTGCAGCCCATCTGGCAGCAGCAGGAGCCTGAAATTCAAGCGGCAGACGCACCCCACGTTCCACAAGTGGAGGCTTCATGGCAATGGGGCCTGCCTGCGGCGGGGGAGGTGTCATGCCCCCACCCCTCCAATGACACAACGGGCAAAGGGTTTGGAGATCGGGTTAGCAGCCTGCTGTGTATCTGGCTGCTTCTTGGATCCCCCTCGGGCCCGGCAAAGCTGGCCAGCCTCATTTGCAGAGTCTCAGCATGGCCTGCTTCCCTTGTTCAGGCCGGGACTGGCACCAGAGCCGGCCGACTCAGAGACTCCGTTCCATGGGCACATGGGGGCTGGGAGGACGGGGGGGGGGGATAATTAACCAACCAGATCTCTCTACGGTTCAGTGTTCGGGATCAGATTCGGTCTGACTCTGGTTTCATCCTTGTTTATCACACACACACCCTGGCTCAGTGACAGAGGGATAACTCAGTGGTTTGCGCATTGGCCTGCTAAACCCAGGGTTGTGAGTTCAATCCTTGAGGGGGCCATTTAGGGATCTAGAGCAAAAATCTGTCAGGGATGGTACTTGGTCCTGCTAGTGAAGGCAGGGGGCTGGACTCCATGACCTTTCAAGGTCCCTTCCAGCTCTATGAGATAGTTATATCTCCATATTAAATAAAAACATCTCACGCCACAGAGCCCAGGGATGCAGATGAGGTGCAGGGTGGACTTTTCCTCACCACGGGGTGCTGCTCCATTACAAACAGGCCTACCTGAGCCCTCAACTCCCGGTCAATTACACTCCCAGGCGATTCTCCATAGGGCCCCCCCATGCCCATCACACCCACAAGCAGTGGCGCAGCGGCAAGCCAATTCCGATGAGCCTGGAGGGCTGGAAAGACCTTGCTGTGCAGGACACGCTGCCCTGGCTCCTAGCCAGGCCCTGGGCCAGCGTCAGTCTGCCTGGCTGGCTCTCCAGACCCTGTGCTGAAGGACGGGGGGGCAGGGGCTTTTCGTCCCCAGGGTCTGACAGCTGCCCTGCCCGGTGCTCCGGGCGCCTTCATCCCAAACCTCCGAGTGCGTCCCCCGAGGGCCGGCCGTGCGTGGGGCAGGGATGCCCACGCCGGCCGGCCGCAGGGCACGCTAAGAGGACCCAGAGGCGCAAGTCACATGAGGCCAGGCCACGCGTCACACTCAGCACCAGCCCCCTCTGGAGCAGGGGTCAGATTAGGGAAAAGAGATCCGGGTGCGCATCGGGGTTAGCACTGGCTCCAGGGGGCAGAGCGCCCCTCCCCTGCTCCCAGAAGGGCTGGGCAGGGGTGGGGGAGGCAGTCTTGACTCACACGGGATGGTGGTCCCGTAGCGCGCCTGGTCCGACATGATGAGCTTGTTCTTGAGGCTGCGCCGCCCGACGCCCTGGGCCCCGATCAGCACCAGGGTTTTCCTGCGGAACGGGGGCATGCGGGCCACCTCCTCGTAGATCAGCAGCTCGTGCCGGTCAAACTCTGGGCGGGATGGGGAGGAGAAAACAGTCAGCGCCGGTCGGGGGGCGGGGCAGCATGCGGTGGAAGGGGGAAGGATCATTTTGGGATTCGGGGCAAGGTCCGGACTAGGAGGCAGGAGGAGGAGGGGGGAAGCCCGCCCAGGGCGTGGGCAGCCTGGGGCACTCACCTGCATTTTTCGTGGTCAGGTACATCATCCTCTTCTTCTTCTTCCCGCTGATGCTGCCGCACAGGGCACCTGCGGAGAGCAGAACGGACTCATTCAGCCCAGCGGGAAGCAGATGCTGCCACAGGCAACCCCAGCAGGGATCGGGGTGCTGGCCTGGCTGGAGATATTCCCCGGGGTTTGGGGTGTCGGGGCAGTGCCACTGCAAACCCCTAGGACACAGCCAGGGTGTGTGGGGGCCCATCACCCCCCTGCGGGCACTGGCCACCAGGCTGGGCGCTGGCCTGGCTCAGGGCCCTGCCGTAGGGGGCAGGGAGGGTTTGGGCAGCAGGGTTCCCCCGCAGCGCTCTGGGGATGGGGATCAGGGCCCTGCGTGCACTGGGGCCGGCCTAGGGCATCTGTGGGCGCCTCCTACCGGATGTGGGGGGGACTTCGAGGTCGCGCTTCACAAACGCCTTCCGCTTCTCCTCCAGCAGCTGGCTCGGGATGAGGCCGGCGCTGCCGCCCTCCACGTGGCAGGCCTGAAACGGCACCCGGGCATGGTGAGCCAGCCAGGGTCCCCACAGCCACCACCCATCATATGGGGGCCCCTTACGGCCCCCACCCCCAGAGCCCCACGCCTGGGGCCCACCAGGGCCTCCACCCTCTGGAGCACCCCTGCCCTAGGGCCAACCACAGCCCAATTTCCAACCTCCTCCAGGGGCGACCCATAGCCCCATCAGCACAGCCCCCCTCCCCCGCCCTGGGGACACCCACAGCCCCATCACCACAGCTCCCCTCCCCTGCCCTGGGGACACCCATAGCCCCATCACCACAGCCCCCCTCCCCCGCCCTGGGGCCACCCACAGCCTCATCACCACTGCCCTCCCCCCCCACCCTGAGGATACCCACAGCGCCCCCACCCTGGGGCCACCCACAGCTCCCTTCCAGGGAGCCCCACCCACCCTCAGCCCCCATCCCCAGACCCTCACCCTCCAGCCGGCTGCCGTTGAGCTCCATGGCCGCCCTCAGCGCCATCCCTCGATCAAACCAGCAATGACCATGGGGTCCCCTCGTCAGCCCCTCCATGCCTTGGGGATGGGGGGTGTTCCATGTGGCATGACCTTCCCCACCTCTGTAACCCGTCCCTCCCATCCAAGCCATCCCAGGGTGCAAGGCAGTACCCAGGCCTGGGTCAGGCCACGCGGTGGGGGATTCGGGACCACCCAACTGTCCTCACCTGCCACCAGTTGGGGTCGTCCTGGTTGACGATCTGCAGCAGGTCCCCGGCCGTGAATTTTAACCCTGCCTCCTTGCAGGGGATGAGGTTATCGCTGGCCGGGTCGTAGTCAAAGTGGGACTTCACAAACACCTACGGGGAGAGCGGGGGGGTCAGCCCCAGGCAGGGAGAGCAGAGGGGCCAAACTCTTTGGAAAATCCAGGCCCGGCTGGGCTGTGCCGAGCACCTGGAAATCCATTTCCCCGCCCCCTGGGACGGGTTGGAGCCGAGAGCGGCTGTGACAACCGGCCCTGCGTCTCAGACTGTGGGTCGGGGCCCTGTTGTAATGGGGTCACCAGGGCTGCTGTTAAACTTGCTGGGGGCCCAGGGCTGAAGCCAAAATCCAAGACCCACCGCCCAGGGCTGAAGCCGTAGGCACCGACTTCCCATCTTCCCAGTGGGTGCTCGACCCGCCCCCTCACCCCTGGCCCCGCCCCAACCCCACCTCTTCCCATACCACCCCCATTCCACCCCTTCCCCAAAGTCCCCTCCCCACCCCGCCTTTTCCCACCCCAGCCCCGCCCCCACTCCACCCACTTCCCCCAAGTTCCTGCCCTCCCTCTTCTCTGCCTCCTCCCCGCTCCTCCCCCTCCCTCCCAGAAAGTCCTAAGCGCCGCCAAACAGCTGTTAGGCGGCAGGGGGGCAGGAAGCGCTGAGAGGGAGGGGGAGGAGAAGGAGGCAAGACGGGGGGAGCTTGGCTGCCAGTGGATGCGGAGCCTCACAGCACCCACGGAGTTGGCGCCTATGGCTGAAGCCCTCAAGCTTCGGGGCCCCCCCAAAGCGGGGGTCTCAGGCTTCAGTCCCCCTTCCTGGGGTCTTGTAGTAATTTTGGTTGTCAGAAGGGGGTCGCGGTGCAATGAAGTTTGAGAACCCCTGACCCAGCCCAAGGAACAGAGCTGGGAGAGACACACTGACTTAGACCGGATGAAACAGCCTCCGGCTCTCACTCAACGACGGGGTCACGGTTATGCCTGGTACACGAGAGCAGCCGAGGACCAGAAATCAGTGAACCAAAATCGGGGTGTCGGATATTAGGCCTAATTGGTGGACCCAATAATGGGGTGACATGTTGGGCCCAGCCCTGCCCAGACATATGCCAAACGGTTCCCGGGGCAGCCCCGGGCCGGGTGCAGAGCCGGGGTCACGGAGCAGAGCTGGTTGCAGTTCCTGACACTGGGGCTGGAGTTGGCCCATTGCAAAGCCCACAGGATCGCAGCGGGTGTGAATCAGGGCCGAGCAGGGCCACACCTTTCCCACCCAGCCCACTGGCTCTCTCAGGGGACGTCTACCCTGCAGCCGGAGTGTCATTTCCAACTTGGGCAGACATCCCCATGCTGGCATTGAGCGAGCTCGTGGGCTGGAAATAGCAGCGTGGCTGCAGCCAACCGGGTGGCGGGAGGGGCCAGCCAAGATCCTCACATAATCCCCTGACTCCAGGAGCTGGAGCTTTGAGAAAAAAACACCAAATATTGCAGCTGGCAACACTGCTGCCCAGCACAGCGAGGCCCTGATCTCAGCTGGGATCCCTAAATGCTGCTGTCAGAGAAATAATATTTTTGAGTCGTGTGTGCAGCCCAAAAACACAGCGGGTATTCACTGGGCACCTCAGTGCCAACGAATGCTCATCCTGGTGCGGCAGAGAACTTTGGCTCAGCTCCACAGCTGGCTGCCAGCCACAAGCCCCTGCCCGGCTATGTTTCATGCACCTCCCTCCCTGTTTCTATTTATTGGACATCCCTTTTAATATTTATTGCTGAGAGATAATCCTCTTTCATTCCACAAAGGGGATGATCATCCATCCCTTTTCCCCCAGCTCCCAGCCAGCAACTGCCGTACCAGCCCATCCGAAGTGCCCTCTTTCTCTTCACACACCTGCCCGCCCAC
Organism: Terrapene triunguis; assembly: GCF_002925995.2. Classification (NCBI taxonomy): domain Eukaryota; kingdom Metazoa; phylum Chordata; order Testudines; family Emydidae; genus Terrapene; species Terrapene triunguis. The sequence goes on from NW_020664544.1 coordinate 7,227,074, forward strand.
TAACTTCCCGTCTGTCTGTCTGAGCTTTTATCACAACCCCAGTCCCTGCAGCGTCCCCAGCACCTCCCAGATCCAGCAGCCCGGCCCACACGGAGAAAACAGGGGGTTAGCGCCTCTGGGAGCTCAAAGGTGTTCATTGTTAAATCGAACCTTAGCCGCTAGTGCAGAGAGGGGTTTAAAACTCATCTTGGCTGGTCATGGTGAAGCCCAAGAGCTTGTCTACACTGGAAAAAGGGGTGGCTTGCTAATATGCATTCGCCAACACCTCTTAAAATCCTAGTCTACACTAGCAGAGCTCCCAGGTCTGGGACGCCCGGTGTACGCTCCCAGCAAAGCACTCCTGGTGTGGATGCAGCTATAGTGGCTGCACGACAGAGCCTACACCGACGTAGCCCCCTAGCCTACGCTGATGGGAGGAGTTCTTCCGTTCACCTCTCTGAACTGCGGAGAGCACTCTGTGTTTTGTCTACACTAGGGCTTTCTGCCAGCACGGCGGTACCGGTCAGGGATCACACCTCTTCCCACCTCTGAGCGACACAGCTATGCCGGCAGAAGCCTGGAGTGTAGACAGGCCCTAGTGCGGAGTGAAGGCAGCTGTAGTTTGAACAGGTGTTAGCTGGTCTGGGTCAGTGGTTCTCACTGTCTTCCGTGGGGTTTGATCCCAGCACCAGCCAACCCCCCCGGGCCCTGTGGCTGTCACATGGGCAGAGCCCACAGCCCACCTTGGCAGGAGCATGGCCAGGAAGGGAGGGGTCATCGGAGCTGCTGGGACAAGGAAATTCTCCTGGGGCATGTGAGGAGAGCTGGGGGATTAGAGAGGTAAACACACACACACACACACCCGCCACTGATGGGATTATCTGCCACCAAATCCAGCACAGACAG
>NW_020664544.1:7227968-7230813 GCF_002925995.2 Terrapene triunguis
ACACACACACGTGTGCCTTCATATATACTACACAGCTGCACACACAACCACATAAAGGCCTGCATATTACACTCACATACACACCTTCATATATACTACACAGCTACACACACAGGCCTGCGTATAACAAACACACACAAACACAGAGCCCACATATATACCACACAGCTGCACACAGGGCCGCCTATATATACACAGATACACACACACGCACCTGCATATGTACTACACAACTACACACATGCACACACACAGGCCCACATCTATACTACACACACAGGCCTATCTATATACCACACACACACACACACACCTGCATATGTATCGTCATCTCCCTGTTACACATGGTGAAACTGAGGCACAGAGTGGGGGAGGGGCTGTCCCAGGTCACATAGCCAGCGTGTACCTAGACTTGTGAGCCAACAGGCAAACACACGTGCCAGGGGGAGCACACCCCAAACACACTAGCAATCACACCCCTGCACACCTATCCACCCCACCTCCCAGAGCAGACACAAGCCCACGGCACCCGAGAGGCCTGGGATGGAGGGAGCAGGTGATGGGAAGTTTTGGCTCAGACAGGCCAGAACACCGGGCCCTGAGCTGTCACTGGGATGTCACCCGAGCACCCCCATTCCCTGAAAGAGAGCCCAGCCCCCACCCCAAGGAGAATCCAGCCGGCTGTTGGCCCCTCCCTTGGGTTTATCCAGAGGCCCCTGCAGCCGGGGAAGGCAGGAGAGGCCGGCGCCAGGGCCAAACTTGGTCCAGCTCTATTACGCCGCTGAGCACATTTGAGCTGACAGATGCTTATTAAATTCTTCCAGTTCCCTGCCCAAGGCATCCCCACACAAATTCCCTGCTGGCCTTCTCGTGGAACGCTCCCCGGCTGGGGGCAGACCGGGGTCGGGAGGAGGAGCAGAGAAGGGTAGGCACATGGAGATTTATAATGAGGTGCAGCAGCACATGTTTCTCAGGCACCCGAGGAGGGGTTATAAACAGGGGGTGCCATGCATATGCCCCATGTACCCAGGGGTGGTATAAAGAAGGGGTGCAGTGCTCATATATCTGAAGGGTGGTATAAAGAGGAGGTACAATGCATAAACCCCTGTGACAGCCTGCACCCCATGTTCACCCCTTTCATAGGACTATGATAAATATTGTACAAAGTATACCTTGTCATTTGAAAACTCATAATCCGCTGAACAGTATTGTTCTGGTAAAATGTGTGTATCGACACTGCAGGCAAAGTTATAAGATTCTACTGTATAACATTACTCTGACGTGCTCCAAGTTAAAGAAAAGCAGACCCAGACCAGTTTTTCAGAGACAAAGGCACATTGGCCCCCCGCTATTACCTACTCAAGCAGCCATTCTCCAGCGGGGTGGGGGAAGAGGTAAACAAGAAATTCACATTCAATCATAGGAACGGTTCAAACGTCACATCCACAACAGACTGCATGTCACCGTGACTCAGCCAGGATGTTTCTAGCACATGAAATTGAATTATAGAAAAGGGAGGAAAACACCTGACTTCATTCTTCTTCTTACCATCTCTCTGCTGATGCCATCAAGGACTATGCTGGGCAGAGTCCCGCCAGCGCCGACTGCTGTAAGCGTTGGGTGAGAAACCCTTTTGCTTTTAAGCTCATTTCACTTGCTAAGCTGAGACGTTAGATGGCATTGTTCCCTTTTTATTTTGCTTTGTAACCGATTCTGACTTTTAAGCCTCATGACTTGCAATCACTTAAAATCTTTCTTTCTCTAGCTAATCGATTCGTTTCACTGTTTTATCGAAACCAGCGTCTTTGGGGGACGATAACAAGATGTGGGCATATCGCTTTCCTTTGATGAAACGACGGACTTTGTGTGAGCTTGTTCTGCACAGCAAGCGGACCGGGCAGTGGAGAACGCACATTTCTCGGGGCAAGTCTGGGGCTGGGAAGCTGCTGGTGTTCTGCAGTGTAATGCATGAGTGGCTGGCTAATAGCACTCTGTACTGGTTAGCAGGGAGCGCGTCACATGCTGGAAGCTGTGTGGTCACGGGCCAGGAGTGGCTGCTCACCAAGCAGTTCGGAGAACCACTATTCGGCAGCCCAGATCGCACCCTGGGGAACGTCACACCCCCATATACCCGAGCGGGGGCCCTACCTGCCGGGGCAGGGGAGGCTCCTGGTAACTGGGCAGGATCTTGAGGACCACGCTGCCGGTGGCGTTCTTCAGCATCTCCTGCAGCACCTTGGGGTCGTTGCCCACCTCCTTGCCGTTCACCTCCTTGATGACGTCGCCCACGTGCAGCAAGCCCTGCTGGTCGATCATGCCGCCGTGCAGGATGCGGGCGACCACCAGCTCGCCCCGCTCCACCCGGAAGGTCACGCCCTGCGGGCGGAGGGGGGACACGCACCTCAGAGCCTGGCCCTGCGATGGCCAGGCCCCCGGGGAATCATGGGGAGCCCTGGAGCCTCAGCTGGGCCCATCGCTGCACCCCATTGCCCCATCGCCTCCCCGCGACACCCAGCCCAGCCCCCCAGCCAGCTGTGTCCGACGGGAGGGTGTGAAAGAGGGCGAGGGGAAGAGGGGAGTGAGGAAGAGGGAGGGGAGGAGGAGAAAACAGAAGAAGAGAGAGGGAGGGGAAGAGAGGGCTGAGCTAGACGGGGAGGGAGGGGGAGTGGGGTTGATGAGTGGAGGATAAGCCCATTCATCTGTTACCCCATAGCCAGACAAGGCTGGGGGCAGAAGGGGGCTGGCCCCCCAGGCCCTGGGGTAGGCAAGGACTCTGTGTGACGGTGGAGCCTCTGGGAAGGGACCTTCCATTCCCACACACCCCTATCCTCACATCTCCTCCCCT
>NW_020664544.1:7230823-7232577 GCF_002925995.2 Terrapene triunguis
TCACACCTCCTCCCCTCACACTCACACACCCACACACCCATCCCCCCACACCCTCCCCACAGATCTCCTCCCCTCACACTCACACACCCACATGCCCCATCCCCACGTCTCCTCCCCTCACACTCACACACCCTCACACCCCATCCCCACACACCCCATGCTCCCACATATCTCATCCCCCCACCTGCACATCTCCTCCCCTCACACACGCAGCCCCCCAACACCTCTGTCCCCACACAATCCCTCCCCCCATACACACCCCCATCCTCGCACACCTCCTCCCCCACACTCCCATCTCTACACCCCCCGTTTCCCATACACAAACACACCCCTTCTTCCACACACACACACCCATCCCCGCAGCCTCCTCCCCCACACACACCCTCCCCTTTCCCTCCCTGCAGCGATGCTGAGCTCCGGCGCCTCGCCAAGCATGGGACAGACTGATTAATAGAGCGGCACTGATGCCCTGCTGGGGGGGGAGGGAGGCCTGGATGGCAGCTGGCGCTGTGGGGGAAGGGGCTGCGGCTGGACCCCGGAGGGGCCTCCCCAGCCTGCTGTGCAGACAGAGCTGGGGAGAAGGGGGCCAGGCCCGCACTGAGCAGCCTGTGTTACTAGAGAGCTGGTAATGCTCAGGGCCATCCTTCCCGTGGGATGTTCACACCCCTGCCAGGCTCCCCGTGGGCACCCGGCTGGCTGACAGGAGCCCCCACCCCAGCCACCCCCTCTCCCCAGGCTCACCAGGTGCTCTGCGGCCGTCTTGCGGATCCCCACCATGCGCACGGCATCCGGCGGCACCGGCTGGTTGTTGAACATGGGGTCCAGGAGGGGGCTGGGTGGGGGCGTTTCGTAGCTCTTGGAGGCCACCGAGTCGTGGGTTTCCAGGAGAGACTGAGACCCCCAGCGTGAGGGGGGAAAAGGGAGGGATGTTAGCAGGGGAGAAGGGGCTTTGTCCACTGCACGCAGAGCGCAGACAGGAAACAGACTGGATCTCCCCCGGATCCCAGCCTGTGTGGCACAGACCAGATCCCAGCCGGATCCCAGCCTGTGTGGCACAGACCAGATCCCAGCCAGCTCCAAGCCCACATAGCACAGACCAGATCCCAGCCTGCGTGGCACAGACGAGATCCCAGCCTGCATGGCACACATGAGATCCCAGCCGGAACCCAGCCTGCGTGACACAGACCAGATCCCAGCCAGATCCCAGCCTGCATGTACAGACCAGATCCCAGCCGGATCCGAGCCTGTGTGGCAGAGACCAGATCCCAGCCAATACAGCACACGAGCCTAGATCATGACCAGATCCCAGGCCGCATGGCACAGGCCAGATCCGTACTAGATCTCAGCCAAACTCTAGCTGATGAGGCCAGAACCAGCTCCCTGCCAGACCCCATATCCACCCTGGGGCTGCTTTGCTCCCACTGTCTGTGCTGTTCGCGCCCCACCTTCTCTGTGTATCCAACTGCGGCCTAGTGTCTAAATCCCAGACCGGGAGCTCCCAAGGGCAGGGGCGGGGGCTGGTTCTGGGGAGCTATTTGCCCAATTGGCCCCTGATCCCAGGAGCGGGTCCCGTCGCGCTACCACCTTCCAGAGGATAAAGCATTGAAAGCAACATTGTCTGGACTATGGCATGACCCAAATCCCAGCTAGAGCCCTCCCACCCCGTACACAGCCAGAGGGGCGTGACCCTGACCAGCCTCCCCCCCGCCCCCCAGATCCCAGCCGGACCCCCGCCACATGCACGCAGCCAGAGG
>NW_020664544.1:7232587-7244231 GCF_002925995.2 Terrapene triunguis
CCGCCCTGCAGATCCCAGCCGGACCCCCGCCACACACACGCAGCCAGAGGGGCGTGACCCTGACCAGCCTCCCACCCCCCAGATCCCAGCCGGACCCCCTGCCACACACGCACAGCCAGAGGGGCGTGACTCTGGCCAGCCTCCCGCCGCATCCCAGCCAGACCCACTGCCCCACACATGCAGACAGAAGGGCGTGACTCTGGCCAGCCCCTCTGCCCCCCAGCCAGATCGCAGCCAGAGGGGCATGACCCTGGCCAGCCCCCCCACCCCACAGATCCCAGCCAGACCCCCTACCACACACACACAGCCAGAGGGGCATGACCCTGGCCAGCCCCACCCCCCAGATCCCAGCCAGACCCCCTGCCCCACACACGCAGCCAGAGGGGAATGCTTAGCCCCCCCAGCGCCCCGCGGCGGCACCTGGAAGTGGGGCTCCTGCAGGATGCCTGCCAGCTCGGCGGCCGCGCTGTTGCTCCCAGCGACGTGGGCGATGTCCTGCAGGATCTCCTGCACCAGCTCCACGTTATTGTCCCTCACGGCCTCCAGCTTGGTCTCCTCCAGGCGCTCGTGAGCCTGCGGCGGGGGATGAGAGAGCACAAACAAACCCCCATTAACCTCATCCGTCTGGAGCCCCCGGCTGGCGAGCCCCAGACGCCGAGCCCTGCGCGGAAAGGAAGAGACGGGGGGGCTTGTGAGGCCAAACCAGGCCCCCCGCCCCGCCCTGTGACACAGATGTCCGATCACATGGTGCTTAATACCCCAGCATCTGCTCCCAGGCAACAACAGGATGGCGGGGGGCAAGGGGCCCGTCCGGCTGCGCGGTAGGTGCCCGTCTGCGAGGCCAGCCCCACCCAGCCCAGCAAAATGCGAAGGGGGGGGCGGGAATCCGCAGAGACTCGGCCACGCCAGCTGTCACAGCAGCTGATCAGGTCTCCTGGTATCTTGCATGCACCCCCCCTCCCTCTGTATTCCTTGTTCGCCCTATAGTGCTGGGTATGCACACACACACACACACACACACACACACACACACACACACACACACACACACACACAGAGTGCTGGTATGCATGCACACACACACACACACAGTGCTGGTATGCACACACACACACACACACACACAGTGCTGGTATGCACACACACACACACAGTGCTGGTATGCACACACACACACACAGTGCTGGTATGCGCACACACACACACACACACACACACAGAGTGCTGGTATGCATGCACACACACACAGTGCTGGTATGCACACACACACACAGTGCTGGTATGCACACACACACACACACACACACACACAGAGTGCTGGTATGCGCACACACACAGAGTTCTGGTATGCACGCGTGCACACACAGAGTGCTCGTATGCACACACACACACACACACACACACACACACACACACAGAGAGCGGGTGTGCGCGCGCACACACACACACACACACACAGTGCTGGTATGCACACACACACACTCAAGCCAGCATCCAGGCAGGCACACGCGGGGACACACACACACACACAGAGTGCCAATATGCACACACACACACACACAAGCCAGCATCCAGGCAGGCACACACACCTCCTCCATCCACTAGCCCTCCGGGAGAGGCAGGGGGTGGTCTGGGCAGAGGAGTGGTGAGAGAAGAGTCGGGGGGGGGGGGTTCTAGGGAGCAGAAATCTCCCTCTCCTGAGTGCCCCCAGCCCCCTGGGCGTGTGCCTCCGGCACTGCATCGCCAGCCCCCTGCCAGGCTCGGCACCCAGCCCCCAGCGGGACCCCGGCAGCCCAAGCCTGGGAGCAGCCTAGCAATCCAGCCCATCTTTAGCCTGCTTGAATTGGTGCCTGTCCTCTCCCGCTCTGTCGGTGCCAGTGACGGGGGCTGGCAGGGTGGGAGGTTGCTGCCTGGGCACCCAGGGGAGCGATGCACAGACGGGACCTAAAAATAATATTGTCACACACAGACTCACACCCACACACTGGAGCCAGCACACAGGCGCGTGCACAAACACACAGGCTGGAGCCAGCATACAGGCGGGCACCCGTGTGCGTACACACGCACGCGCACACACACAGGAGCCAACGTACAGGCAGGCATGAGCGCACACCCACCCACCCATGTAACTAGCATGCACCAAAGTGTAACCAGTCGGCGCACACACACACACACACACAAACCTACTCCCAGAGTCTCCCACCCACCTCCTCCCAGTTACACACACGTCACCCCCACCCAATCAACTCGTACGCTGACACGCCACACGTGCGCACACGCCTTGCACACGCACCCACGCTCACGACCCCCGGCTCCAGACCTGTGCACTTTGCAGCTGGATGAGATTGGGCAAGGGGCCTGGGGGAGCCCAGCTGCAGCCCAAGGCCACAGGAGGTGGTGACCCTCTATACCAGTGCAGGGGCAGTAAAACTAGAGCTGGGGCCAGGCCAGACATCAGCTGCTCCCATATTCCCAGCCACACCCAGAAGAGCCTGGCCTGGTAGCAGCTACCCCAGCCCCCCACATGGAAATGGGGGTGCCAGGCAGGGAACACCAGGGACGACTTTGTAACAGAGGTGCCTGCGGCAGGAAGATGGGGACAGGGGATGCTGCACTCGATCCGGAAAAGCAGGTTCAAACTCAGCCGCTGCCCCTTCCCCGGCCACCCCATGCGACTGTACCTTAGCCAAGGATCTTACTATTGGACTCTCCATGATGCCGCGGAGGAAGATGAGATCCAGGTCGGCCGCCCCGGTGGAGTTGGGCAGGTCGCTCAGGTTGTCCAGCACCTGCTGCATGGCTGGGGGAAGAAAGGGGGGTGGGGGAGAAGAGGGCAGGGTGAAAGCAAGAGAATCCCAGCGCAAGGAAGAGGGGCAGAGACGGAGGGAGGAGGAGAAGAAAAAGAAAGAGCCACAGGGGCGGACGTCAAGCACGGCTACAAGGCAACGCAGATGCAAGCGAGGCCTTTGCCGCCAGCCGGCGTGCCCGGCCTCGGGGCTGTAACCAGCGCTCAAACGGACGGGTGACCTATGTTGTCCCTGACCCGATCCCATCACATAAACCCCCCAGGGTCCGATCTTCCCCCGGCCCACAGATTCCCTCCCTGAGGACGAGATTACGGATGGATCCTCCCCTACCCCTGCCTCTGCCAGGGCATAGAGTTGACCCAGACCCTACCAGCAGGATTCACCCACCCTCAGCCTGGCACACTCCCTCCCAAGCTGTGACCATCTTTAGAGAAGAATCAGCCACGTAGCTGCCCAGAATGAGCTGCTCGGGGCGCTGGCAAACGGATGAGGGATGGGGAGGTCTCAGTGACAGCCCCTCCCGCCGCCCCCCCACGGCCCTTGTCCTTCTGAGACACCCTCGGGCCAATGAGGAGTATGTCGTTTCAGGCCAGAAAGGATCATTAGCTCATCTTGTCTGAGCTCCTGTAAAGTACAGGCCATTGTCACCCAGATAGATGCCCTGAGCCCAATGACTTCAGTTCCACTTTAGCCAGCGCTCGGCAGACTAAACTGTTGTGAGCCCCAAGCAGAGAACAGGAGAGCCTGCGGGGCCACCAGAGCCCGAGCCCCCTGCAACCGCAGGGAATTGACTAGGTGAGAGACGCCCAGATAAACCTAGCAAGTGACCCACGCCCCGAGCTGAAGGCAAAAAACTCCAAGGTCCCAGCCAATCAGCCCAGGGGGAAAATTCCTTCCTGACCCCAAATCTGGCAATCAGCGTGACCCCGAGATCGGTCAGAGTAAAGTCATCCTGCTTGGGGACCCCTGGGAGAAAGGCCACTTCCTAACCCCCTAAAACGGGGCCGATTTGAGTCTGGCTATTAGCCACTTCATCACCACTGCCCCCTGCCCTGCCCCCTCTCTGTAGGCAAATGGCTGATCACCCAGGCAGCCATGAGATCCCCCACTCTCCCACCACCACCCCGACTGGTAACAGGCGACAAAAAGGTGCATTTTCCCCTTAAAGAAACAAACACCCGAGAATTTCCCAGCACCTCCCAGGAGGGCAGGAGACGGATGTGGCTGTAGAAATGGGCTAGGGTGGAGACTCCGGATGGGGAGGGCGAGCAAGCCGCAGGCTCTGCCATCTGCAACTCAACTGGCCTCCTGCCCTGTCCCACGTGCCCGGCTCGCTCCCGGGTTGCTGAGAAGTGACCCTAATCGAGGAACAGATGCCGCCACCCCCAGGATCCTGTCCCTTTAAGGGTATTGGCACTGGCTCCAGGGCTCTTAAAGGGGCAGGTGGGAAAAGAGAGTTGGTCTCAGACTGGAGCAGAAAGGAGGCGGGTCCAGGCTGCACAGTTTGGACTGGACCCCATAGTTCAGATCTGGGGGGTTCGAGTGAGGCCCATCTCCACCAATGGGGGAGCAAAGTGAGGGGAAGGATGGCCCAATGGTTAAGGCGCTGGCTCTGACACAAACTCCCTGCGTGACCTTGGAAAGGTCACCTAGGGTGCGTCTACACGGCAATTACTCCCCCGCCGCTGACCCGTGCCAGCCGACGCAGGCTCGCAGGGCTCGGGCTAAGAGACTGTTTGATTACAGTGTAGGCGTTCGGGCTCAGACTGCAGCCCGAGCAATCTCCAAGCCGAACAGCCCCTTACCCTGGCCCCCGCGAGCCCGGGTCAGCTGGCACGAGCCAGCCGCAGTGTCTAATGACAGCATCGATGTCCCCTCGGTCTGTCTGGGCCTCAGTTCTCCATCCGTGACCCGGGGATCACGGCACTGCACTGCCCTGGCTCACAGGGATGTGAGGAGGGTAAATATACTGAAGATTGGGAGGAGCTTGGATGCCAGGGACAGGGTAAGGACACACCCTTGACTCCAAGCGCACATCACCCACCCTCCCGGGGTGAGCTCCCCGGCCCAGGCAATAGCCCTGCTGCGGAAGAAACTGCCCCAACAATCCACCTGGACTCTGCCCAGCAACGATCTCCTTCGGGGGAGTTAAATATTAAACACACTGGAATATTTATAGCAACTTTTTTGTGAAGGGCGTGGGGGGAAATCAGTGGCTCAGGAGGTTGACGGGAAAGGAAATATGAGGCTTGGGCAGAACCTAGGCGGGGTACAAGTGAGCGGGTGGGGTGAGGGGCAATCCTGGATTCGGGGGGATCCCATTAGGGGTTGGGGGCGTTCTGAGGAGAAAGCCCAGATTTGGTAGATCCCTTTATGGGGTGAGGTGGGGAATCCAGGGTTCAGGCGGATCCCCCTCAGGGGTTGGAGTGGGGGGTGTTATGGGAGAAACCCTGGATTTGGGGATCCCTGAGGAGTTTGGGGGGCACTGGTAGGACCGCAGCCTGGACCAGCCGGCTCACTGGAAAACGCCTCGCAATGCACCTCGACTGCTCAGGAACGGATCGGCCCCCCCCCCAAAGACGTGTGCCCAAAACACAAACAAGCCACCCAGGCAGCAAGTGACGAGCATCTGTCCCCGAATGCCCCATCCACCAAGCTCATTAATAAGTGAAACGATGCGGAGATTTGGCTCCGGGCCACTAAGCGCAGCAGTCGAGCGTGGTGGGGGTGGGGGGCGGTGAGCAGCCAGGCTGGAGGCTGTTTACTGCTCCGTGCTGCCCGCGTTCCGGGGGATGGCGCTCAGCGGATCAGACCCTTCTCCTGGGCTCCTGCTGCAGGGGTGGCCAAGTCAGGGTGGCAGCGCAAGCCGGCTCCTCTTTACAGACCCTGCAGGGGTTAGGGGAACGGAGCTGCTGGCCGGGGCAAGCTGTGCCCGGGCCCAGGAGACCGGGCGTGCAGAAAAAGGAGAGAGGGCACCAGCCGCCGAACCTGCAGCCAAGGGCCGTAGTGGAGACAGGGAGCGGGGGTAAGGGGACGATTTGCATGGGGACGGGGCGGGACACACAGAGCATCCCATGAATATTCCCTCTGTGGATGGTTCTATTCATCATGGCAACCCCACTCTGGTTAGCAGAGGCTGGGGGCAGACAGATGGCTGTGAACAGAGGCAGAGTTGTCCAGTGGGTAGAGCACTGGACTACCTTTTATTCCCGGCGAGCTTGGGCGAGTCACGTTCCCTTGCTGTGCCTCAGTTTCCCCTTTACACTGTAAGCTCTTTGGGGGAGAGACAAGGTGTTTGCACATCACCCCGCTGGGCCCACCCATCTCAGTTGCTATGGTAATGTGAATAAAAATAATGTTTTTGGAGGCGGGGGGGGGCATAAACACATCTGTGTGCAAGCCAATGGGGTGGGGGAACACACGCAGCATTAGGGATGGACAGTACAGATCTGTGAGTCGGCACATGTGCGAACGCACACGCATGCACCAAGTGCCTTGGAGCAGGTAGTGACTTTGTTCTGGGTTTGTACAGCACCTCACACAATGGGGTGCTGGTGCACGACAGGGTCTCAAGGTGCCAATGGGCGGATGTAGGCGTGCGAATGCACACACACGTAGCTGCACGTGTGAATGTGTTTTTGAGTCTGGGCAGGGATGTGCCTAAGACAGCGCCCCGGTATCTGCATGCAGGTGTCTGAACATACAGGCCGGAGTGTGAGGTCGTAGACGTGCACTAGCTCTGTCTCCACATGTGTACGTGGGTGGTAAGTGCAAGTGGGTGACAACGTGTGTGCTACAGAGCCCGGGTAGAAATGTGGGCACAGGTGCGGGCAAATGTGTGCCCCACATAGAATATCAGGGTTGGAAGGGACCTCAGGAGGTCATCTAGTCCAACCCCCTGCTCAAAGCAGGACCAATCCCCAGACAGATTTTTGCCCCAGATCCCTAAATGGCCCCCTCAAGAATTGAACTCACAACCCTGGGTTTAGCAGGCCAATGCTCAAACCACTGAGCTACCCCTCCCGCCCCCGTGCCAAACTCTCTGGAGCCGGACTTCCACACAAGGGAAGAGCAGAGACGTTTCAACGAACACAGGCTGAGAAGCAAGACCCCGCGGCTCAGCACAATGGCGTTTTGACAGTCCTGCCATGAAGCGGTTAACCCAGAGGCAGTTCTGAAACAAGCAGCAGCTCTACTATGCAGGGGTCACCAGCCGGCTAAGGGGTCACACCATCCCAGCAGTCAGTCCCCATTGCATCTCTGGCCTGGGGAGCGCAGGAGCCGCGGGCTTCCAGAGACCGAACTGAGGCCAGCGTGCAGCCGTCGCAGTAACGACATGGCTTGTGCGTGTCAACACGGCGCTGCTCGTGTCGGCGGCACGCCTCCTCACCGGGAGCGCTTGCTTTGATTGTACTGTCCGCGGCGGGGGGAATGGGGGGACGGCTCCCGAAAGCCAGTAACAGTCCTGACGTAAGCAATGCAGCGGCAGTCCAAAAAGCCAACGCAATCAGGAACGGGATAGATAATGAAAGAGAAAATATCATAATGCAGCGTCTACACGGACACTGCATCGACCTAGAATCTACCCCACTCGGGGAGGTGGAGTTATTAAGTCGGCGCAGCGAGGCGGTTACAGCATGAAATTGACACGTTGACATTTCCACAGTAGCTGCCTTGTGTCAATCTAACTCCGTAGCGTAGACCAGGGGTTCTCAGCTGGGGGTCCAGGGCCCCTGTGGGGCCGCGAGCAGGTTTCAGGGGGTCGGCCAAAATAAGCCAGAGAGCAGGGCTGGCGTTGGACTCACTGGGGCCCAGGGCAAAAAACCAAAGCCCTGCCACTCAGGGCTGAAGCCAAAGCCCAATCAACTTAGCTTCACGGGGGGCCCTGTGGAGTGGGGCCCTCGGAAATTGCCCTGCTTGCTACCCCCAATGCTGTGGGATTTTTATAGCATGTGGGGTGGGGGAGGCCTCAGAAAGAAAAAGGTTGAGAACCCCTGGTGTAGACCCAACCAACGTCTCTCACCAAAAGCTCTTAAGCAAAGGATGCAGTCGTGGGGTAAGAGGGAAGGTCCTCTTATGGATCAGTAACCGGTCCAAAGCTAGGAAACCAAGAGTAGGAATAAATGGTCAGTTTTCACAATGGAAAGGGGTAAATGGCGGCATTCCCCAAGGATCTGCACGGGGACCAGTGCCGCTCACCCCATTCAGAAACAATCTGGGAAAGGGGGTGAGCAGTGAGATGGCAAAATTTGCACACGACACAGAATGACTCGAGATAGCCGAGTCCAAAGCAGACGGCGAAGAGTTACAAAGAGACCCCACTGAACTGGGTGACTGGGCAACAAACTGGCAGATGAAATTCAGTGTTGATAACTGCGAAGCTTCCATATGAGGCACGATTAAAAAGACCAGGGCTGTTCATCTTAGAAAAGAGACGACTAAGGGGGGATATGATACAGGTCTATAAAATCATGACTGGTGAGGAGAAAGTGAATAAGGAAATGTTATTTACCCCTTCACATACCTCAGGAATGTGGGGTCGCCCGATGAAATGAATAGGCAGCAGGTTTAAAACAAACATAAGGAAGTATTTCTTCACACAACGCACAGTCAACCTGTGGAACTCCTTGCCAGGGGATGTTGTGAAGGCCAAAAGTATAACCGCGTTAAGAAAATAATTAGATGAGCTCATGGAGGATAGATCCATCAATGGCTATTAGCCAAGATGGTCCAGGACGCAACCCATGCTCTGGGTGTCCCTAAATCTCCCACTGCCAGAAGCTGGGATTGTTCGACGGGGGATGGATTTCTTGAAATTGCCCTGTTCTGTTCACTCCCTCTGAAGCATTTGCCTTCGGCCGCTGTCAGAGACCGGATACAGGGCTTGATGGACCCTTGGTCTGACCCAGTGTGACGGTTCTTATGTACTCTGCCATTGCAGTCCTGGGCTCCCCAGTACACACAGCTCTGCTGATGCCCCTCAGACCCGAGCCATCTATGGACCTCAGGTACCTTGATGATTATCTGCAGCACCTCCTGCTATTCCACCACTATCCCTGAAAGAAAGCGATCCCCTTGTGTCCACCAGTGCGGTGGGTGCCAAGACCACTCAGGTCCCAGGCTTTCAGCACCAGACATGATGCATGGCTCCTTGGTGGATTCCAAGCCCAGAGCCCCAGAGGTGAAAGGCCAAGGAGAGAAACAACCCACGGCACCCTCCTCTCTGAGGCTGTTATAGTACCAGTCTCCAGTCGGGGACGCCAAGCCCCCTCTGTCACCACCTCAGGGACCCCCTGAGGCAGCTGCTCCCAGCACTGCATCTGCCCATTTATAAACCACTGTCTAAACACAAGGTTGATCATTCATTTCCAGCCTGCCCCCCAGAGAAACCCCTTTAATCCAGTGCATTTCAGTGGAGATAAGAGACGTGGATCCAATTTTCCTTCCCCCAAATGCCCATATTAATAACTACAGGCCAACTCCTGCCCACGGGGATACCCCACTAGAGTCAATGGGGGCACCCTAGAGTGCACAGAGCCACCCACAGGGCGAGTGATGCCCTGGTCAGCAAAGTAAAGGGCCCCTGCTGGCACCCAGCTCTTGCACTATATATACCAAACCCCCTCCCCAGTACAGACCCCGGGGTGAGCCAAGGGCACAGGGAGACCCCAAAACCCTGGTCCCAGCCCCCAAGGCCCCAGTTAGCAACAATGCCTTAATGTGCCAATACAAAGGTGGGGGGAGCTGAACTGACGTGCCCCACCCCCCAGAGATCAGCTATTGCGTAGCAGGGGGAGGGAATATCCCCGCCCCATTCATCTCTTTGGAAGGGATGGGAAAAGCATGATGGATGGGGACCAACCCCCCGCAGAGACCCACCCTCTCCCTGCCCCCCAAATTCCAGGCAGAGCTGCCATCTGGGCAAAGATCCCAGCCTGCAGCAACCCACCTGCCCTGTGCCCATTCCTGGTGGGCAGAACCTAGATTTCCACCCCTAGGGGAAAGGGGCAGTGGGGAAATGGGGGGGCCAGTGGTTCCCCTGGGGGCAGGGTTGGCTCGTGCACAGCCCCTGCCCCCCACTCATCTCGGTGCCCCTTTTCCTTCCTTTGCTGGGGGATTAGCTGCTCCGTCGCTGGCCTCCTGTCTTCAGCCCCCCCCCCCCCCCAGCATCTCCGACATCTCACGTCGCAGCTCAGCTCGGACCACAGCCCCGGAGGCAGCAGGGAAGGTGGGCGGGGGGGAGCCAATCCCCCTCATGATGCCAGAAGCAGCCTCCCCCCGCCATGGAGTCTCCCTACCTTCCCTGCGGAGCTCGGACTCCTCCGAGGAATCCAGCGAGATCCCCTCTAAGGAGACGCCACTGGCGGGGCTGCTGCTCATGGCTGCGGTCAGGGATGCTCAGAGACAGGCTTTTCCACACTGCTGCTCAGAGACGCGGGTACCCGAGCTGGCTGCCACGGCGACCGTCTCCAGATCCCGCTGCCCTGACAGCTCGCCCGCCCAGGCGATGGATGGGGCTGAGCCCGACGCTTTTGCAGCGTGGGGAAGGGCGGAGGAGGCAGAAGCCACTGGCTGGAGAGAAGACCAGGCATCTCCCAAAAATGCCAGCCAATCAGCCAGCTCGGCTGCCGGCAGCGTGATTGGCACAGGCAGTGCTGGCACCAGATGGCAAAGGTGGGCGAGAGCAGCCGCCTAAGGGGGAGTTGTGACCCCACCAGCCCTGCTGCCTGGAGAGACCAGCCGGCCAATGCAAAGCCCGCCAGTGAGTGGATCAGCACCGGGAACTGGAGCCTGGGGCAGGTGTGGTCCTACTGGACTTACTATAGGTCTGGGAAGTGGACTCCTGGTTTCTATTCTCAGCGCCACATGTTACCTAATGGATACAGCAGAGTCCTGGGAGGGCTCCTGAGCCCGTGGGAGCATGGCCTAGTAGTTACAGAAGGGGACGAGGAATCAAGGCACCTGGGTTCTACTGCCAGTTCTCTCCCACGGGTTCCAGCAGGGAGCCTGGGAATCAGGACTCCTGGGTTCTATTCCTGTCTTTGCCACTGAGGTTTTAGGCAAGTCACTTCCTCTCTCTGTGCTTCAGTTTCCCCATGTATAAAATGGGGACTAACAACAGACACCCCTCTGAGATCTAGGGAGGAGAAGCCCAATACCAGCACTGAATGTTGGTATCATTATTCTGTAGCAGACTTGGGATTTTTCAGTGAACACCCCCCCACACACACACACAGTAACCAAGAGAGTTGAGGTCTGAGGTGCTTTCCCCCCCCAGCTGTGCACACGAACGGGCTCGCCCACAGAGACACAACGGGTCCGGCTCTCCAACGCCCCACGCCACCTGCAGTCATTCACATCCACAACGGGAACGACTGACCCCATTTTCCACTGGGACAAACGACTACTCATGGCAATGGAGAAGAGGTCCAGGGTCCCGGGGCTGACTGGCTGCATCCCATGGAAAGTGCAGCAGGGAAGGGGTTAATTATGACACCTGGAAGCACTGAAGCTTTGGGAAGGTGGATTCTCCCCACTCCATGCATAGCCTCCTCCCTGTACACAGACACACACACACACACACACACACACACACACACACACACACACCACAGCCCTACGCAACAAACAACACACATCAAACTGACACCCACGGCTTCTCACCCACCCAACACAGCACGCACACACACACACAAGCACACAGCTCCACCCAACACACACACACACACACACAATCTTCACACGGTGCACAACACACAGTTACAGAAAACTCACATAGATCCCCATGCAACACACACACACACACACACACACACACACACACACACACACACACA
>NW_020664544.1:7264231-7283700 GCF_002925995.2 Terrapene triunguis
CTATCTACCCAGCCCCATATCCATCTATCCCCCTACACACCCATCTATCTACCTAGCCCCAGATCCATCTATCCCCCTACACATCCATCTACCTACCCAGCCTCAGAGCCATCTATCCCCCTACACACCCATCTATCTACCCAGCCCCAGATCCATCGATGCCCTACAAGCCCATTTAATCTATCTAGCCATCCCCTTATTTGTCTGTCTATCCGCATCCATCCGTCTCCATATGCACCTATCTAATCTCTCTATCTACCCCTCCCTCCCCATACACACCCATCTCTCTCTCTCTCTCTGTTAATAGGTTGGTGCTGTGGGACGTGACAGCCCCCGTCCAGCCCTTCCACCCGTCTGACCTTTCTTCTACCCCCGGGTTCCTGGCCCTGCGGCCTTTGCTGGGGAGGGACAGAAACACTCTAGGCGTCGGTGGTTTCCGTTCAACTTGCTCTTTATTATGGAGGCAGAGACCAGAGACTCCACTGGAAATATATGTATATAAATGACGTACAAAATAAAATCAACCCGATTCGGGGGGACAGCGAGGGGTCGGGATCCAGCCGCTCAGACTGGCCATGGCACACAGACATCATTACAACGACAACCCGGAGAGGCCCCCCGCCCCGCCCCACCCCCCAGGGCCCACATCCATCCCTGTGACCCATGCCGTGGGGGGGGGGCGTCCTCAGCACCGGGCTGTCCTCGGGCACTGTGGTGCGGCCTCTCCAGGTGCTGTACGGGGGGCGGGGGGAGGTCTCGGTGCCTCGGAGAGGGCTGCGGTGGGGCTGGGGAGGGGGCCGGAAAAGGGGGGTGGGGGGGAGGAGGGAAGACCTTCTTCGCAGAGAGATTTCCAGCTCCTCAGGGCTCAATTAAAAACGCAAATGACACCAAAAGACTCGGGAACATTTAAAAAGAGGCCGTGGGGGGCGGGGAGGGGGGAGCCCGTCACCATAGGTAGGAGTCCTCGTACCTGCCGGAGAGAGTGGGGAGTTAGACACTGGGGCAACGTCAGGCAGAGCCCCCCCTCCCCACCAGCCCCCTCAGCCTTATCCCCATCTCTCCCTCCGCCCCACAGAGCAGCCAGTCGCTGACCCCCCCCTGCTCACGGGAGCCCCCCGCCCCAATGCCGCCACTGGGATACACTTCCCCCAGCCTACGGGGAGGGCAGGGCCGGCCTGGGGGTTGGGGAGGGGTTGGGGCATACGGGGACCACCCCTCCCTGGACCCCAGCCTAGCCTCCCCCCGAAACCTGTACCACTCATGTAGGACCCGAGCCATGGAGTTCGGATCTGGATTCCAAGGCCCCTCACTGGGCAGGGGGTCCGGTCTGGGAAAGGGGCGGGGGTTGATCCAGGCCCTAAGGGCCATCGGCTCCAGATCTCCACTCAGATCTAGGGTCCCACAAGCGGCCGGTTCCCAGGGGTGGTGTAGAACAATGGGGGGCACTCGGACGACAGCATGGCCTTGGCCCCAGTGCATCCCCTGCCACCCTGGAGTGTGTGTGTGGGGGGAGCGCCGACTTTGGAGCGAAGGGAACCCCAGAGGCCGGGGGCACGCTCACCGCGATCTGCCGGTGTGGTCGCTGCTGTCCCCGAAGATCAGCTCGGACATCAGGGCCTCTGGGCTGGATCTCTTCCCGTACCTGGGGGGCAGTTAAGCAGAGCACAGGGTTCACGGACGTGGCCTGGTGGAGGGAGGCCCCAGAGCCCAGCCTCTCTCCCCAGCTACTCGGAAAGGCGGAAAGGGGCACAGATGTGGGGCAGACGGCATCAGTGAGAGTGGAGTGTGCCAGGACGCAGGGAGGGGGGGCACAAGGCATGGGGGTGTGTCTGAGTGTGCAAGGGGGGTGTGAGTGTGTGGAGAGGGCAGTGGGGGTGTGTCTTAGTGTGTGGAAGGGGCTGGGTGGGGGAATGTGTAAGGGAGGGGCCTGGCAGAGGAGGGTTTCAATTAGCGTGTATTAGCCCCTGGCTAACAGGCCCCCACGGGGCAAGCTGTGTTGATGGAGCTGGTGCCTAATGTGCCGTTTCATGGCTGCCATTTTCGCTGTGCTCCCCCAAGGACCCCCCAGGGGCCGGGGGACCCAGCAGCCTGCCTCTTCCACAGGCTACGCTGGGAGATTATCCAGGGCAGAGGGAGAATGAAACTCACGATTCTCGCTGGAGTGAGAACACGGAGCCGGGAATGACACCGCAGACCCAGATCTGGCTGGGACCGGGGGCTCGGGGAATAAACGCCTGCCCCATTCAGACACACACCCACACGGGGGAAAAACCCAGGCAACGTCGTGCACAAATTCCCACATTTGTGCATAACTGCCCGTGCTCAAAAAGATACACAGACGCACAACCACCCCCAGAGCGCAGACTTGTGCAGAGACACCCGTGCTTGTGCACAAACATGGCCCCCGACACGGCAACCCCTGGGCACAAACGCGGACTCTCCTGCACAAAACCCAGGGAGATTCCTGCCCAGCCAAAACACACCCACGTGCAGAGCACAAACACCCACACGTACAGACACCCGCACCGGCCCAAACACACAGACTTGGGCACAAGCGGTGTCCAGACACGCCTGCCCAGGGCGTGCACAACCACGTGCACAACACATAAACGCGTGCACAGCCCAACCCGCACACACGCACCGCTGCCTTGTCACTAGGTTAATGTAATGCCGCAGGGCGGAGAAGTATTTGGCCATTTCTTCCGGGGAGGCGTCGTCTCCGGGGTTCTCTGGTTTGGGGGGGTAGGCCTCCACCAGCGCCCCCAAGCAGAACAGCACACAGAGGGTCACGGCAACCAGCATGGGCCAGAGCTTCACAGAGGCGACCATCTGAGAGCGGGGCAAAAAAAGGGGTGAATATAGACATCGCCCCTTCCACCCCCTCCACTGCCCCCCGCTGTGCAACAGGGGGAAACACCCTGGCAGCTGCATTTCTATGGGGAAGGGGTTGCTGCCCGTCCGAGGATGCAATAAAAGTGGTCCTGAAAGTGTGGTGCAGGGCACGGGGCACCCGCGTAGGAATCAGGAGAGCTGGGTACTGGTCCTGGCTCTGCCACCAACCTGCTGGGTGACCTTGGGCAAGTCACTTTCCTTCTGGGTGCCTCTTTCCCCTCCCACCCTCTGTGTGTCTATTTCGATTGGAAGTCCTGCCTCTCGGGAGCCTGCCCTTGGTTGCTATCCTACAAATAACAATAGGAATGGCTGTCCAGCTTCAATCATGCCCCATCCCCTAATGGGATGCTGATCCTTCCCAGTTCCTTAGAGGACTGCTTCCAGCCTAGGGGACATTTCCATGTACCAAGAAGGGGGACAACCCATTGGTCCTGTTCTTCCCCTGCAAATGCACAGGGCAGCTGAGTTACTGAGTCTGTTCCCCCTTCCGATTCCTGACCTGCGGTTCCACATAGGGCCTGAGGTTCATCCCCACAGGTTAGCACGTCCTGGGGGGAAGTCTCCTCCCAAGAGGTGAATTTGGCCTGCTGTATCACCGCTTAGAAAGCTGTGGCTTTCAAAGGAGCCTGAATGAAGTGCCCAGCTCCCTCTGGCATCCCATAAACAAGTCACTTTTCCACCACCCCAAAGCAGCCAGCTCTGGGGTGGAACACAGCAGCTGTTAACGCTAACAGCCGGATTCTGCTGTCACCTATGCCACCGTCACAGCATTAACTTCCGTGGCATTACTGCCGACTTACGCCAGTGCAGCGAAGATCAGCCTCTATTTCCCATCTGTATTACAGGGGGATGAATACCAATACACTGATCTTTGGCATAGCGCTTTGAAGCTAGACTCCAAAGCACCGTATGCCTTCATTTATGCACCCAGGCTTATAGAGACGAACGCCGCATTTAGGACCAGACGCTGAGCTCAGGTACGCCGCTGCAAATCAGCCACAGAAGAGAGTGAGTTACACTGGTCTAAATACACACCGATTATTCTGTGTACAGCCGTAGAGTTGCAGTGTTATTTCTGTCACACTCTTTGCACGCCTGGCGCTGTACAGATAAAAGAGACGGGGCCCTTTTGTGTTTGTGCCCGCTGCACACGAAGCCGGATGTGCGGGCTCTTCGCTAGCTATGTAGTGCTATTGGATGTGTGTGCAATGTACATTCGGAGCGGGTCTCTCTGTGCTGTGTTTCTCTGCTGCATACATACTGTAAAAGGGGCAGGGGGTGGGCACTCCATGCTCGGTCAGAGGCAGCCTCTGCATGTCCATAACCAGAATTGCTTTGCATCCTAGCCAGACGCGGCACTAGAATGCACTTGCTGTGACAATGTCCTATGGAAGCAGTCGCCCATTATGTTACATCGGCCGAACGCTGTGCTACGAGGGCTGTTTCTAAGCCCCCCCGTGGTTCTAGACGATGGCGCTGAAATCAAGTGTTTAAAAGAAACTCGGCAGAGGCAGGCTTGACCCCACTGATTCTAAGGGCCTTATGGCAGGGCTCAGGTCGGCCCTGCCACGCTTGCTTCCCTTTAGTGAGCACAAGATCCGTCTAGATGTTCCCCTGACCCACTTTCCTGGAAATGTGAAGAGACGGATACTCACCCCCCATACCCGAGAGGCTGTATCGCCCTCCGCTGACAGCCCCCCTCGCTCATCAGACAAGGGGAATAGCGAACTGAGACCCAAAGCAGGAGAGATTTCGGGGTGGGGAGGGGGAGGGAAAGCAAGATGCCCCTCAAACCCCCCTCTTTAGGAGTCACCCCCGTTCCCTCCACCCCGGGCTTTCCATATTATTATGATTTGTATTGTGCTAGCCCTGAGCACAGCCCAACACCCCCGTTGTGCCAGGTGGTGTACATTATTCGGTGTATTACGGTAGCATCTAGGAGCCCTAGGCATGGCCCAGGACTCAGAGTGCCAGGTGCTGTGCATTATTACGTTAATTACGGTAGCACCTAGGAGGCCCAGGACCCCAGAGTGCCAGGCGCTGCACATTATTAGGTGTATTACGGTAGCACCTAGACGGCCCAGGACCCCAGAGTGCCAGGCGCTGCACATTCCCACGCTGCTTGGCCAGTAACTCCCACAGCCGTCCCTGCCCCGGAAGCTGATGGGAGTGAGAGACGTGGGGCCGACCCCCACCCCCTGTTGCCCAGTCGAATTGGGATGGCCCCAAACAATGGGGGTCTCTCTGCTTCCCTTGGGGAGGCCATGCCGCCACCCACAACCTCCCTCTTTGCTCGGCTTAGCCCTGACAGGGGGCAACCTGTGTGTCCCCCCCGCCCCGGCTTCCCACCTCCAGGGGAAGCGTCTGGCCCCAAGCTAAGCCCCTGGCCGAGCTACTCACCGTGGGCAGGCGTCGGGGTGCAGGAGGTAGAGAGAGCTGTGGGTGTCAGCTGGATGCGATGGGAGAACCGGGAGCTTCCAGTCCCTCTTGCTGCTCTTACGGTTCTGCCTGCGCCGGCTGCTCACCACCCAGGGGCTTTATAGCCTTGCTGGCTTGGGGAAGTAAGGAAGGAGGAAGGCTCCTCCCTCACCCTCTCCCCCCCCCCCAGCATTCGCTGATCAATGTGCTGCCATCAGCCACTCCTGGTGCCTCCCCAAGGAGAGCAGGGTCCATGCCAAGGGAGGGGGCACTGGGATGAGTCCCAGGGAGACTGGCTGATAAGCTTCCCTTTGTAAAGGACACAGGGTCGGGGGAGAGAGATGGTTGGAGCCTGCGGTGGGACTGACTCCACCGTGGCTGGGTGCTGCAGGTGGGCACGGATCGGAACAGGAGAGGGTGGAGGTGCTACAGTGTTTGGACTCAGGAGTCCAGGGGGGTATAGCACCAAGATTCATTTGGGATCCCCTGGCAGAGTCGGGGGGCTAGCCCCCGTGTCCTGGCCAACCCCCCACATCTTCTCTGCATCAGATTCCCACTGTCATCCCAGCTGGATCCTCACACCCTGTCCCAAACTGTTATGTAGCGCTGATAAACAGCCGCCGTGTTCCAGCCCAGAGGTGGCTGCACTTCAGTGGTGGGTGAAGCGATTCTGGTTGGGCGATGGCGTGGGCAGAGTGTGAAAGGCCCGATCTGTAAGGAGGTCACTCAGGTAGGACCGACCACGCGACAACATCTGTAGAGAGAGATAGAAGACAACGGAAGGAAGGAATTGGGATGATAGATGGACAGAAAGATAAATGAACAGAGACAGACAGCAGTCAAAGTAGATTCTCTGTTGACCAATATATAGCTCGGGGGTGGGCAAACTTTTGGCCTGAGGGCCACATCTGGATATGGAAACTGTATGGCGCGCCATGAATACTCACCAAATTGGGGGTGAGGGCTCCGGCTAGGGGTGCGGGCTCGGGGGTGGAGCCAGAAATGAGGAGTTCAGGGTGCGGGAGGGGGCTCCGGGCTGGGACCAAGGGGTTCGGAGGGCAGGAGGAGGATCAAGGCTGGGGCAGGGGGTTGGGGCGTGGGAGGGTGTCAGGGGTGCAGGCTCCGGCCAGCCCTTACCTCAAGCAGTTCCCAGAACAGCTGCATGTCCCCCCTCCAGCCCCCATCGAGGGGCGAATTAAAACGTCTGGAGGCCGGATGCAGCCCCCAAGCCGTAGTTTGCCCACCCCTGATATAGCTGATGATCTATTTCAAATTCTATCTGTGTCTCTGTTCATCTCAATCCTTTCTTTCTTTCCGATAATCTATTTCAACTCCGATTTGCCTCGCAGTCCATCTCAATCTTTCTTCTTCTTCCTGCCGTAGACAGACAGACAGACAGCTGCTCAACCAGCTCCTCCAACGCTCATTCTTACCCCCCTTCGCCAGGACCAGCCAGAAACTCAACCCTTGTGTTCCCAGAATGCCAGGGCTGGAGGGTGTTTCCACGTGACCTTACCAGCTTAGGAGAGCTCCAGAGCATGGAGTGGGGTAGGACCAAGGTTTTGTTGCGAGGGATTTCGACTGCAAGCTCTTTCGGGTGGGGGCTTTTTGTTGTGGGTCTCTGCAGCACCTAGCACCATGGGGGCCTATTTGGGGATCTCTCGGTGCTAGAATAATATATAATAATACCCGGTGGGCACTTTATTTGCCGCGGGGGAGCTACGCCGGGGTGCCAGCCGAACGCCGCTAGCCCCTCGGCCCTGCGCCACACCAGCGCGTATTCTGTATGCGCCACGTATTCCGGAACTGTCTTCAAGGCATGTGACCGGTGCCATTTTCCAACCCCTTCGCCTGGCAAGCCAAGCTTGCCACAATAACCTGAATCCAACCGGTCTGGCCTGGAGGGAGGGGAAAAAAAACCCTAATTCCCCTTTTCTACATCAAACCCTTCCCTGACTGGAAAAATCGTATTTCTCCTGTCCTGCCGCGTGCTGTTCCAAAGGGGAAATTCCCCCTCCCCGCTGGGATGAGGCATCAGTTTGGCTCAGGAGATCTGGCCCCTTGATCTTGTCCACGAGCCCAGACTGCCCATTGCCCGCTCCTGCATGTCGGAGCAGCGTCCCCTGCAGGACGGGCAGATTCGACATTTCAGGGCCAAAGGGAAAGATTTGGGGGAAGGGGAGCGGTTTGCAGCTGCTTGGGACTTGCAGCGTTAGCCTGGGTCCACAGAGCAGTTGGACAGCCGGGGCAGCTGGGCATGTCTAAACCTGCTGCGATCACGCCTCTTCGTGGCAGTTCAGACACCCCTGCGCCGTAGCCCAGACCGGGCTGCAGCAGTGGGCAGAGTGCAGGTGACACGGACAGAGGTGAATGCTGAGCACCACGTGGTTTGTCCCCACCCCGATCTACACAGGTCGGGAGCTAATCCCGTCTCACTCCGCACAAGGCTGTTTGGGGGACAGTGCCAGCAGAGGTGGCGGGGGGAGGCAGGGACGGCTATAAATAAACAGCCGTGCGGACGTAATGACTCAGCGGCGGAGGAGAAAGGACAGGAACATAAAAGGCAAACTCTCCTCAACGGCTTACGTCATGCAAATGGTTATGACACTGGATTCAATTTCCAGCTTTGCCGCTGACTCCCTGGGTGACCTTGAGCAAGTCACTTAGACCCAGATCCTCAAAGGGATTTAGGTGCTAAATGCCCATGGGAGTTAGGGGCCTAGACACCTTTGAGAATCCGGGCCTCAGTCTCTCTCTTTGCCTGAGGTTCCTATCTGTACAATGGGGATAAAACCATTGCCTTTCTTGGCAGGGGGGTCAGCATAAATCCATTGATGCTGAGGGATATGCTTGGAGTCATGTCATCAACATGGAAGAAAGGGTCCGGGGTGGAGACGTTAGACAGAGTGAGCAGCCTCCGGGCTCAGCCGTGCTGCACACTATTCAAACACCTAGCAAGAGACAGTCCCTGCCCCCAAACAGCTTCCAGCTGAAATAGATGAGCCAGGCACAAGCTCAGACAGGGAAACCGAGTCACGGAATAAGGGACTTGCGCAAGGCCACACGCTCAATGAGTGGCAGAGGTGAGACTAGAACCCAGGTCTCACTACACTGCCCTAGCCACTGGAGCACACTGCTGTTTGGGAAAGCCCGGGGAGAAATTCACTGGGGCTCTGCCCTGGGTATTGACCCAACCGGCCATGACACGGGAACAGAGCTGGCCCGCTCACCTAGCCAGCCGCAGGAAATATTTACAGGACACACGGCGCAGCTGCCTGACTCCTGCGGCCGGAGAGCTGGCGTCTGCCGTGCAGGGGAGCACACGGTCAGCGCCTGGAGCATGGGCCACCTCCCTAGCCCTAGAGCCTGGCTGAGTGACCCCCTCCAATAACCCAGCACCTGGGACAGTCGTCTCAGGATGGCCAGTTCTGCACAGCCATCTGTGCCCTGGGGGAGAGGCCTCAGGGGGTTCCCCTGAGCGCTCAGCACAGGGATGGCAGGGGAGGGGGATCAGCCCCCTGCCACACCATCCTTGCGACGCGCTCTGCAGGCAAAGGCACGGAGCCCCAGCGCCAAGGAGCCGGCGGGTCGCTGCGCAGAGGGACGCTCCCTGGGCGTGAGGCCATGTCCTTTGATGGATTCATCCCTGGAGCTGGCCCAGTACAAGCTGCGCCTTCCAGAAGGCTCCGCGCCCGCAATCTGCCAGCGGAGCCGCTCGCCCCGTCCCCCTGGCACGGCTTACGCCGAGCAGGAAGCCAAGGAGAGTCGGGGACTGTGCAATCTGCCTCCCGGCCCGGACACCTGCAGCATCCCCCGGGCCAGCCTGTGCTGCAGGGGGCCGCGGGGACTTAGCCAAGGAACCGCAGCACCCAGATCCCCTGCTGTGCCAGAGCTCTGTGCAACGCAAGGGAAGACAGGGCTGCTCCTGATCCTCAGGGCTGCTTTAGTTAGAGCCACCTCCGGGCTGCTCTAGCCTATGCCAGCTTGCAACGACCCCATACAGACCACTCCTCTTGCCACAGACCCTGCACTGTCTCACACACCGGAGAAATCCCTGCCCCCAGCTACCCAGCTCGGGGCAGCTTTATGGGCTCTGGACTGGGACTCAGGAGAGGTGGGTTCTAGTCCTGTCTCGGCTGCTCAGTGAGCTTGGCTGAGTCACTGCCCCCTGCCGTGCCTCAGTTTCCCCATCTGTGAAATGGGGAATCGCGATCCTGTCCTCCTTTGTAAAGCGCTGTGGACTCTAGGGATGGAAAGGGCTGCATAAGGCAATTGTAATTGGAGGCGAGGAGCTGCCCCTCGGTATCCAGAAGGCTGCTCCATTACAGTTCAAATGTCTCACCCCTTGGGGAGCTGCTAGCACCATGACTGGTGATAGCTGAACATCTCCGCCCACCCCAGCTGCCAGCTTAGGATAACCCCAGCCCATTATTAGCAATCGTTATTACAGCGGTGCCTGGAGACCAGACCAGCTGGGACCTCCTTGTGCCAGGGGCTGTACAAACACAGAGTCCTTGCCCAGCACAGCTAACAACTGGGGCAGAGGAGAGAGACAGAACAAAAACCCCCAAGCTCTTCCATAGCTCTTCCCAGCAGTAGATCTCAAAGCACTTTACAAAGGAGACCAACGTTATTCCCGTTTTTACAGATGGGGAAACTGAGGCAGGAGGATGACATGACTTGCCCAAGGCCACCCACGAGGCCAGTAGCAGAGCCAGGAATAGAACGCAGGTCGTCTGAGACTCAGTTCCCATGGGTGGGACCTTGCCCTAACACTATGTTTGCTGGCACTCCGCTCTGGGCCTGGCACTCCCACTCCCTCCAAGCGTTTGATAAAAGGTCATTTAAAAAAAAGAACCGACATAAAACAAGCTCCAAATGATTTACACACACACACACACGTGTGCAACCGCTCACATGGCCAACCAGCTCAGCCCCATAATTAGAAAGGTGAGTAATTAGTTAATTAATCACCGCTCCGCGATCGGCTCTCTCATTAAGACTCTGATTATTCTCCAGGAAAGTTTCCTGGTCCAATCAATAGTCATCAAAGCCCCTTTATGGACTGATGAGTTGCCCTTTGCAGCTCAGTTTCATTAAAACCCAACTCGGAGGTGGGGGGGAGGGACTAATTCTTTATGGATTTGGCATTAAGAGCAAAGGGCTGGATCTCGAGAGATTTGCCTCCTTCCCTCTCAGGCAAAATTCTCATTGAAGTCCCAGGGGCGTTTTCCCTGAATATGGACCAGCTAATACACTGGCACTCTTATAACAGAATCTCAAGGTGACGTACCGTCATTCCCTTGTTATGATTTATTTGTATTTTATGAATTCCAAGGAGCCCCCATCAAGGATCTGGCCGCCCCAGACAGACAGCAGCAAGGCAGCTCCTCCCCATCCCCTTGAGATTGGTCAATATCATTCCCCCCCGCCCCGGCTGCAGATGGGTAAACCGAGGCACAGCGAGGCTAAGCTGGGCATTTTTCAGACGTAGCCTCTGGTTTGGGGAGCCAATTGGAGCTGGCTGGTCCCTGATTTTCAGAGGGTGGTGAGTACCCACAAGTCCAGGTGGGAGCTGCGGATGCTCGGCGCCTCCGAGGAACAGGCTAATCTGGGTACTGAAAAGCCCCCAAAGCTGGCCCCACTTCTTCTCCATTCATGCCCCCTCGGGCTGTGTCTGTGCCCGGATCACTGTCACCTCCAAGGCGCCGCTTGGCCACTTAGCTCACGCAATAGCAGCTCGGTGTCTTCGAACCGACGGTCCTTCCTTCAGTCCCCACAGACCAGCACCCGACTCCTCTGGGAAATCTCCCACCTTCGCCAATGCTGCCCCACTCAGGGTCTGTCTTTATAGTGGCGTTAGCCCAGGCTCTTACCTGAGTGCTGCCCCTAAACCCCCCTCCCGTCCGCACACAAACCCCTCCCACTAGCTGGCCCGGCTGGGGGGATAGAGAGCCCCGGGGCTGCTTTCACTAGGGCCGGTAACCTGCCCTCTTTACAGCCAGGATGCTGGCTAAGCCACTCGAATGCTGATAGTCCTCCAATGCCTTCCCACAATTCCCCCCACGTGCCCAGAGGGACAGACAAGTTCATCCACAACTTTCACTTGGAAAGAACGACAGAGCGGCTCAGCTTCCAGTGCAGCACAAAGCACCATGGGATATGTCCTCCCCCGAACGTCTAGCAGCACACGTGGGGGCGTGCAGCATGGGCGAGGACGCACACGCCCTCGGGCAGGGCTTTGCAGCGTGGTCCGTTACACCCCCGGGCACGGCTCACCTGGGTGCTCAGACCCCGGGGCCGATCATCCGGCACCCTGGCTGTAGCAACAGTCAGAGCATTGGCCAAGCTCTCTACCACCACGTCGTTTAACCTAAGACAGGTGAGGCACCAACTGCTTGCACCAGAGTCGTGCCTCACTGGCTAGATGATGGAGTCTAGCCTTTGCCCTCCGCGCATGCCCGAGTCAGGCTGCAAGAAAGTCAGGAGGTTTTGATTCAGTAGCTGCGGCGGTGGCTTTGGGGCGGTCAGACACCAGCATGTCAACGTAGCACTCGACAGATGCTCCCCTGCGGGGTCGGTCTCAGGTTTCCCTTCACCCTGTCTCCCAAGGAACGCCAGCCCCCGCCGGGAGCGCCACCCCCGGGCGCACACCCACACACAAGCCCCAGCACCTTCTTTCACGGCTACCTTCCAACACAGGGCAGCAGCCCAGAGGAGACACCAGGCGCAAAGGAAGCACAACCAAGGGGAGGCCGGGCCGCAGTTGAGTGGCGTCACGACCCCGGATGCCAGGTTGCAACACCACTCAAATCTGCGGCAGTGCTAAGAAGTTGCGTGTGTTAAAAGTTGTGGTTTCCACACAAAAACCACGCCCCACCATACTCTTACAGCCAATGACGGGGACTCCATCACCTCCCTAGGCTGCCTGGTCCACTGCTTACCTGTCCTTATCCTTAGGACATTTTCCCCAATATCTAACCTAAATCTCCCTTGCTGCAAAGTCAATTGATTCTTGTCCTACCCTGGGTGGCCACAGAGAGCAATCGATCAGCGTCCTCTTTATCACACCCTCTTACGTATTTGAAGACTTATCTTGTCCCCGCTCGGCCTTCTCCTCTCTAGACTAAATGTTCCCCTTCCTTTCAACCCTTCATCACAGGTCGCGTTTTCTAACCCTCTTGTCATGTTTGTTGATTTTCAGTCGATCCAAATGATTCCCCACAGGCTGAGTTGGAAGTGGGAAAAGAGCTAGACAGACCAGAGAAAAGAAAAGAAAAGAAAAGAAAAGAAAAGAAAAGAAAAGGGGGAGAGACACAGAGAGAAACAACCGCGGGAGCTTTTCCAGTGGGAATCCTGTGGTGTATAAAGATGTATCACTTTGCTAGTACCAAACGGAGCTGAGTTACCATTGTTTAAGCCACACAGCGCGGATTACGCGTCAAGCTGCGCCTGGCCGCCTGTCTGAGCTTCATCGAGAGCCTGTCATCTGAAGCGGGCCGCCTAGAAGCATGGCAGAGGCCCCTTCCCTGCCCTTATGTACCCAGCCCCTGGCAAACTCCAGGCTCAAACCTGAGCCAATGCAATCACCAGGGTGAGCTGTGGTAAAAGCAAAGGGCTCCTGGGTTCTCCGACCAGCTCTGGGTGGGAGTGAGGACTAGTGTTCAGAGCAGGCAAACGGAAGCCAGGACTGCTGAGGTCTATTCCCAGCGCAGCGTGGTCTAGTGGCTACGGCAGGACACCTGGGTTAGAACCCCAGCGCCACATGGGAGTGATGTCTAGTGGTTAGAGCAGGGTCAGGATTCCTGAGGTCTATTCCCATCTCAACCCGTTCCGTGCCTCAGTTTCCCCTTCTATAAAACAGAGGTAATGATACCAGCCTGCCCCCAAGTGGGGTTGTGAGGTTTCATGAATTAATGTTAGTAAGAAACTTTGAGACCCCTGGACTGAGGGCAGAGAATTATTACGCACGCCAGCCCAAACCAAATTATTTCTTTATTTCCTATCCCATCATTTTAAGCAGACAGAAGCAAATACTCATTGCCCTCTTCAAAGGCCCTGAGGGGGTTTCTAAGGGTCGAGGCAGCCTGAGCCGCGCTGATACATCAGGACCCAGATCAGGACGCAAGACACATGATACCGAGAGCTGATGTGAGCGCCTGACAAATCGCATCATAGATATCAATTACCAGCCAGCAGCTCTGACAAAGAGACGTTAAAACCCCCACCAAATAAATAACGCCGTCGCTTTGCCACAGCGCTAACCCGGAGGTGAACGCTTTTCCCATTTGCTCTAATGGCCCCAGGCGGGGAGCTGAGATTTAAGACATTATGTCTCCTCTTGAAATCAACGAGAGATTGGGAGCTGGGGCCATGCGGAGCGCAGCTGGAAATAGACTGAGAGGCAGATGCCCTGCAGAGGGGGGTTCAACAGATACCGCCGCTCTCCCCCCCACACACATAGTGATAGCCGGGTGTGTTGGTGTGAGCGCACGTGGGAGCAGTGTCTGTGCACATATGGGTGCGAATGGGAGGGGTGAACAATTGCGAGTCTCTCCCCCACACACCTGAACATGGACACGCACATCCATTCCTCCGGGCCCATCCGCTCAATCACCCTCGGGTGCGCCTGTGCTGTGACACACACTTATACACTCCCTTATGCACGCTCGCCCTCCGCTCTCAGCCATTCGTACCCATCCGCTCACACCCACTCACAGCCAGGCATGCTGACACGCACGCTCCCAAGCTTTGACACTAACACACTCAGCTCCCGATCTCTGACCTCGCACACATCCCAACGTGCTCACTTGGACGCTCACAATCTCACACTCACCGTTCCACCCGCTCAGGCACCGTCTCGCACACGCACTCTTGCACGCCGTCGGGGGTGAAACCACTTTGCACGCGCCTCTTCCTCCATCACACTCACCAAGGAGGCGTCGAATGCCCCAGCCTGGGGGAGCCGAGATATCGAAGAGACCGGAAAGACTGGGTCGGTTGCCTGCCAGAGCGGAAGGAGCGGGGCCTGGCCTCCAAGCTGTTCTCCGCTCAGAGGAAAGAGGGCCACAAACTCAGGAGGGGTCAGCGATGCATCCTTGCCTAGCTGCCTGGGCCGGCCACTGGCATCCACAACACTCACCTGGAAGGTGGTTGAGCCCTGACGAACTCATCAGAGAAGCGGCAAAGGGATTGGGCCCGGCCCCAGGAGCAGGCGATAAGTAAGTTCAGGGCCCGTCCAGGTCAGAATCGGGTCTCCGGTTCTGATGCGCCATTTCCAAGCGGGGCAGCTGGCGCCTCGCTTCCCCCACCAGACCTCCGCTGCCCATCCACACTGCTTAGTGTCCCAGCACCTCTCCGCCTGCCTCTGCCGCTCGGGGGGACAGGGCATCATTCCTTGCACACGCCGGGCTGTCCCTCGGAGGCACGGTCCCGCTACTTGTCAGCCACCCTTCGCCTCGGCTGACAGGCGCGTCGCTGCCCCCCAACCCTCTGTCAGGAAGGATTTGCGGGCCCGGAGCTGGCCTGTCAGAGCGACTCGGAGAAGGGAACAGCCAGTAGGGGGGCGGGGGGCAGTGTAGGGGGTGAAGGGACATGTGGATGGCAGAGGAGGTATTTGGGGAGGGACGTAAAGGCTGGTTGGCGAGAGCCAAGGAGTCAGACCAGGAGCAGTGGGTCAGCCGGAGACCCTGCCCTGATACTCATCACGGGGCTGGGAATCACACAGCACATGCCTGTATAAAGCCAAAAGTCCTGCCGACCTCCAGTGCAGAGAGATTAATGCTGGGGTCCTGGCCACATTCAAAGGTGGGTAACATCCATTCGGCCTGCCATGACTCCTTCCTAATCTCTGATTTCAACCCTCCTGAATTCTTTGCTCCCTGTCCTAACCTAGTGTGCAGTGTTCCTGTGAGCTTTTAAACAGCTGCCTAGTCCCACCCCAGAGGTAGCTGCCTTGCAGGAGTAGGCACACATGGGACTTTGTGTGCCAGCTCACTGGGGTGGCACAGCTCTGCGACCAGGTGGTACCGACCTCTCTCACGGCGGCTGCTCCCCTGGAAGGTGAAGCCCTGCATCCCGCACCTTGGCCAAAAGCTCTATAGCATGGGAGTGAAGTAGAGGCACCTGGGGCTGGCATGAGATAAGGGGGAGCTGTGAGCCCTCCTGGGCTGTTCTGGGTACCCAGAGAGTTCCTGTGTCGGAGAACAGCTGGGTTCTTCTCAGGGCGCCCAGGCCATCTGGCTGGCACAGCCCCCACAGTCCCTCAATGGGTGCTTAGGTCAGATCAGGGGGAAGGGATAGCTCAGTGGTTTGAGTATTGGCCTGCTAAACCCAGGGTTGTGAGTTCAATCCTTGAGGGGGCCATTTAGGGATCTGGGGCAAAAATCTGTCTGAGGACTGGTCCTGCTTTGAGCAGGGGGTTGGACTAGATACCTCCTGAGGTTCCTTCCAACCCTGATCGTCTATGATTCTATGACCGCCACCCAGGCTAATCAGCAAGGTGCAGGGCTGCTCCCACCAGTGCCGCGTCTGCCTTTCCACACTCGACATCGCCCGCCTGTCATCTGGTGCCACCGCGGCCCCTGCCAGCCCCGGTATTTCCGCTCCTCTGACTCGGAGTGGGAGCCATGCACCTCGGAAAGGTCAGGCGCAGAGAGGCCGGCTGCCTGGTGGGGAGTGACCCTCTCCTCACCCCGGAGGAGCTCCGGCACACAGTGGGACCTCGCACCAACCTACAGCCCAGGGCTGAAACCTGGCCGGCCCTGGGACCCCGAGCTACCGGCACACCCCAGCACATTCGCTCACTCACATTCATTCATACACACCCCTATGCTCACAGTCACACACTGGCGGTCGCCTGCACATTCCCACCACCCTGTACCAACACAGTCTCACACACACACACACACACACACTTTGATGCCTTCACACGCCCAGACACACAGCCCTGTACACCCCACCTGTCTATCGAGGGTCTCACTGCAGTGCATGGCGTGGCGTATCTGAGTGTCACCCACAAATCAAGACAGACGCACGCGCCCCCGGTAGAATGTCACACCCCCCCCCTTAGTGCACAACCAGCCGTGCCCACGCGCGCACACTGCCCAGGCGGCCTCAGTCACACCCCTGCCCCCGGAGGCTCGGACTGGCCCTAGGGTCTGTGCATCGGAGAGCGGAGCTGGGTGCCCGCTGCAGGATTTCGCCTGCAGACACTGCAGCCGGGAAAGTCAAATACCCCCCCGCCCCCAAGCTCAGGGCAGGGAACCCGGGCTCTCCGCCTCACACCCGGGGCGGAAGGGGAAGTTTTACGCCTTGGCCCAGCAGCTCCGAGGGGGGGGAGAAATCAGGCCCCTGCAGCCAAGGGTCTCTAAAGCCAAGGCCAAGATGTCGGAGCCCAGCCTGAGCCCCCTTACAGGGACCTGGATTCCAGGACGTGCTGAGCACCCCCAGGCCCCTTGAAGTCCCCGTTCAATGTCTTGGCCCAAGCCCCTGAGAGAGGCAGTTGCCGGCTCAGCCAAAGGAGCCCTGTTCTCCCGACTGTCTCAGCCAGCTGAGCTGGCCCCAAGCTGTCTGGGGAACCCAGCTCTGGATGGGGTCGACGCTGGATCCCCACTGCCCCAGGCCTCAAAGGCCAGCTTTGATCAGAGCCGCCACTCCCGGCTCCCCGGAAAGGCAGAGCATCCTCTCCCTCCCACGAGCCTCCCTGATCTCCAGCCAGTACCTGCCCTTCCCCTGCCCACGGCCCAGGGAAGGCTGGTGCCCTGCCGGCCGCAATCAGA
Organism: Terrapene triunguis; assembly: GCF_002925995.2. Taxonomy (NCBI): domain Eukaryota; kingdom Metazoa; phylum Chordata; order Testudines; family Emydidae; genus Terrapene; species Terrapene triunguis. The sequence goes on from NW_020664544.1 coordinate 7,281,322, forward strand.
GCTTATGACCCACCCTGAGCCGCTCCCCTCCTGCCCTCGGCCTTGCCAGACGCCCACGTCACAGGCGAAGCATCGAACTCCCGGGCTGCCGGCCAGCTGGAGCCAGGACGGGGCTAGAAGTCAAGCAGAGATGGCACGCTCCCATGGCAAGGGAAAGGGAGTGTGGAGAGGAGAGAGTCGTCCAGGTACCAGCTCTCACTGCCATCACGGCTTAGCCGTAGCCACAGGCCGGCTCGCCCTGGCATGGCTGCCATGGGACCGGCTGGAAACCTGGATCCCACCCCTAGAACCTGGGATCCTTTGCTGGATCATAGCCCCGCTTGGGCCCTGTGGCCTCTTAGACTGAGGGGACACTGAGACCTGAAGGTCTCCTACAGCAGGGCCCCTTGGGGCTGGGGGGTCTCGGCAGCAGGGTCTGGAGTCGGAGGCTTCGGTTTGAGGGATTCCTGGATGGGGCCTCTCAGATTAGAGGGTCCCCAGGCTCAGGGCTGTCAGAGTGGGGCTTCCCCGGATGAGGGGCCTTCTCCCCACCAGCCCAGACTGGTGGATATGGCCGGTGAGGAGCAGGCCGGTGGGGGGGGAGCAGAGCTCCCGGCTCCCAGCCGGAGAGAGGGATGGAGACAGACAGGGAGGAAGGAGAGAGGACGGCCCACGCAGGCAGAGAGACGGGGCCGGAGGGGGGATACACAGGGAGCACTGGGGTGTCGGGACAAGTTCCTGTAGCTGCTCTGCGCCCCAGCCCTGCACGCACCCCCCGCCAGAGAACATGGAGGATGTTCCCGCCGTGGCCAACACGCCTCATTTCCTCTCTTTGTTCAGTGCACGGCTGTAATTAGCCACACGCCTGAGCCAACGGCTCCCCGCAGTTACCCAGCAAGCCCCCAGCCACGGGAACTAGCCACAGTGGGGCAATGGCAACACGTGGGGACCTGGTCCGCAGCTGGGGGTCCTGCAAGAATAAATAATCATCAGGTCACAATGATACAACAGGTTCGATTCAGCCCCCAAAGCCGTGATGCGATCGCCTGCATGGGAGACGCGCTGGTGCCTTTCCACTGCAGCACATGCCAGGCTGTTCTCGAGTCCCTCCGGGCATCTGTGGTGTCCTTTGCTGGGAGGCAGAGAAAGGACGTCCAGTTCCCCCCGCAAGCTCTCTTCCACCTCCCTCGCCTGGTGCCAGGGGACCGAGCTGGCTTGCTGCAGCCGGCTGGAGCTGGTGACTGCCTGGGCGCTGCCAGCTCTGGGAAGCGGACACAATCCCCGGCTGGTTTCTCATGCGCTCTTGGGTCGGTTTGTTTTTCGGAAGAGCTTCTCAGAAGCGGGAAGGACGCGGCGTCCCCAAAGCAGAGACGAGGACAGCGGCGGGGACCGCGGGAGACGTCCCGCCAGGCGGTGCTGAGAAGACAGGCAGCCAAACAGGGCAGAGTGCGTCCCGGGGGCTTCCTGCTCTGTTCAGGGGTGAAAAGGAACCCAGGGGTCCAGATCCGCAGCTAGTACAAATCCACAGAGCTCCACTAGGTCCATTATTATTCCTATGACAGAAGCCCTGAGGCCAGGTGCTGGCCCCCGACAAAGAGACAAGACAGAAGGGGAAGCAGAGGAAAGCAACGTGACCAAGGTCACCCAGCAGCTCAGTGGCAGAGCTGGGACTAGACCACGCCCAGTGCACTAGACCATGACGTCTCCCACAGCCAATGGTGCCACACAAGCTACCGTAGCTTAGGTGCAGACCTGGCCCCCAGTTGCCACAGTATTCGAGCACCTCCCAGTCTTTGCTGTACTCCTCCTTCCAGGCCCCGTGGAGGGCAGGGCAGGGCTGTTCAGCCAGAGAGGTGAAGGGCCAGATTTCCAAAGGGGCCTAGTGGGACTTTCCAAGCTCCCTAAGCAGGTCAGTTACCTCCGTTCCATTGAGACCGATGGGAGTTTGGTGCCTAACCTCCTTAGGTGCCTGGAAAATCCACTAGGTGCCTAAATACCTTGGAACATCTGACCCTCTGGGACTTGTCCAAAATCACCCAGGAACCCTGCAGTGGAATTGAACCCAGGTGTCCGGCTAGCACCCCGCCCCCTCCCCACAGGACGATGCCCCTTCTCTGCTGCTTGACCCCAGCTGGCCCAGCCCACGAGCAGTTAGCCATTCGCAGGTCGAGAAGGGAACAGGTCCCCAGGGATCCCCCAGCCCATAGAGCTGGGCTGTCAATGGGGCAGCCCATAAGTCAAAATGCCCTTTAAACCCACCCCAAGGAGAGTCTGTCCCTCCCCAGCAGGGCTGACCTGGCATCGGCAGGAGCAGTGGGGCCTCTGGGCACTGGACGGACCCCCCCCTTTTCTGGGGGTGCCACCCCACATCCTCTCTGCAGGGAACTTCATGGGAAAGTT
>NW_020664544.1:7293700-7308694 GCF_002925995.2 Terrapene triunguis
GCTGTTAAAAAAGCCACTCTGCTCCACCCCAGCAGCAGCTGCATTCCAGCAGCGGCTGAGGCCATGAGGCGCTCCGGGACGCACGGTGTTCTGGAAGGGGAGTGCCGGGGGGGCTGCTCAGCCTTGTAAGGGCTTCCCCTGGATCCAGAACCCGTGAAATGAAGCTATTAGCAGCCTTTCGTTAGCAGCCAGTCCATTAGCCTTTATGGCCTCATTAAACAGCTGCCCCTGAACGGTAGGTTCAAATCATTGTCCCCAGTGACACCAGCCTGGCCTCCTACCCCACCCCCTATGCTGACAGCACCCACGTGTCACTCCGAGCCCCAGACATCCCTTGATAAGGGGGTTCTCTTTGGGCCCCCTAATGCCACTCCGGGCATGGACGCGCCGTGAGGCTCCGGGGCAGCGCCAGCCCACGGTTTGTGTCGTGCTGATAACTGCTGACGGGACCATCAGGAAAGCTAATTAGAGAGAGACGCAAAGGCAGCGGAAAAGGCTTGTGTTCCCCCACTGCAGTGCCCCCTCCCTGCCCCCCCCCACGCCCCAGCATGGGAAAGCGGCTCAGGGATAAGAATGAGCTCTGCAATTAGCCCCTTTTGTTCACGGCCTGTGATGAGCCCCGATGACTGCACCTTGGGGAGCCCCCCCACCCAGCCTGCCCCACCCCTACAGCGCCCCCTGCTGGGAAGAGATTAGCAAGCCACCACTTCCCAGGCTAACATGAGAAGACAACGGGGAGATCCGGCTCCCCCCCCCCCCCCCTCCCCGAGGTGCTTCCTGACGCGGCGTGATCTTTACCAGCGTCTCCATCAAAGCAGGCACTTTCCGCCCCCAGATCAAACTCCGCCGGGGCTTTCCGTGCCGGAGAGAGATGGGAGGCCCTGTCTCAGCCTGAACTCCTTAATCCGAACTGATGGCAACTGTTCAGCCACTCACGCCGTCCCCCCCACCCGCTGGCTTCGCACGCCCACTGAGCGCTGCCAGCCCGGGGTGAGCCGCTCCCCCTTCGCCCCATGACTCAGGACGGCCTCCCCGGGGTGGGCTTCGCTTCCAGGGCCCCGGGCTGGCTGGGAGGGGGCCCCAGCTGCCAAGCGTGTGTCTCACCCCCAGCGGCTCGGGGGACAGAGAGGGGAGCCCGAGTGCAGAGGGAAAGGAGCCATGTGGGAGTACCTGGAGTCACCCCCCAACACTAATCTACCTGGCGTGGCAAACACATGGGCTGTAACATTCACATAGAGCCTGGGCCCGAGCTGGGATCGAACCCACGTCTCCGGCGCCAGGGCCACGCTCCCTCCCAGCTCCCAGCATGATACTAGAGACAGGCCCGCACCAGAGCTCCAGGTCCATGCAGCCCTCAGCTGGGATCTGGGCCTTGCTCCACCTGCACGGTGTGTGTCTGGCACCGGGCCCCTCCCAGGGCTCTGGTGAGATTTCCCATCCCTGCCCCGGGCGCAGGAGGGAGGCTCACGCTTGTATCCCCCGCATCTCCGGAGTCGCCAGCCCATTTCCAGAAGGAGGTAATTTCACAGCGGGGCAGGCTCGCTGCTTAACAAGCCCCTGATGGGATTAGCCGACGGTGACTCAGGCGCCGAAGGAGGCGAACGAGACGGAGCGCCGGGGAACGGGTAAATCAAGCAGCCGCTGGCCCCGCCGGGCTGGGTGCTTGGAAGCAGATCCAAACCCACGCGGGGTTAACAAAGATGGAGTGTCACAGCCTGGGTACCTCGCCCTGAGCATCACCCCATCCCCGTGCCCTCAGCTTCTTCTGGGACCCCAATCCTGAGGTCGTCAAAGCCAACAGGCCAGATCCTGAGAGGCGCTGGGTGCCCGTAGCTCCCACTGAACTCCATGGCAATCAGACGGGGCCTTTAAAGTCTAACCCAGAGGGAGCTCTAACCCTAACCCTAAGCGGTAACCCCCTCCGGCAGGTGAGCGGTGTCATGGGGTCCCTGGGCGATGCTCTGGACCTGCTCCCTACGAAGCCAGGCAGGACTCTGGGGAAGTCTCCTCTCTGTGAGCAGACTGTCTTCAGGGCAAGAAGCTCACACGGCTTCACCTTTCTGGGTCTGACCTTGGAGTATTCAGCATCCTCTGCCCCTCCGTGCGCTTCCCACAGCGAGTCCGCCCAGGCGGGGTCCTGGGGAAGCCAGAGGGTCCTGCCCCCCACTTCGCAGTCAGACGTGACTCTTAGCCAGCCAGTAAAACAGAGGTTTATTATTAGATGACGGGAACACAGGCTAAAACAGAGCTTGTAGGTACAGAGAACAGGACCCCTCAGCCAGGTCCATTTTGGGGGGCCGTGAGCCAGACACCCACGTCTGCACCTCACTCCACGTCCCCAGCCAGCCCCAAACTGACTCACCCTCCAGCCCCTCCTCCTCTGGGCTTTGTTCCTTTCCCGGGCAGGAGGTCACCTGGTCTCTTTGTTCTCCAACAACTTTAGCCATCCCCTTGCAGGGGGTGAAGGGCCCCGGCCATCAGTTGCCAGGAGACAGAGTGCCGGCCATTTATGCACACTGGCCCTTTGCTCTGCAACAATCTCACCCCTAGAGACTTAAGAAATGCATCGGGGAAACTGAGGCACCCACACAGTATTCAGAGGAAACATTAAGAACAGTCCCACTTCGTCACAAGCTGTCACAGTGCCGGGTGAGTACAGGGGTCGAGGGGACACCCAGCTTTCCCACCTTCCCACCTGTTTGGGCCCAGCCAGCGCCCACAGAGGGCTCTAGCCCTAGGCCGACCTGCCTGGAGGATCCTTGGGACTCCAATTAGCATCTGATGAACGAGTTGGGGATGGAGAGACAGAAAGATGATGAGGGGCCCATAGCCACCTGCCCAAATCAAACCACACTAAGACCTCATCTGAGTGACACCTAGCCCCTCTCCCTGCCTGTTGAACTCGGCCCCGAGACAGCAGTGTGGCCGGGCAGAGGGACACGGGGTTGGTTCGCAGCTCGGCCTTGCTCCGGATGGGAGGAAAGCGCCATCTTAGCCAGATCAGTGGCGAGGGGACAGGCCGGCCCCCAGCGATGGGAAAGCGAACGTCCTGCCGCTTGGCTAAGCTAACAGCTGGCTGCAAAACCCAGGCAGGATTGATTTTTCGATTCCATCCAGGCCGCGTCTTTCCTGAGAGCCCCAGCAATGTAAATAGCACGGCCCGTGGCCCTGCCCCTGGCCCGTGTTGACACAGAGACGGGCCTAATCCTCTCGAATGACTTACAAATGTCAGACAAGCCATCTTAATGCGCGCCGGGCGACAGGAGGGGGGTGAAGCTGGCTAACCAGGGCAGAGCACTCAGCCCCCCCAGCTCACGCGCTCGGCTCCGGAGCCAACGCTGTTGACACGAACGGGCGCTGCGGTGACGGGACCGGGCAAAGGCGGCTTCCGCGCCATTTACCAGAGAGGCTGTAAAAAGCAATTTTCCAAAGGTCGCCGAGCGGGATGGAAAAGCTTCTCTGGATGGGGCCCAAGGAGGGCACAGGGGGCGGGCGGAGGTGCTATCCTGGAGCTGGGCAGCCTTGGCGCCAGGCATAACAGGGTTCGCTGGCCTGTCTCCCCTACTGCTCAGGGATGGAGTAGCCTGCCCCGGGGAAGTCCCTTCCTGACCCCTGCCGGGGAGTGGCTGGCTCATGCCCTGAAGCAGGGGGATTGATAGCTCTTCTGAGCATGTAGCTGAATGTCAAGTTGACCGCGTTCCCAGAACTACGTACCTCGCTCTCACCAGGTCATCGCCCTGATTCCCGGCTGCTCTCTGGGCCCCGCTGGTGGGCACCGCCCGCAGCCTGCGCTCCGGGACTCGAAATCATTTCAAACAGCACTTCACGAATACAAGCCAGCTCATTCCTGTCCCCACACACACACACACACACACACACACCCCTATCCCTTTCCTTCCTTCTCTCCGGCCCCACACATAACATTGGCCATCTTCCTTCTTCCAGCTAGCTGCGGCACGCAGGGAGAGTCAGCCCTGGGGGCAGGGGAGACGTGGGTAACTCCGCCACCCTGCCCTGGGGTTTGCTGGTGGAGGGGGCTGCGTCCTTTCCTCAGCCACGTGGGCACAGCAGGGACCTGCTCTGGCCACGTCTAAACCAGAACACAATGAGCACCGCTTAGACCCACAACCTACGTCAAGGGCTACTACCCAGCTCCTGTACGAGACAGAGAGGATCACGGATAATCCCATAGGAACAGAGGCGGAAAGGGACACCCTGAATCAGCTAGTGATGCTCTGGCTACACCCCTGTACCCCACCATCCTCTGCCACCCACTTTGGGCGCGACGCTGGCCCTCTGCCGCCCCCTGGTTGAGAGGAGGGTTTCGGTTAAGTCCCTTGCAGAGAGGAGGGCCAGGCAGGAAACTCTGACCTGGACCAGGAAGGTCTGAACCGCCCCAGGTTCTGAATCCAAGGTTGGGCTCAGGTCCCATCTCTAATCCCAGCCCCACGGCCAGCAGCTGCGAAGCAAGTTTACAAGGTTGAGCTCCCTCTCCATTGCTGTCCAGCGCTGGGCTATAAACTCCTCCAGCCGCTGCTCTCTGAGCCGGCGCCGGTCGAGGCTCTGTTGCCACCGAGAGCCATTTCTCTTTGCTGCAGCCACAGATGTTTTCACAGCTGCACAGAGTTTAGGGTGACCAGATGTCCCGATTTTTAGGGACAGTCCAGATTTTTGGGTCTTTTTCTTAGGCTCCTATTACCCCCCACCCCCCGTCCCAATTTTTCACATTTGCTGTCCGGTCACCCTAAGAGAGTTTCAGGCTAGAAGGGACTGTTAGTTCATCCTGCACAGGACAGACCATTGCAGGTCACTCCATTACTCCTGCTCTGCCACTAGCCTGCTGTGCAACCCCAGGCGAGTCACTTCCCCTTGGGGTGCCTCAGTTTCCCCATCTGTCCAATGCGGATAAGGGGCATTGGGAGGGTCCTTGCATGGTTTGCAAAGGGCGTGGAGATTCTTGGGAAGGCGGTGCTCGCCCGGGTGTAGCCAGCCCGGGATTGGAGGAGGAGGTAACCACTCTGCTAACGGAGTCCCAGCACTATGGTCTCAGGTGTGAAGGGGGAGGAAGGGAGTCTTGCCCACCAATGGACCAGATGCGTCTATCTGTTGGTGCTGAAAGCCAGAGGGTGGCTTGTGCCTCCCCTAGACTAGGGCTGCCCTAACTTGTACTCTTGTTCCACCAACCTTGCCGGCAAGGGTGGCTCTGGGCCACTCGACTGCTCCCAGCCAGCCCTCCCCAGGGAGACCGAAGTGGAGCTTCTGTGCAAACAAGGAGCCACTGAGTTTTATGGCCCAACACTTCCGAGAGCGCAGCGCTAAAACCCTTCTCCCCAGCCCCGGCTCCCTTATCAGCGCCACGGGGCGACATGCAGCCACTTAGCGGCTGTGCGCCAGCCTGGTGTTTGTTCCCCCACTGTAATGGCCTCCGATGCATCACAGCTTCCTTTGGGAGGGGGGAGCCTGGCCGGAGAGGGGGTCCGGGGAGGCCGGAGAGCGTTTGGAGCCAGGCGCACCGGGGCCAGGGAAGGAAGCAAGCGACGTGCCGACCTGGTTCTTGTGTCATGTCTCCTCAGCTAAGCAGGGTGCCCAGAGCCAGCCCTGGGAGGGGAGACTTTGAGCGACGGGCCTCATCTGCCGGACAGTTGGCTGGACACGGGGCTCACCCCAGCAGGGATCAGGGAAAGGGCTGATGGCAATGCGGCCCTTTGTCCCCCAATCCCTCTGATCTGCTAGGGGCGTCCTGGGTGGGAAATGACCCAGGATGCTATGTGTGGGGTAGGAACCCAAGCTAGCCTGGGGGAGGTATCCCAGACTCTTGCCATGTGCCCCATTCAGTGCAGCTCAAACACGAGACAGGTGATGCCGGAGTGAACATGCCTGACTGGCGTATGGGGCCTCAGCTACTCCCCATCCACCCGTGGCCTGTGTGTAGACGTGGCTACAGAGCGCTTAGAAAGGGGGTGGAGGGGTTGGTAGCTAACACTCTCCCTTCAGAGTCCAGTCCCACTTGCGGGCTAGAGGTGCCATCCTGCAGAGACACCCTGAAACATGAGCGCCTGACCCTGGAAGATCTCAGGGGGCTTCCCCCAGGAGCCAGGCTCCTCGCTCTGATATCAGGGACTAAGTCCAGTCCGGGTGGTTCATTTACTGGCCCCGACACCCCTCGTGGTTTTAATTCATAATCACGCCTCGCTCTTACCTAGCGGTTTCCATCCCTCGCTCTCACCGGGCTGTCCAAAGCAGGAACTGAACCGAGGTCTCCAGCCCTGCTCCGCTGGCTTGTGGTTAACACACTGAGCTGGGACCCGGGGGACATACGGCTGCCTCTGCCCCAGATTCTTCGTCTGACCTTGAGCAAGTCCCTTCATCCCCAGTGCTTGAGTTCCTGGTCAGCCAGCAAGGCGCCTTCTGCAAGGGAAAAGATACCATTCCTCACCAGTTCAGACCCCAAATCTCAGCTCTCCTGCCGTGGGAGGTTAAAGGGCACGCATCCCTCTGGCAGGCTGCAGCCGCAGGGCTGAGGGGCAGTTTGAAGCCAGCAGCAAGGGGGTGATGGGAGCCCACTGATCATGTTAATTACAGAGCAGCAGGGCCTATCAGGCCCCTCAGCTGTTGCTTGCCATCAGCTGATCTGCAGGTGGACAATTAACCTTCTCAGGACACCCCAGCCCTGCCCCCGCAGACCTATCCCTCGTTTCCTCCAGCCCTGATCCCATATCCCTTCCTCCCCTCCCCCAGCCCTGCCCCCCATACCTATCCCTCGTTTCCTCCAGCCCTGATCCCATATCCCTTCCTCCCCTCCCCCGGCCCTGCCCCCCCATACCTATCCCTCGTTTCCTCCAGCCCTGATCCCATATCCCTTCCTCCCCTCCCCCAGCCCTCATTCAGCCACAGCATCTAATTAGCAGCCGAGTGATGCCACCTGTGCTCCTGCTGCTCTCCAACGGGCCGTTTGCTGGGCCAGGAAGGGCCCCTTGTTCCCCTCAGACGCGTGCCGGTCTCCAGCCGCCGAGGCGAGCCCGTTTCTGGGGCAACGGGCCGGCAGCGCACCTGGCACCACGGCGGAGCTGGAAATTGGATTTGAAGTGGCTGCAGGTTGCAGCCCCGGGACTCACCAGGCAGAGACCGAGAGCATCTCCCTCTTCTAGCTGAGCGGCCTTGTGGGGGACGCGGCATCCACCCGCCCGTCCCCTTTACATCGGAGCCAAGCCTTTTGGTTTGGGGGTTTAAAACCAGAGGGCCGGTGCTCATCATCCCCCTGCACAGAGGGGGAAACTGAGGCCCACAGAGAGGCGGTGACTTTACCCAAGGTCGCCCAGCAGGCTAGCGGCAGATCTGGGGTCAGAACCCGGTGCTGAGGAGTCAGAGATGGGAACCTGAGCTAGACGGACCTGGGGATCTCAGCCACTCTGGCAAGTCCCACGTTCCTCCAGCCACGAGGCTCAACGATGCATCAAGCCCTGTTCATTCAGTCCTCAATGTCTGTCAGGAGCTGGGAGATCTCGGGTGGAAGGTGCTGCAGCCGCTCACGGACCATCGACATGACGTGTGAGTTATAGAGGAGCTGCTCGTGGTGGGATGGACAGGGAAGAAATGAACCGAACCGTAAAACTCAAGTTACTCACTGGCCTGGTGCAAGGCCACTGGCGCCGGGGACGGGTCCAGGGCCGAAGAGGCCACGCTATAACATCAGCGTGCTGAGCGTGAATCAAAGGTTCCCTCTTGGCCCCCGGTCTATTCGCCCTGGCTCGGAAGTTCAGTGGCACATGCCGATGTCTCAGGACTGCTCGTGACGAGACAACTAAGCCCTGCCTTGATTTCTGGGGAAGAGACGCTGATGCCTGAGACGGGTTAGAAATAAAATGACAGCCCTGGCGAGATTGATATGTTTATTCCCAGCGGCCCCCTTACTGCCAGAGCTGGGAGATTTGGGAATCGAGTGCGTTGCCAAGCCCTGTGGTTAGCCACAGAGCAGGGATGGCGTGAGCCACCGTAGACACACGTGGACCCCAACCCCTGCCCCCGCGGCCTCTGCTCTCACCTGCATGGGACACTTCTGGGGAGAAGTTCCAGACTCTATAGCCTTGGCCGGCTAGGAAAACTAGAGGCCTTCATTCTCCCTTGGTGGTAGCAGCATCAGGGACATGGCTCTGGGTTGTCTGATCCTGCTCAGAGCCGGACTAGCTAACATAGTGGTAAAAAACCGCCGAGTCCAGTCTATTGCAGAGCCTAGGGCGGCTACCGCCGGAGAATGACAGGGTCAAATAATAATAATCATCCCTAGCTCTTCTGTAGTGCTTCCACCCGTAGCTCTCAACGCACTTTACCAAGGAGGGCAGTATCATTATCCCCATTTCACAGATGGGGAAACTGAGGCACGGAGCGAGGAAGTGACTTGCCCAAGGCCACCCAGCGGGAACACAAGCCAGGTCTCCTGAGTCCCAATCCAGTGTTCTATCCGCTAGGCAATACTGCCTCCCATCCTGTTCCCAGATCCCCCTTGAGAGCAGGCACCTCCACTGTGCCTGCGGGGGGAACGAGCTGGCGAAGGACGCAGCAGGGGCTCTCTCCTCTCTCCGGCTGGAGTTCCACTGTTCACTCCTCGCTCCCGCTAAGAACCTGGCTGCCTCCTCCCCGTAAAGTCAGTCAACCGGCCGTAGCAACTGAATCCAAAGGGCCTGGTGGGGTGGCACCAAACGGGCCAGGTGGAGGAGGACACGGCCCGGGAAGGCAAGGCCGGGAAGCGAGACCACCAATAGGCACCGTCCCAACAACATCTGCCTCCAGCCACTTCATCTCCAAGGGCTCCTGGCTCAAGATCCAGCCTGGGTGTGGTGCAGGCCAGGAATGAACTACCTGTCCCCAGGCCGTGCTGCAGAGCAGGAGTCGGGCACTCGGACGGTTCTGAGATAACCACTAGGCCAGGCTGAGAGCAAATCCCTTCATGGCAATGCACAGCGCCCCCACGAGGCCACCAACCTATCCCTTAAATGATTTCCGTGTCCGCTTCCCATTAACTGTTTGCCAGTGGCTTTTTATTGCTCCGTATCGAACAAACAGCTTGGGGGAAGGGCAAGGTCCCTCTCACTTTGTAGTCAATGGAGGTTTACCCAGCTAAACTCGTGGTATCAATTCAAGGAACGCCAGCCAACCCACGGCACAGAACGTGCGGCGGGCTGCAAGAGACGTGGTAATGGTGCCCTCTAGTGCCAATAGCCATCACCTGATGTCACAATGCCTCGTGACGTGCCACCCCTCTGCCAGGTATCACAGCTCCTGGCTGCCCGGTCAAGCAAGAATCCGATCCCAGCTATGACCAAGCGGCAGTCAGCCCAGATGCCCCCAAAGGGAAGCGCTGGTGTACACCCAGCCTGGGACGGGAGGTACACCTCCCTGCGGGCAAGCGGGCTGGCTGGACCAGCTCGCTCAAGAACAGAACTACAGCCCTGGTGCGTGGCAGATAGTCACACTCACTGCTAACGTGGGGATCAATCGAATGCCTGGAAGGGGTGCTTGGCACCTGGACAATCACCCCTAGGGCACCGGGAAGTGCAGCCCTGAGCTAGGTCACTAGGGCCTTATAAAGTGCCAAGCCTTGCAGCAGGCAGACACCAGCTCCATCCATCAAGGTGTTCAGGACCTGGGAGCCTAGAATGTAAGAACGGCCACACTGGGTCAGACCAAAGGTCCATCTAGCCCAATATCCTGTCTTCCCACAGCGGCCAATGCCAGGTGCCCCAGAGGGAATGAACAGAACAGGCAACCATCGAGTGATCCATCCCCAGCTTCTGGCTAGAGCCGCCCAGAGCATGGGGCTGCTCCCCTGACCATCTTGGTTAATAGCCATGAATTTCTCTAGTGCTTTTTTGAACCTGGTTATAGTTTTGGCCTTCACAACATCCCCTGGCAACGAGTACCACAGGTTGACTGTGCGTTGTGTGAAGAAACACCTCCTGTTTGTTTTAAACCTGCTGCCTGTTAATTTCATTGAGTGAGCTGTAGTTTGTGTGTTATATGAAGGGGTAAATAACACTTCCTTATTTACTTTCTCCACATCGGTCATGATTTTATAGACCTCAATCATATCCCCCCTTAGTCGTCACTTTTCCAAGCTGAACAGTCCCCGTCTTTTTAATCTCTCCTCAGACGGAAGCTGTTCCATCACCTTTATCATTTTTGTTGCCCTTCTCTTTACCTTTTCCAATTCCAATATATCCTTTTTGAGATGGGGCGACCAGATCTGCACGCAGGATTCAAGGTGTGGGCGTACCATGGACTGAGATATCTATTTATTTATCTATCTATCCCTTTCCTAGTGGTTCCTAACCTTCTGTTCGCTTTTTTTTGACAGCTGCTGCACATTGAGCGGATGTTTTCAGAGAACTACCCACAATGACTCCAAGATCCTGAACCCAGCCCAGTGGGTCCTGGCTAACCCAGACACTCTAACAGCACCTGGGCTCTGCAGCAGGGAGGCAAACAGCCTGCAGTTTTGCCTGGCCTGGTTTTTCATTTTTCCCTTTCAAACGTTCCAGCCTGATGAAGGCTGCGGCCAGGATGGTGGTGAAGACACTGGACTGGTATTGAAAAGATGTGGGTTCAGCTCCACCACAGACTCCCGGTGTGACCTTTCAGTTCTGCGTCTGGTACATAGGGATCACAATCCTGCCTTGGTCTGATTAACCGGGAAGCTGTTTGGCACAGGGACTGTCTCCCCACGTGGGTCTGTACAGCACCAGGCACAAGATGGCGTTGACGCGCAGTAACACAAAAACCATCAGTCGAGTGTGAGCGCGCTGGAGACCTCAGAACATTGGCGTAGGGGGCCAGGAGAGCTTCCCCCACTGCCCTGGCGACGGGGCCAAGATCCGAACGTTGGTCCCTTTCAGGCGGAGGCATGGCCCCCAGCCCGTCAATGGAGCGACACTGGAGCTGAGCGCAGCCCTGAGACCTGCAGTACAGTGCACCCCACGCATCTGATTGCCTGCGAGCTCCACTCTGCCCCAGCTTATCCCCGCGAGCTGCGCTACAGCCACGCTTCTTCTAGGACATCAGTGTTCCAGCACCACCTGCTGGCAGTGCCTACAATGCCTTCGACTCGCCAAGGAAGAGCATCATTACCTAGGGAGGTGATGGAATCTCCTTCCTTAGAGGTTTTTAAGGCCCAGCTTGACAAAGCCCTGGCTGGGATGATTTAGTTGGGGTTGGTCCTGCTCTGCTTCCTTATCTGCCTAACGAAGGCAGAGGCTTCCCTCCCCCACACCTCTTGCTACCATAACCAGGAGGGGGCGAAGGGGGGTTGCTCGGAAGAGCCGGCTCGGTTCCGAACACTCAGTTCACATCTCGCGAGCACCACAGAGGTCAGTGCTACGGGGAGACCTAACAGCAGAGAAGGGGGGAGCTGGCCAAGAGGGACCAGGAGGGCGAAGGGCTTGGCATGAGAGGAGATGGACCATTGGTGGAGCAGCGGGAGTACCAGGGGCACAGTTCACGTCAGGAACAGAAGTCTAGGAAGGAGCGGAGGTTATAAAGACAAGCAGCTTCTCCTCTGTGCGGGACAGAACAGGAAACCAGCGCAGGGCGACACAGGCAGATTGCCATAAGGAATCATTGTAGCGCCAGGGTTTTAATGTCATTTTTTTTTTTGGCATGGAATAAATCTCATGGCATGAGCATGAGGGACAGCAGAGCCCTGACACAGCTCATCCAGCTTCACAGGGGGTGAAGGGAGGAGAACAGCTTTAAAGCTAATCAGTGGGGTCCTGGGTCCGGTACTAGTCAATATTTTCCTTAATGACATGGATAATGGAGTGGAGAGGATGCTTAGAGAATTTGCAGATGACAGCAAGCTGGGAGGGGAGGGATTGCCAGCACTTTGGAGGGCAGGATTCGAATGCAAAACCACCTGGACAAATTGGAGAATCGGTTTGAATTCCAGCAAGACGAAATGTAATAAAGACAAGTGCAAAGTACTTCACTTAGGAAGGAAAAAACAGACGCGCAACTACAAGATGGGGAATAACCGGCGAGGTGGTAATACCCTGAAAAGGATCAGGGGTGATAGTGGATCACAAATTGAATATGAAGCAACAATGTGGTGCAGTAGCGAAAAAGGCGAATATCATTCCCGGCTGTATTAACAGCCGTGTTGTATGTAAGACACGGGAGGTACCTGTCCCGCTCTGCTCAGCGCTAGTAAGGCCTCAGATGGGCACCACTCTTTGCGGAAGCTGTGAACAAACTAGAGAGAGTCCAGCGGAGAGCCACAAACGCGATAAAAGGTTTAGAAAACGTGACCTATAAGGAAAAGGTAAAAAAAATGGGCATGTTTAGTCTGCAGAAAAAAAGACTGAGGGGGACCTGATAACAATCTGCTAATATATTAAGGGCTGTGACAAAGAGGACAACGATCAATTGTTCTCCATGTCCACTGAAGGTAGGACAAGAAGAAATGGGCTTGACCTGCAGCCAGGGAGATTTTGGTTAGCTATTAGGGAAAACGTTCTCACTCTCAGGGTAGTTAAGCTCCGAAATAGGCTTCCAAGGGAGGTTGTGGAGTCCCCATTTCTGGAGGTCTGGAAGAACAGGTTGGACAAACCCCTGTCAGGGCTGGTCTAGGTTTACTTGGCCCTGCCTCCGCGCAGCGGGCCGGACTAGATGACCTCTCAAGGTCCATTCCAGCCCCACATGTCTATGATTCTGTGATCATTTGATTACAATCCCTCCACTCACTGGCTGCACTTTGGCTTCCTCTACTGGAGGTGATCCCCCTGCATGTGATGGCGGCTGGAGATAAAAGGGGGCAGAGGCCGCACACCGGCCAAAAGTGACCCTGGCGATTAGTGCTGGGCAGGACGTTTCCATCCGAACCTCGTTTTGATGCAAAACGAACTCTACATCAGAACCAAACCTTGCCCCAGGGAACCTGCATTGTCAATCAATGTTTTCAACGGGGGGAAAACCCCAGACACTGAACAATTGTTGCCGAAAACGGACTAGTTTTATTTCTGAAAATGGTTTCCAGGGAAAAAAAAGAGAGAGGTTCTTCTCTAGGGACCCCAGAAACGTCCAGATAGCTAAGGGATCCCCATCAGCTGATCTTCCACCCTCAACACAGACTTCTCAGCCTGACAGCTGGGCCTCCGGTTATTAGAGAACTATATTGGCTCATTGATTCCCTGTGTCCCCCGTCTGAATCCGTTTGTCTCTTGTCTTATATACCCAGGTAGCCCATGCCAGCGTGGTGTGTCACTCGGTCCCTCTCTGGCAGTGGCTTGGCCCCACAGAGATTGATGAGCCTGCTACAGCCGTATCTCAATCCCTACTGCTGACAACCCACCTGGGGGTACAACGTTACACTTCAATTGGAAACCCCCTGGGACAGGCACCATCTTTTCGTTCTGTTTGTACAGCGCCTAGCACCAGCGGGTCCTGGATCCAGGACGGGGCTCCTAGCCATCGGAAAAAAACACAATGGGGTAAAAAAGTCACCTCCCTGACCGACCTATTTATGCCCCTATAAAAAAGGCGTAGAGCTGGCCTGCATCTCTGCAGGAAGGTGGCTGCTATGGGAACGGGATGTTAGAGCATTGATCCATTCCCCCCCACCCTCCGACGGCCTTGACTGCTTGCTCTCTCCTATCTATCGACAGCCTCTCTTTACGGAGCAGCTCTCTCTGAAGCTCTCCACTCACTCCGGGGCACAATCCGCTGCCTTGTTGCTCTTCCGTTTTTATCAGCTCTTGAGAAATGACAGCAGAACGCACCCCCCACATCCCTCTCCCCGCCATGCAAGTGCAAACCCTGGGAAGTCAACAGAAAGCTGGCCCGGGCTCCGACATGCCGTTCCACGTACACAAAGCTGACCCCAACTCACGGCTTTCGGGAACGACGACGTCATCACGTGGCTAAAAGGCCTTGGCAGGTCATTCTGATAAGACACAAAGTGAGAACGTATCAGGAGCTGCGTCCCACACAGGGCTTCTGGCTTAGCCCAGAGCTTCTCACACTATGGGCCCATCGACGGTCTAGTGAGCCCCTTTGGGTGCTCCAGAGAGTGAAATACATGCATAGACTCCAAGGCTGGATGGGACCCTCCTCACCCAGAAGTCCCTGCATTCAGCCCAGAACTTCTGGCTGGGCTACAGCATGGAGGTTGGCAATAGAGACCTAAAAGGTCGGGGATTAGAGAAGTTGGGAGGGGAGGTGGATTCAAGGAGACAACACAGGACTTCGGGACTCCTGGGTTCTGTTCCTGACTTTGCTACCAGGACGCCCTGAG
This sequence comes from Terrapene triunguis, assembly GCF_002925995.2. Taxonomy (NCBI): domain Eukaryota; kingdom Metazoa; phylum Chordata; order Testudines; family Emydidae; genus Terrapene; species Terrapene triunguis. The sequence continues at coordinate 7,307,982 of NW_020664544.1, forward strand.
AACACTGCTCTGTACCTCAGTTTCCCATAATGAGTGAAGTAGACAAGATCTGCTGAAAAGCGTCCAGAGTATTGGCGGGGTGGAATCTCTCTCTTACAACATGGACAGTTGGCAAAGCTCTGTCAAATGGCTGTGACCTTTTATTTTTTCCTTTTATGGTTTGTTGCACATTCCTACGGCCCCGGCTCTTTTGGGGTGGAAGACAGACAGACCCAAAACTCCAACCCACTCGTCTCTCAGCAATACAGCACGTTCGCTTTCTCACGACTACACTTCAACATGGAACCATTGCAGAAAGGCAGCAGAGATGGAAGTGATTTCGATCCTTTTCAATGTATATAACTAACGGCTTCACTTACCCAGGTTCACCTGGACAGACTCCAATTATCACTAATTACTAGCCATGATTGTTATAAGACCATTTATCAAAGCTTCCAGAAACATGTGCATGAGAATCAGTCTCATGCATCCCTGTCTACTGCTGTCTCTAGGACTAAGCGCTACCATTTATAACACACACACCCCCGACAGTAACTGGCACGTTCCTCCCCACAACGGTCTTTGCTGCTGCTCGTGTTCCTGACCTCTTCACCAGTCTGGTCACAGCAAAGGGCTGGTTCTGATTCCCAGTCACGCTCTAACCACTGGACCCTATTCCAAGGTCTGGGGAAAGAGAGGATCCAATATTTAGAGCAGAACTGCTAAGTGGGAGA